>NC_135095.1:3213437-3547500 GCF_051107435.1 Chaetodon auriga | reverse complement strand
TAGTGCCAAATTAGCAAAAGCTTGTCTATTTATACATGTAGCAGACACAGAGCTGGTCCAGTATTTACTATCCCTTTGGCTCCTCTTTGATCTCCACCACTGGGGGGGTGCCAAAATCGGGCATTTTAACATCCTGCACGTTGTTGCTTTAAGTTTCTGACAGATAAAGGAAATTGCAAGGTAAAGAGTAGAATTACTACGTTAATGCTACAATGTAATCTACCAGGAATACTGACCAATATTTACATGACTCTGCGCTGCAAAAAGACTCTGTCAGGACACTAACGCCAACACAGTGGTCTCATAGGACGCCAGCACCGGTTCCTGGGGGATGTTATCATTTGGTGAAAGAACCCATTGATTCACAGAGCAGAACAGGCATTTGAAATCGGATAACAATTCGAGTGTGTGCACTTTACACACACACACACACACTTGTTAACTTGAGCAAGCACACATTCTCCCCCACTTGCAGACACCTGTATGCTGTGGCTGCTTTCCCAATGATGAATGGTTGGGTTTGGGCCAACTTTCACTCTCCAATCTCAGGAAATGAAAGGAAAAAAAGGCCTCCTTCAATACAGTATAGTACTGTTCTTTATGGAATTGTTACATGATGGTATTATTGGTTTAATTGTTATTGACAGTGAAGCGGTGACTGCTCTGTGGTTCACCATCTGTTGTCTGCTATCCCCTCTTCTGCATGTCAGTGTCAAGCCGCTCTAACTTTCTTGGAACAGATACATGTTAACAATAAGATGGCTCTCAGGGAGGAGGTTTCTTGACAGGAAGGGAGGGTCAGTATCAGGTTGGTGGCCCTGAGCTGCCAGACAGGCTCCCTGCAGCAGGAGCAGTTTAATGATTTTTAATACTGCACATGCAACAAAGTCTTTCCCTTCTCGTACAGGAACAATTAAAGTGTTTCATTCCATTGCACTACTGTGCATACCTCCTTTAAGCAATCCATGTTAAGTAATATTCACTGCCAACAAAGATGATAGCTTTTCAAGACATCAGTGCCAGGTGTCCAGTTCATTTTACTCACTAGAAATCAAAGCCAAACTTGTGATTACAGGTCCAATTGTCTCTATAATTTCCTCCAAATCTAATTATCTATATTAAGTTACTTCAAAACCCTCCTCAGGTGGATTTTATTGGGACCAAATCTTATCAAATTGTGGTTTATGGTCTCAGGTGACTTGTGTTGATCTGAAACATGAAAAAGCTTGGGAATCTCATGCTAACCGGTTTTGTTTGTGTTGTGTATCATATTGGATACTTGGCAGATTTTTCTCAAACCTTGTGCAAGGGGATACAACAGTTCATTTTTCTGTTGTTCTGTGCACCAAAGCATGAAGAAAAAAAAAAACATAATTGTATGGTTTCAGATTGATACCTATTGGTTCATTTTCGAGCTGCATTCCCTCTAACAAAATTTAGTCTGGCTCAAACATGGTTCAGATGCCAACCCCCAAACAGTGATCGCAGCAGTAATAGTAGCAACAGAAGAACACTTTTCGTACAAGGAAATATAAATGATAATGATACTGTGATTATGTGGCATATTTTCCAGTTTTCAGAAGAGGAGAAAGACATTTTTGGACGTATTTGTGGAAAAGTCCCTCAGCAGCAGTTGACTGACATCTGAGGGCCGGCATTGCAAAGATTGAGCTGTCAGCTTCTGTAGTGCAGTACTGAGCGTGTCATAGCCCTGTCAGGTTATAGCCGACAAACACTGATACGAGATGTCTTTTTCTGTTTTCTCAACAAGCCCACGTAGCAGTGATTATGTTTCCAGCGTGCTATGGCTAGCACTTTCTAGGCTAGCTAGCTTTCACTCAGAAAGCCTTAGCTGTCACTGCAGAAGAAAGAAATAAAACTTGCATTTCTTCCTTTTGGTAATTAAAAGTTTGACCAAATAAGTGAATAAAAATGCAATAAAAATGCAAAAAAAACCCCAAAAAAACAAAACACACACAACATGGAACATTATAGTTTTATAGTTCGATTAGTTTTGGTTTCAGTTCACCTAAAAGCTAGGAGAGGGCACTTTGACCGTGCTGCTGTGCAGTTTATGACCACCACCCTCTCATTTATGGTTTTTAAAGAGTCAGAAAATTTTTGATTAACTTTCAATTCTCAGTGCTTTTCCTTGGTCTTCAGAGATAAGCATGACATTTATAGAAAGCTTAGCGATGCTTCCACTGAACCAAGAGAAGGCCAAAGTCCTGACATTACATTTGTGAAGCCTCTGTGCACTAGCTCCTATAACTCTGTGCAAACTCATTTGTCGTCCTGAAAAAGTGGGGCAGCACTTGCTATATATTAACAGCTGAGCTTGAGGGTTCACTCTTCAAACAGCAGCTAAAAATCTCTGTCGATCTTACTTGTTTGTCAAGTCTCTTTAATGCCATTTTTCCCACATTTTAAGCTTTCATCCTTGCTGTCTAAAAATCATCAGGCATCTAAACTCTGTCCACTCTCATACCTCCCCACTCCAGTAGTGTCAGTCTGTCAAGCTAGTGATGTGTAAACTCCCAACAGCCTTGTTTTAGTGGGAAATAGTGTTTGTTTAAAAAGTTGACCAAAAAAATGTTCACTCCTGGTCAAGCGGTGAACTGCAAGACATACTGTCAAGCAAGTTATGTTACGTTTATGTAATGCAGTGCAATTCTACCTTCGTTAGACCATTATTTCCATTGGTCAAAGTTCATGTGAGGTAGGCAGGACAAAGGTTGTTGCATCCCTTTCTTCAGCTTATCATGACACACTCTGGTTGGTGGAATGAACCACATATAAGTCCAGTGAAAAGCCATGACGTAATTCGTCATAAAGCCTTTTTTTTTTTTTTTTTATTGTGGTGATTCTTTTACAGTGCAAGTGACAATGGATGCCCATGCGTCACCTCATTGCACAAAGAGGGCAGAGAACGATGCTGTACTTTTCTCAAACTGTCAAAATTGCCACGATTGCGCAGTGATGAGGCTTTAACACGCACACTGACAACGCGGTCATCTTGTTCTTCAGTGACACTTGTCATGCCTGGACAACAGAATGTCCATTTTTATCAGTGATTCACCCCCCCCCACACGCTCTCAAATGCAAAACGCTCTCAGTTTCTCACCTGAAGGTGTGTGATGATGCGGCCTGTGGCAGGTGGTTCAGACAGTAGTGCCGCAGTGTGACTAATAGTTGTTGCTAAATGGCGTGAACATCCTGTGCGTCTATTGGATTAATGCTGCTGCTCCCCCTCCTACTCTCACCTTCCCATTGCTGCATCCATTTATTCATTCACTTATCCATTCTTTCCTAAGGGTTGACGACAGTGCACATGAACTCTGTAGTTTACAGGATAAAATGATGATTCAGAAAAGACACATCTTTGACCCCAGAAAATAGACTTGTTATGAAAGGGACCCAGTTATCGGCATAGTGGAGTATTGCACCATGACTCAGCAAAACTGCAAACAAGAGACAAAAAAAAAAAAAGATCTTATATAAACTCGCAATCGTCATCATTTAACGTCATTTCTACCTCTCTCCTTCCAGGCACAGAGGCAGCGTGGACAGACGGATGGAGCGACAGGGAGGATGACATCACCGTCACCCGTGGGAGCCATGGCCTGCCATTCATGCCAGCGGTGTGTGTGTATTTGTGTGTGCGTGTGCGTCTGTGGGAGCCTCTGTCTCTCTGTGTCACATCCTGGGAGAGAATAGAACAGGAAGCCGGAGTGAGAGCCGACAACAAGCACTCGCCTCACCTCCACAAGGAAGCCTTTCTCCCCAGAGAGCGAAAAAGAGGGATGTGTGTGTGAGTGTGTGTGTGTGTGTGTGTGTGTGTGTGTGTGTGTGTGTGTGTGTGTATGTGTGTGTGTGTGTGTGTGTCCCTCACTCACTCCTGCATTCATACTGCAGGGGGCTGGTGTTGGTCCTAGGTTTGCGTAAGCCTCTACTGTTTCCATTTTCTTTTAGTCTGACTCTTTTAAATCCTTTGAGCTGATGGTGATCACTTCTTCTTCTGGACTGTGGTGTGCACAGATTCTTTAGGGACAGGGGCGCCTTGGCAGAGGGGCATCCATCCCTCCATGCAGGATGGATGCGAGTCAGACACTGCCTAGCTTTGGTGAGTTGAGCCATAAAGAGGGAGGGAGAAAGGAAAAGAAGTAGAAAGACAGAAAGAAAGAAAGAAAAGAGAATTGAAAGTGTGCAGTTTTGGGCAATCAAGAGAGAGGCAGCTTATGTACGGACAGCAGGAGAGAGGTGAAAGTGAAACTTCATCCAGTAATTTTTCATTAGAAATCTCTGTAATTCTCTGGTTTATCATCACATGCCTCATCTGGACTGTGTTGGCTGTAAACAGCAAATCACCACCATCCTTAGTGGAAATTACACCTTTGTTATTATACTTTGAAGTGAGATCCCTTCATTTGTTTGACATCTTAACATTCACTTCTGTATCCGCTGTAGTGTGCAATTATTCCCCCATGACTTACACTAGGTTGTATCTCTCTCAGCACTGCTGCTGCTGTACAACTGACCTTTGACCTCTCTAAACTAAGGGCAGGAGAGACGAGAGCTTCCCCTGCGTGAAAACACAGGCAGTCACATCACCGTTGTGACTGTCTCGCTGGATGCCATGCGAGCTTCGAGATGTCGTGACGCCCTCTTGTGCCAATCAGCAGAATTACAGGACGTGTTACACCACATGTGACGGCATGACAAAATATCGTGTCATCAATTGAAGTGCATCTCAGTGTGAGGTCATATCTGCTTGATCAGTTTAGCTATGAAATGTCCAGCTTGCTCTCCCCCCCACTGCCACCAGCCTCCTAGATCCCAGGTAGGGTGCCATTAAACCCCAAGTAATGGTCCAACCTGGACATGCCAATTGTAACACCTCTGTCGTCACGGGTCATCTGACACTCATCCTTGAAACACCTGTAAGAGCCACTGGGACAATGCAGGATTTACTGTAGCCTTGTTGTCATGGCGACCTGGCTGGTTACGTAAGTGCCGGGCACCGGTTCCCACAAATGGCTGCCTACAGAGGTCTTTGTGCTATGACACGAGACACCACACACACGTGGTCTCTGTTTGGACATTCCTCTACCTGGATGTGCGCCTCTGCTCGTATGTCACAGAGGGAATAGGGATGCGAGGGCCGCAAGACAATGCAGCAGCTTTCACAAACCATTTAATCGAGTGATGAGGTTTCAAATCAGCTTTTTTTCATTAAACGAGTGATGAGAATATGCCAGCTGGGTCGTAAAATGTGCCTAACAGAATCATCATTTTCCTGATTCTGCTGGATGACTCAGACTCACTTGAAGATTTTGTCACTCTGAGAAGTAATCTCGCTGAATTTCTAAAGCTGGACAGACACTGTGCGCTAATCTGTACTACTAGTTGCACTAATAGTTTTAATCTGCCTCTGCTCGTTCATAACCTGCAGCTATTATGCTCTCCATTGACCATCATGGACCATCGAGAAAACGAAATATGGAGCCACGTGTGGCTGGAAGATGCAGACAGTGTGGTCTGTCTGTTCTGCAGCAAAAGCCAGCTTTGCATCACAGCATAGTCTCCAAAAAATGTGTAATAGTGTAATACTCCTCCAGCAATATTAAAACAAACTCATACAGTTTAGAACCTTCTGACAGCAGTGATGTGGGGAAGCAAACTGTTCATACTGAAACACAGCCAACCAAAAATATGCCTGAGAGCCAGATCACTGATCATTCAGAAACACCAGAGCAAAAGCGTGCTGGGTTAAACTGCAATTGTTAGCATGTACAGTTAACTAGCAACTAGCCTTGCGTTACTTCAGAGGTGAAGAGTTAGCTTTAAGTAACTACATTATTTTGTGGGTTTACAAGTTATATTTCACAACTACCACACCCACTGTGTTGTATTTCCCCACTGTGTTATGTTAGAATGAAACAACAGCTTGATCTCATATTTGTCCTTATCATCCTTAAAATAGTATGACAGCAAGCTCCACCCTGCGGTACGACGACAGTATTCAAACATTCATTCACCTCATATGTACAATGAGCTCTGCTAAATTCAGCTCGTATTAAGAAGATAACCTAAATGTGCGTGTTGAAAGTCTCATTTGGCATCTGACTGGCTTCATCTGGGAAGGGAACACAGAAAGCCTGAACAGGCATGGCAACAAGAACTGAATGGTTTTAGCAAATTAGATGTGTGTTTGAAGAGAAAGGGTTGTGAAGTGGCATATATGGGAACTGGAGTGTTGAGGGTAAGGCAAGGGAAAGGTGTATCATGTCCATCCATACCTGCAGGACAGGTACAATCAGTTGCATTCAATGTCACGTAGCTTTAGCTCCGGGGATGTTAAATGAGCTATTGTTGGAGATAAGGGGTGTGTACAGCACACTCATGAATATTGATGCATGTATACACATACATTCATTCACCCACAAGGGCTTTCAACTCTGTCGTCATGTGATTCTTCAGTCTTCCTCCCTGCAGGATCAGTGGCAGCGACGATGAGGCTGCTGAGTACTCGAACGCGCTTTAGAAGAAAGTAAGTACACATCATTATACTGAATATCTAAAAGAACGCCACGTGTCAGTGTGCAGCTGGCAGCACCCACTATGAATTTCTCCTAATACAAGCGTTGCTGTCATGTGCTGTCAGCCTTGTTTGTTGTGATCTCTCTCCTGTTTGAATTCCTCTCTGCTGGTGGAGGCGAATTTTCAAGTACCAGCCGCCCGTGTCACTGCGCTGCCATGACAACTACATTCATGTTTAAGACAGACTTTCTCCAAATAAGAAGCACTGTCAGGTTTCTCCTCCTCTGACGGAACAGCTCATCAACAGACAGATTGGCACATGGACGTGCTGCAGGGAGGATGGTAGTCGAAACAAGTACGGCTGAACTAACTTGATGCTAGTGATGCTGTGTGTGTTTCTGAAGCATGGCTCAACGGCTTTTTCATGGAGTCCTTACTGTGGTTGCATTTCTATTATAACTCTGTTTTGTTTTGGCAAGAATAGGCCTTATTATTTATAACATCTGGTTATTGTTATTGTTATTAGAAGACATAGTAGCAGCACTAGTGGAAATAGTAGTTTTCCTGGCTGGATTAATGTGTCAAGGGGATCCTTGGTTTTGTATGGAGAATTGCGACGCTTTGTTCCGTCAAATGAAGACTTTGTCAAGACTGAGTGAGTATTCCACTGCATGGCATCCCAAACAAGCTAACAAACCCTTATTGTCATTTAACTCCCTGCCGTCGGTTCATCTCACCGCTGCAGCTGTGATCCAACACCAAAAACATCTTCCCCCAGAAGCTGGTTTCACGTGGTGGTTTAGATGTGTGTTCCTGTTGTCTAGCACCATTTGAAATCAGTGTTCTTGGGGACAGGAGGACAGCTCTGGCAGTGAGTGAGCCTCAGGAGGACAAGCACAGGACATCCCTTCCTCCTCCTCCTCCTCCTCCTCCTCCTCCTCTTTCCCCACTAAAAGATAACTGATTTCCTCTGGTGCTTAGAGTCCACTGCAGCCTTCTAGCACCATTTGAAATCGGTTATAGAACTGTGGATCAATGCATTTGTGAGTCTTCAGCCAAACGCAGGACAAGCAGAAGAAAGTAACTACTGGCGCTTTGTTTCTTGACACAAGCTGGAAAAGATCATTCAGGAGTTTGAAGGTTGCTCGTGGATTCATGGAACTCTACTTAATCTCAACTTTAATAAATCTATGACTTGTATCTTTTGAAAAAGAGGATTTATTATCCATGTCATTTACACCGCCTGCAACCAGTCGATGGTGCTGCACTTCCCACTGATCACCACTAGAGGTCGACAGAAGTTACAAACTACCCCTTTAAGGTAATTGAGCTGCATACATTGTGCATACAATGAGAACAATAATGCAGACTTTGCATTTTCCATGTGTTTTTATTTCCTGTAACTCATGAAATGTTTTGCATTTGCATCTCACAAAGATATTCTAGAGCTAATGAGACCCAGACACAGAACATTCAGAGTTTTGCTATTTTATTTCAGTATTTTCAAGAGGACTGCATACAACCTGTGGATCCATGCACCATAAGAGCTGACTCCCCCAGACTGATTGAAGAGACCTAACCTGGAAATCAAACAGCTTTCTGCACCGCTGTGTCTTTTTGTTTTTGAAGTTCAGTGATGACACAACTGAAAACCAGAGCTGGAAAAGATAAATGAAACGCAAAGGAAAATGTTCATTTTGCAAATCAGCTGTATATGTGTGGTTAAAGCCTTAATGTATTGTACTAATTTATTGATCCCATTTTGGGAAATTCTTTAACTCTTCAACTGCCAATGACCCATGTTGATCACCGGTCTGCAAAGATGGATATCAGAAAAGAATGGACATGTCATACCCACTCTTCCCCTGCAGCCACCTCGTGCCAGTGTGAGCCAACAGCAGGTGAGAATGTGCTGCCAGGTGTGTACTACCTGGATCAGAATAGCCCAGATGAAGCAGCTAGTAGGAGGCTGCCCTCAGCCAAGCAGCACCAACTTGAGTCCTTTTAGGCTGGATGTCAGTGGTTCCCAAATGGTTAAGCTTATGGCCCCTCAAAAGAAAGATATGTCTTCTTGTAACAAGCCTTTGTGGAGACATAAATCATTTCTTCAATTGCTTTACAGAAATTTAAGGATTTGCATAGAAAAAAAGCTTTTGCAAACA
The DNA here is from genome assembly GCF_051107435.1 of Chaetodon auriga. Classification (NCBI taxonomy): domain Eukaryota; kingdom Metazoa; phylum Chordata; class Actinopteri; order Chaetodontiformes; family Chaetodontidae; genus Chaetodon; species Chaetodon auriga. The sequence goes on along the minus strand of NC_135095.1, from coordinate 3,538,798 downwards.
ATAGCAGTTTGTTAACCTTGACAAATGCAATGTATAACCTATAGGTACCTCACAATAAGAGCTTCAATGTACTGTAATTTGTCTTTGGACATATTTTAATGTGAAACATAGCAGTCAAATGTGACTGCTTTCAGTTAGTAGTAAATAATGATGTGGCTGTAGGAGAGCATTCAGTTGTGATTGGTTTCAAGCAGTGATGGAGGGAATACATCCTTTACTTAACCCTGCATTGAAATGGGAGTAAATTTAATTATTATCAGCAGAATGTATTTGAAGTACCAACAATAACAGTACTCAATGCCGGAAAATGCTGTGTTATACGTGTATTAGTGTTAGTGTTGCATATTATATCTAATATAAGAAGCGTTTTATAGTTGTAGTTGGACAGGGTGGAGCTAATTTGAACTTGATCTTACTGGATGCACTCTTGGGTAGTTGAATCTGTAGCCTTGAACCATATTTTGTGAAATTTATGTTTAAAATCTTGAGTTTAAAGTTGTCAGTTTGTAAGTTTTGCCTGCATAGAGCTGATCATTGGTATGTCTACATACTGTATATAAGAGTCTGACCTATAGTATAAATTAAAAATGTACAAAATTGTTTTGTGTTACAACTAATTACTAATATAAACAAAACTTTAACAGCACCATAACCCATGACATTTGTTTGTTGTATGAGTATTTTCTTACACAATATTGGCATTTATTCCGAGTCACATTACACAGGTCATGTAATATTTGTTTATATGTGATTTAATTGGTGACCCTTGCTAAAATAAAAATCACAGATTTGTGAAATCAGTTTTCTGCATTCATTTGTATATGATTTCATACACACAAACCATCAGATTCACAGACAGTTTCAAGTCTCTAATCAGCCTAAGCTGCATGTGTTTGTACTGTGAGACGAAACTGGAGAAAAACCTGGAGTGAACCCACCCAGACACATGGAGAACAGGCAGACTCCACACAGAAAGGACTGGGACTCAAACCCAGGACCTAGGTGTGAGGTGTCAGTGCGAACCACTGAGCTGCCTTTAGACTAAACCATCTGCCAAATGAGTAAATGTTATAGGCTGCCATCATTAAAGTGTCATGAAACCATCCTGACAGTTTGAGGGTAAAAGGCAAGTATTGGATCATAAAGTGCTCAGTGGTGAGAAACACTCACATTCTTTACTTAAACCTGCAATATCTAACTTTTTTGGCTGCTTGCAGCCAGCAGAAACAGACCGTGAACACACATTAGCACCGTTTAAGTTGACATGGAGGACTTGGTGGCGAACAGCTGCAGCAGTTACAGAGCAGCATGAGCATTCATTTGGAGCTGTGGCCCCCTGGTGAATCACAGGCCACTGTTCACTGTCCTTTTGGCCTCCATGCTTCACAATGTACACAAGCATACTCTAACTGCATCTGTCTGCTGTTTGATGCTGAGCATTTTCTCTGAAAAGAGAAGCCTAGTACAATAAGGATTTCAATTAAAACATTTCAGAAAATAGCATTCCCTCCTACTTCGCCACATGGTCTGATTAGCAACGTCTTTTTTCTGTCAATATAAATATGAACAGAAACTAGTTCATCAAGGCAAGTGTGTGCAGTGTTTTTAATATTGTGTATGAGAATATAGTTTTTATGGAATAAATGGAAAACGCTGTTGGTACTACGAATGCATTATACCGTCGACACTACCGTACATCAACTACTCTGGCCCCGCCCATTAAGCGTAATATCCTAGCAACGACTTCCTTTATTCTCCCCTTATTGGTCGGTTTTTGGATTTCCGCCATATTCAAAAACAGTTACGAGCCCTAGGCTTTTGTAGTAGCATCTATTGTTATTGTTCCGTTTAACCTTTTAACGTCACGTAGTTAAAACGCCACCGGTCTAAGACATTTCAAATGGGTGAAACCGGTGAAGTCCAAGCTCCCGTTTCGACCTCAGAGAAACCGAAAAGACAAGCGAGCTCCAGGAACTTGAAGAGGAAGTTTTCAGCTGATGAAGAAGAGTCTCCCCTCGAAAACAACAACAACAACAGCAGTCTCAGACGGTGAGTCCATCTGTTCAAAGTCCGAACAAAACTCACCGAAACTACCGTTACAAAGCCAAAAGCTGCAATAAAGCCGTTCGTGCCAAAACAGTCTTGACTATTACTCCGGACAACGTTTATAGTTGAGGTAACGGTGGCTAGCATGCTTTAGCCTGGCACACTGCAGCTATAAGCAGAACATTACTCGGCGTCCACGGTGTGTTTTCTTTGCATAAAGGGTTTGTAACGTCGAAATATGCAAGTGAGTATGACTAGCCATTTCGAGAAAGCCAGCAGTTAATGCAAACACACACAATTTAGTCCACATTTCTTGTGAACTGTGTACCGATATTTGCGGTTGCGTCAAAATGCCACAAGATGTCAGCCAAGGGCCACCGTGGGGCCCCTCTGTATGCATTAGTGTGGCCCGCCGCTTACTATACCCACTTTCTTTCTTTTGTGTTTGGTGTCTTGTTGCGTTATCTGCTTTCATTTGTGTGTTTCCGTTTGCAATTGGAAATCTGCATGTAAAATCTTGAGTATTTACAGTTAATGTACTGCAGTACTAAGTTGTTTGTCTCAGAATTGCAGTTTTTATATTGGCCCTTGTACAAATGTTGAGGGGGTTCCTCAGCAGATTCATTCATACTGCTTTTCTGTGTTGTCACAGCAGGTTTGGCTCTGTGTTTATTATTCTATTCAGATGCACCCATAGGTTTTTATCATGCTTATTACAGCTGTGTGTGTTTTTGAGTCTGAACACAAATGTATGTGCAAAACAGTTTCACACACACTCACACACACACACACACACACACATATATGTTTCATTAAAGGATACTCTCACCTTCTTAAAGTCTCACCTGCCAACCCATATGTGCATACAATACTTCTATAAGTCATTGTTCCTCCACTCTGCAAGAAAATCATGTCTAATTAAATTGGGTATTTTGCACTAATTCAACTGATTAGTGACTGACTAATTAGACACTAATGAGAAGATATCCACTTGATGTGACTTCACTTTTATATCAGCTTTTGCTCAACTTTAGGCTGCATCTGTTCACAGAACTGTGGATTTTGTCTCCCATATCTTACACTGGAGTTGCGCTAGGATGGGATCACTTCACTGCCAATATTGAGAGGAGGAATGCACACACTGTCCATCACTCTGTCAATGTGGGCATTTCAGTATTTTTTAGGATAGACTTGAATAAATGTGAACCTGTTCTTTCCCAGTTCCAAAATCAGCCACAAAATTAATTCATCACAATACAGTGTTGTTTTTTGAAAACTGATTTCAGCTAATAGTCCAATTTATTGGTGCATCTCCTTTGTACCCAAAATGATAAACCTGTGTGTTTAAACAGTGTTTTTCCAACCCCACCTCGCTCTCTCTCTCTCTCTCTCTCTCTCTCTCTCTCTCTGTCTCTGTCTCTGTCTCTCTCTCTCTCTCTCTGTATTATGTTAGAGATGAGCAGAAAATAGAATGCTGTACATACATATTGTCTTTTTAGGTAATGTCTTTTATATATTGGCTATAAATATGACCAGTACTTAAATAGTGCTGGTACGTTGTCAGACCAGAGGCTAATACACAATAATAGCAATCAGTATGTTTTGGTGTAATAAACCCTGAGCAGTTATTATTGGACTCATTTGAAAGGCTTTCCATGTTGTGTGCCAAAGTGCCCCAGCCCTGCCCTGTGCCCAACAGGCTCTGCAGACAAACATGGAAAAACATCACCCAATATTTGACCTCCATAACAAGGTTTATGGAAAAAAAACATAAGCGTTGAGTGAGAGAAAATGAGGCTTGATTTCCCAAATGAGACTGGCATTAGATGTTGGCAGTGGAATTTTTCTTTTTTCGTGATCTTGTTGCCAAGCACGTGCAGAATTCAACCAACAGAAATAAACAAGCTTGGTTTGTAGCTTGTGAACTCAGCATTGAAAGTTCATTGTCCATGTAAAGCATCGTGGTTAAAATCTCACGTTGACTGGGCGGAGAGTTAAATAAATGTTCTTAGGGTGGGGTTTGCACCTCTGCCAAACTTCACTTCATATAACATGTAATAAAACAATAGTATGCACATTCTTGTGTGATTATCTTCTTGATATTGTTCTTATCAGCTGCTGATTTACCTGTCAGCTTCATGAGGATACTGCATGAGTGTTCATGTGTAAGTCTTCCACGGTATCAGTAGATACTAGCCAACGTGGGCGCAGGTGGGGCCACTGCTGAAGTTGTTCAGTTTCACATTTAGCCAACTTCAGCAAACAAAGGCAGGGCTAGCTGGGATGCTAATCCACTGACTCATGGGCCAGACTACCCTCAACACATAAACACAGGTAGAGGAGTAGAAAGGACCTTTGTCCGCAGGCTGGAGGCAGTGATGAATGTGTAGTGATATCAATCACGTATTCATGAAATACACAGGCACTATCAGCTTTCAAAACTCTTCATAGTATGGGAAACATGACGTTGGATAAGTGTACATCCAGTGAGTCATTTTCTACAGAAACAGATATTTTTGACCTGATTAATTGCTCAGATGTCTGTAACTTGTCTGTAACACAAAAAATAGCGAATAAGTCAACCGGATATTCTTGGACATTATTAATAGCGCTGACTCTTTTGAAGAATTTCTGTTTCAGACATTTAGTTGTTGCTCATCCATCCAGCTCACAAAGAGTAATCAGGGATTTGGTTTCTCTTTCAAAAGATACAGAACTGCTGACGTACATACTGTTTATAGGATTGAGCCTGCTGGCTCGTGGAATGATTTCGACAACAGCAAGGCCAGGGTTATTCTTTTATCTTAATCACTAGTAAAATAGTTCAAGGAGGTGTGAGAATCAGATGGTACGTTCACTACACTGGATTGCTTTCAGTGTCATAGGAATTCACGGGCAGAAGAGATCAGATAGAGCCCAGTACACCTACACACTGTAACATAAACATGTATTCCCTCAGTCAAAATCAGCCAAACAGTTATAAACTGTTAACAGGAGACGTTTTGTTTTTGTCTAACTGTTGTATTCAAGTGGCCAGTAAGCCATCACAGTGTGACAGTGAACCAATGTGAGCAATACCAGGACCCTAAGGAAGAGGAGAAAGACAAGTGAGAAACACAGGAGGATCCATCAGCAGAACTGTCCACACAAAAAGATCTTTAAACCTTGAAGTCACGTGTCTCTAATTCACACCGCACAATGCCTGAGTAGGTATAACATGTTCATTCTGCATCAGCTGGGTCTTGGACTCACAGCATTTGCCACCAATGGCACGTGATTATCCTAGAGTCTATTAGTAAGATGTCCATGTCATACAATTTATGTTGATCAAAGTACACAGACCCTACAAACAAAGGATAAGAGGACGTAAGAGTTGCATCAGACATAATGATAGAATGCACTTTAAATAATAGCATCATTTAAATTATAGCATCTTGTTTGAATAAAACTCTTGAAACTGTCGATGGACAAAACAAACCAGTTGTGATGAGCTTACTTCCTCTTACCTCTTTCATTACAAATACCCTGCTGCGACACCGCTCGCTAAAGAGGAGTTGTTTAGATATAGCAGTGAGATGTTGAGTCAATGAGTGGAGGAGCAGTTATTTGTAATTGCTGCAGGTTCTCATCTCCCCTGAGATTCCCAGCATGTCTTTCTACGCTAGTGTGAGAAACCAGCTACACCTTGGCTGAAAGCCCGATGATGTAACAATCGTCAGACAGTGAGTGTGGCCCAGACTGGCTCCTGGGCCAGTGCTTGTCATTTTTCATCAGCATGCCATGAACCAGTAGGATTCTCTGGAGGCCCTACGCACTGCAGATAAGACTCTTCCTTACTGTCAGCCACCACACAAACATGCGTCTCTGTTAACCAATCAGCATGCTCTGTGCGTCATCATGTTTTAGTGACGTTTTAATAGCTTTGTGATGCCTTTATACTGAGTGACTCTACTGATAGAAATAGAAGTATTTACATGAGTGCTACAAGAAGTTCCAAAGAATCAGGGTTCCAGCAATACAATAAATCCAAATGCCCAACAGGCATGACATGCTTGCCATTAGTCAGAATGTGCCTTTTGGTAGTAAATTTTCCTGGCAGCGCTCACAGTAACAGTACAGGAACTGACTATGATATGCTGCACCTTAATGAAGCGTGAGTGGTGTAGCTGGCAAGATGGTGTAACTTTCTGTTTAACAGCACAATGCTCTGTAGGTGTTGGACTCATTGTCTTGTCCTCGTCAGACATTTGAATGAACAGTAGGGACTGGACTGGTGCTCGGAATAAGGTATTACTGACGACTACAATACTTCAACGTATTGCACATGCTTAATGCTGTTGTAGGCCAGTGCTCCGTCCATCCATTTTTCTTCACACTAAGATGAAGATGAAGATAATTGCCATGGCCTAAATGTTGTACTAGACTATACATGTAAGGCCTTGCTCAAGGACACTAGGACAAGGCATGTGGCTGTGGAAGACGCATGTCAATAGATAATTTCTTTATTGAGCATCAGCCCGCAGTGATTGAAGTCACAGTGTATTTCAGAAGCACAAATGCACCCTGATGTCTTTGCGGCAGAGATATTTGTCACAACCTTAAAACCCAAACCACAGTGAAGCTCACAAATGTTTCCCATGACAGCCCTGTCCACTTCTATTTTAGCTCTGTGGACTCATATGTTAGTCTGTCATTTGAGGTTTGTGTCTGGGGAGACTGGGGTTGTGCAACAGCAGAGTGAACGTCAGATCTTCGGCCATCAAAATTACAAATAAGCACTATTAAAGAGCATGGATGCCACAGGGTCGTGACCGTGTGTATCTCGTAAAGTTATGTCATAAGGCATACGTCACCCCAGATGGAGACATGAAATGGGTAGAAACTCCTTAACATGTGTCCGTAAATCAGTGGATATCTCCTGCTATAGTCACAGAGAGTGTTGGAATGTTTTGACAGTAGTGAAGTGTGTGATAAGAGATCTTTTCGATCTCTGTCTGTCCAGCATTTCAAACTACAGTTGAATGGGTTGATCTGTCATCTTTTAACCATCAGGCGGTACATCGCCTCCTTGAGAAGTTAAGAGATTGACATTCCGTGTGGCCAAATTGGGGGTTTGAGGACACTTCAACAGGACAAACTGCCCTGGACGGGAGTGTCAAGCTAATTCTTTGACAGTTAAGTCTGAGCAACACCTGCGGTGACCTCTGACCCCTGGCATGCTTCCAGGACACCCAGGAAGCTTCTCATTTTGTTTTTCTCTTTAGCTATTGTTGTTATACCACAGCACATGGTGTTTACCCAGAACACCTTACAGGAGCATCAGCGCATACATTTCTAACATGGGTGGTCCCAGCAGGATCTCCAAACCGAACGCAGTTCATTCGTCTGTGTTGGCACTCGGTTCAACCCTCTAAGCTCCACAGGACCTGTTTTCATTGTATTGTCTCTTTTGTGACATGGCTTAACAGGCTACAGTCATGTTCAACAACTCTGGCTTGTGGTCATTTACAAGCAGTTTTACTCCTAATCTCACTCACTCAGCTTACCAGAGATCACTTGTTAACCACCGAGTGGCCTGTGGTGGCTGTTTTTCAGCTGTGGTGGATTTTCAGAGTTAATGTCACTTATCCAGCTCTGTTCCGTTTGTGCCACACAAACTGCTGCTGCTGTTGCTAAACTATAGAACACCTCACTTCCTGCCATTTGGTTGTTCTCAATAGCTATTGGACAGCAAGGTAACAATCAGTGTGGCCAAATCATTGCAGTGTTTTTTGGTACATTAACTGTATTGATTTGAAATTGAATCAATTAATTACTTCAGCTCAACATGATTGATAGAGGGCAGAAAAATTAGACATTTATTGTCATTCAAGTGGCATAGATTGTTATTAAAAATAATAATTTGCATTACATTTAAATGGAATGGGGCAAAGTATTTTGCAGCTTGTAATGTCTCCAATATCTTGCTTTATCTGACCAACAGTCCAACAGATATTCAATTTGCAATGATATAAAACAGAGAAAAGCAGCACACTTGAACAAAAACCAGACAATGTTTGACATTTGTGCTTGAAAAATATCTTTCGATAAATTAATTCATTGTTTTACCTCAAACCCCAGCCCACTTATTAAGTGTCGGAGCAGAGAGAGAGGGTGCAGTGAGTGCTGCAGCTGCCTGCAGAGCTGAGCTGTACATGGATGGACAGTTGGCTGTGTCACTGGGTAAAGACCACCTGGAGCAACAGTAGTAGAGCAGCACTATTACTGGAATGACTCAGCCTTACAAGCAGCACTTGCCGGACACACACACACTCACACAGAACAAGTGTTTCTGGGCAGCTCAGCATTCTCCGGATGCTGATGCTTTTTTAGGTCCTGCCACTTAAGACACTAAGACATGTATACATGTGCAGTGTTACCAATTATTGTGACACCATTTCCAATCATGTGTAAGTCCCACATTGGATTGTGAAAGCAGAGCTTTGATTCATCGTGCTGTCGGTTCTGCTGAGTGTGATGCACTATTGTTGCGTGTTAGTTCCTTTAAACATACTTCACCATGTCTTAATATTTGATCTTTTGTTGACGCTTAGGTTTTTATCAACATAAACCGTAGCAATAAGTCAAGCCAGTGCATAGCTATCCGTTTACTGAGTTTCATAAGTTGCACAGTCACTCGGCCTTGTACGGCAGTCGTGACAGTCATTGAAAGTATTTCATTACCGTGAAATAGTGCTTCAATAAAAATCCAATTTATTGTTGGTATAAGTCAGATCTTAAGGGCTGCTTTGATGTTTTTCTTCGTGCTGTGTGACCATTCATTCACTGAGCGTGGTGTGTTGTGTAATTGTCCTCAATGTGGCCTCATCCGGCCTAACCTTGTTGTAATACTTTTATGATCGCGCAGGTTGAACATAAGTTGTTTGATGTGAGAAGGATTTACGGGATGCATGACTGGTTTGGGGGAGTGTTCAGTTCAGACAATCCCTCTGTGGAGTCCCAAAAAAGGGAAAAGCTGTCCCCTGCTTGAAAATCCCAACAAAAAGAGACATTTGGGCCATGTCCAAATCTTTGGGAGGGAGGAAGGTGTGGGATAAAGGACTCCTCCTTCAAATCTCACAGGGGTCTTAGGTCTAAGGACAGCTTAGCGGTTGATGAAGCCTCTTTGAGGAAGTGGACTGGGGTCATGTTGTCCTTCCCTCTCTGACTGGGAGGATCCTTATCTGTGAGTCCTGGTCTGAGTTGGAGGACATCGCTGCAGCTCCACCATGCTGAGGCTGTGGTAGGTAATGGGAGGTGGATGTTTTCTCAGGACACCGCTGCTCCCTGAATCACAGTCCCCCCCACTTATCGCCGTATGAATGCTTTGAACTGAGATCATCAGCTTTACTCACTTTTTGGCTGAGACTTTAGGTCAGAGTGGACTTTTCTTGAGCATTCTCATGGTCGACTCATGTTTGTGGTGGATTTTGAGGGATTATCTTTTGTAATGGCGTTCGGGGCAAAGTGGCACACTCACTGGTACTTCATACTGAACAGGCCTTGTAGATGTTAGTTTCTGTAGCTGGGGATGCATTGTAGCTCTGTTGTAATTGTGACCCTCCCCTTTGGTATTGTTCTAAAGGTCACTGCGAAGAGGAAGCTCCTTCACCTTTCTCACCCCAGGACCACAATGGGACTTCAGTCTGGTGAGTACAGGCCTCATACTGTATTTTCTGTATTTTCAAGTTTGCAGATCACATTAGGCCACCTGGAAGACGCAGACATACGAGCAAGTTTACATCTAATCAAAATAGCCTACAGCAGAGGGGAGCAAGGTGGTCCATCGCTAAGACACGAAGCACCAAGCGGCAAGAAAATGACAAACCCGCTTTATTTACCTTACATGCAATATACACTACTTGCATGATGTATGCATTTTCATACTAATTTACTGTCTGCACATTTGTCCAAGCTGGCTTTTGGCTGACTTCTCTCCTGTCGTGCAAACCGTGAGCACAGCTTCCCGTCATGCTGATGTGTTTTGGCTTTAAATCTCACCTCAGAGTTTTCAACAAAGTCTTGGAAACAGTAGCGCTGTTCATTGTCACAGCGATGAAAGGCAGCTCCTTTTTGGCCCGTGGCCACCGTAACCCACATAAACCATGTAGACTGAAGGACAAATGTCTTGTTTACTTTTGCTAGTTTACACTTTGAGCATATTCCTGAATGTGCGTTATTCTAAATACAAAGAAACTTGAAGACACTTGAGTATAGCTGTTTCTTAAGAAAATTGAATCCCTGGGTAATATTTGTGTTATTACAGTCTTTTTCTTTTGTTGTGCCATTGGCTCCATCTATGTTTTTTGCATTGGATCAAAGATGTATAACATTAATCTCATAAGAAAATAATGTTTTTAACAAATTAAAATGACAAAATACACATGCCCAACCAGACACAGTGTAAACATATTTTCTCAGTCAACTTATTGTGTGTGATGGGGTCCCACATTAACACACTATTTTCTGCCAAAGTTACAACACTTATCGCCGTATGAATGCTTTGAACATTCATGTCCAGTGTAAAACAGTTGTTTTACACTGGACATTCTTCTCAATTGGAAAAAGCAACATTTGAGTCACGTTGTGATCACATTTGTGGGGTTGCACACACCATACTCACACAGTCCTGATGAAGCAGACTGGCTAACATCAAATGTTGCTTATTTAAGAATGAATATATCAGGAATATGCATGTCCCAATCAAGTTTTTGCAGCCCGGATCCCCAAGAGAGTCCTTTATTTGATATTTGCCAATACTGCATCTGGTCCAATGCTATGTACCTAAATGTTGATCAATAACTGTGGCTTTCTAAATTCAGCCTCTCTTATTTTTCACAAGCCACTTCATCCCAATATTGAAGGTCCATATTCATAAACTGTGACAGAGAGATGCTTCTTTTCCCACATAAACAATCTAGCACAGAAAATGACTGCAGAGAACACAACAGCCTGTTATCCAGTCACTCACAGAATTAATATTAATAAGTGACAGCTGATATGACCGCATCAGTGAACATACGTATGCTGGACGCTACACAAAACAAGGAAAACAAGACTATTGCAGTGCTTCAGGTACGTAAATGCTGATAGAAGAATGCAGGAAAAGTGTTGCAAATGCAGTGCTAGTTTGAAAGTTATTGTCCTGTGCAGAGTACTACACATCCAGAATCTTGGCCTTGTTTCAATTAGGGCCTCTCAAGATCCGGACCTGGCCTCTATACTCAACCTTCATCAGCCTTGATTCTCGTACCTTGGTTTTAGAGCGCTATCACTAGAGTGAAATCTATAAACTGTGCATTCCAGACCAGCTTGCCCCTCGGCAGCTCCCGGCGCTCAGCGTGTATCTTCATCTAATACCTCACTGAGGGACTGTGATGACTGTTATGTGGCTCCCTCATGGCTGAGCAAGGCTTGTTCATGTAGCCAGAGACCAAATGCTTGGATAAAGGAAATCCAGCCTGCTCTGATTTCTTATCCCCCCCACCAGAGGAACATAATGGCCTACAAAGCGCTGCTGCCTCTAATAGACTGACCTGCTTGTGCTTTACAGTCAGCCTTAAATGAGACTGAGGCTGATTAGAAACAGAAAAGAGCGAGCAGATTAGACGGCGAGCAGAATGACGAGTGTAGAGGCATTCCAGGGTTTACAGCTGCCTGAAACACAATCCATCGCTCATGTGAAGGCAGACGAGGAGAAATAAAAGCAGGGTTAGAGAGAGAAGGCCAACAGCTCTTTATCTTGTGCCAGCCTGCTGCCTTTGATTCGCAAACATGGCATGCTTAGCTCATCCACCGAAACCATGTGGACCTCGTTAGCTCATTCTTTCAATTTACTCCCCCCTGTGCTCCATTTTATCTGTCATTTATAAATCTACCAAACAGTGCGCAGTAAAGGAATCCTGGAAGTGTCTTTGTCTCGGTGCCCCTCTTATCTTAACCCTGCCACTTTAAGCTTGAAGGTTTTGCCAAGGCTTTGAATAAAGTTTAGCCAGGTATTTGGGCTTTGAAGTGGTTAGGGGGGATTTTTTTTTTTTTTTTTTTCCCTCTGGTTGGGGCAGGGCCAGGTATAAGTGGGAATGTGTCGGTCCCCCAGGCGAACCTTGGAAGCAGGCGAGGCGAGCATTCCTCGGGCGCTTGGGGCATTCTCTCAGACTACATCAGGTACGAGGCCTCGAGGGGCTTTCTGTCATGGCGAGAATGTGAGTCAGGTTTCCAGTCCAATGCCAAGGTGGAGCAGATCAAACCAGACTGCTGTTTGGTGGAATGTGAAGGTAATTAACAACAGCAAGAGTCAGATTCTGAGTGTTCCATCTTTTCAAGCAACAAGTTCAGACGGCCAGAGATGTCACCCTCAAGAGTGGCCTGTCTGATAAGCAGCATTCCAGCTTTAATCAGATGTGATTTAATATGGCTGTAAGCTGCTGAGGCTTTTCACACAAAACATTAGTAATTGTTGTGGGAAGGCCATGCCCATATCAACAGCAATTTATATTCAAACTAAGACTGACTTGTTTAACCGCTGACTGTCTGGAGATTCCTCAGGATTCCACAGAGAGCAGGATTTATATCGCTGAACCTTTGGTTACACATAATGCATCCAAGGTGCTGCTTCCCAATGGATGTTCATCCATTTCAATAAAAGAACCCAGCGCAGCTGTATCATCCCTCTGCATATATGTCGCACTTTGATGTTGAATTGCAGCTGTTCAGTGTCTGGGATTCATGCCTCTTAATAGTTAGTAACAGGTGTGAGGTAAAATTACATTTTTGCCTGTTTTTACTAGCTCTCTGTGATGCATTACAGACTTTGGACAGGGCAGCAGAAGTGTATGCTGTAATACTGTAGTCAGCAACCATATCTGATGAGTTCTACCTCATTTCAATGGAGACACAAGATCCATGTGTTTAAAATCAGCAGTTAGCAGCCACAGAAATACATCATGAATGGAAGCATGACCCCAGGGTTCTTGCAGTCCTCCAGTTCCCTCTGTCACTGTGTTTAAAGCACCTCTGCAGACTGTAGGCACACCACTTCAAGAAATTCAGTCTGAAAACTGACATATAATTTGTTAGAATTATTTGAATGAAACACACATAGCCTAATCTAAAACTGATTCTAGATTTGATGTTGTCTGGTGTACTCACTGTGCTTCCACTGCCCCAGACAGACTTTAGCTGTATATGCAGCTCCACTTTTGCCGTAGCATATCATAATCTGGCAAGCATGCCATCTAGGTAGGTCATTTTGTAACGTGATCTCTGTATTTCTGTTGTTTGCCTTGTGCTTGTTGCAACAACAGTTAAAATAATTGCTGCTGTGATAACTTTCCAAAGTTGAGAAATCCTTCCTCATAGTACCATAAACCCTTGTGCATTGAATTAAAGTCTGTGTACTGCAAAACTTACCTCTATACTTCACGTTATCTGTTTTCTCTAATCCAAAATGCTTCCGTACATTTCTACTCAAATGGTTTGTCATGATTATTATCCATACAACTTGCTAATTTTTTTCTTGCTCTAGCCAAGAGAAAAACAATAGCCTACTTTAGCCTAGCCTTATTTTGCTGATGCCGAGTTCACACTACGATATTGCAGCCCTGATTTTCCACTTGCTGAGACAGATGAAAGACCTCAGATTAGAGGCAAATCAGCGTCCAGTCGGCGCTTGGAAATCAGTGCTTGATTGTTATTTGTGAACTGTTGAAATACGCAGTCTGAGAGCTCACCCATGCCTCACAGATGCCAGAAAGATATCAATATCTGGTCAACCCCAGTTAGCAAGAGCCCTTACTGACGCGTTGAGATGGCTCCTTTTGTCTGAACAACAGTCGAAAACCCAAATATATTTAGTTAAATATCATAGAAGACTAAGGAAACCAGCAAATATTCACATTTGATTGGGTAGAACCAGTGAATTTTTTATGAAAAGACTATCCACAGTTATCAAAATAGCTGATCATCAAATTCATCTTCAGTCAGTCGGCTTTGTGGCAAAGTCCTGGACCAGGATTCTAGTGCTGGAGGATTCTGCCTGCATCTGCATGTGTACTCTGTCAGCAGACCAGCTCATGGTTTTACTGTCATTTACATGTGACTGAGATGGAACAGAACAATGACGGGTGGGGGAGGAGGCATGAGGACCAACACAACCAGCCTGCCCCAACCCCCTCACAAAACATATGTCTTTTAAACTGATCAAGCAACACTGCTGAAGCCTTTGAATGTTAAAGTTTGATTTGTAGACATTGTCTGTCTTTGATTTGGTTTCTTTTTTTCCCTCTCTCTCTCTTTCTCCCTCCTCTTCCATATAGTAAATATTTTTCCTCCTTTTCATCAAACTGCATGAGTTCAACACTTTTGGCTCCTCTCTAATTCAGACGTAGGTGAGAATGAGAAGTTTGTCAGGTCAAAGGATGGATGTTTCTTTGAATATCCAACCCATGGTGTCATGGTAATATGAAACCGTGATATTGTTTGAATCTGGCAGGCTGGTATCTGAAGACAGAAATGCAAAACCCCTCATTTTCTGTCTGAAAATGTTGGAACTTGTCTGTAGCATTAGCCGCTGTTCATTATTGCTTTTACTTTGTCTTTCTGTTGTCTGTGTACATCATCATCATCGTCCTTTTATGTAACATGCAAACGTGTCTCCAGAGATTAGTAACAAAGTAACCTGACCCAGGTCACAGCAGTTTCTATAGCCTCAGTGTGTGTGTAGTGAGCAAGGGGGGGCGTGTATGTTGAGTCAGAGCATTTACGTTGATCCCAGCCCACCATTTGAACAAGTCGCCGCTTGGAGGGTGTTATTTCATCAGCGAGCTGCTGACGGAGGGATTTCCAAAGGTGGCAGGAACAGGGCGCCTAATTTTCTTCTCTTTTTCCCCGCTGTGTCTGTTTTTGCACAGAGATTAGTCTAGTGTCGCTTTTATCTGGTGTGTAAGCCACAAGCTAAAGGCAATATTTAACTTGGAGGGAGCATTCACACTTAGCACGCACACTTCAGGGACAATGAGCTGCAGATTTCAGCTGACCTGCTGATCTGTACCCACCACCACTATTCAGGGCTTTTCTTAGTCTCCCCGTACAAGTGGTGTTTTCATAACCTGCTCTGAATGTTATTCTTCTCCTCACATGTATAACTCCTGCACACGTACAAATACTGTCCACTCAGCAGTATGTGAAAAGTTGATGTTCTCCCATTACAAAACATAAAGCGTACCTAGAGGAGGCCCAGTTATGTGCTTTACAATCAGTTTGGATTTTAATATGATTTCAGGTTAATGTGGTGAAGTGCTTATGTTTGTATGGTTTATACATTTTGCTGGATGAACCAAAAACAGGGATTCCTGTTGGGTTATTTTATCCATTAAAGCTGGAGTTGGTAGCATTGGATATAGCAGCAAGAGCAGGCTAAAGTTTTAAAGAGTACATCCAAAAAAAATCCATCCCCTCCATAGTCACTGCCACAAAACACATGAACACACACTCCTCTGCTGTAGGACGAGTCCACGAGAGAACATTTGGGAAAGGATGAGTGATGAGAGGACAGCTTCTTTTAATAAATGCATAAACAAACAATCCTGTTAAACGCCGCAGTCGTGTAAACACAAGCAACTTGAACAGCAGTTCCTGCTCACCGCTGTGCTTGTGTGCTTTGTTCTGCTGGGTTAGCTGCTGGAGTAGAGGAGGAGGTTTGCACTGGAGCACATCACATCATTGTCATGGTTAACCATATCCATGTGTCATTCACGTGAGAAAAGACCTAACGCTGTCACGATGAATGTAAACGACGAACACGGCTATTGTCAGTACTCACAAGCTACCATGTTTGCTTTTGGCTGCCCTTTCTCTGGTATTCTTGTGCAGCTCACTCACATTAGCTTTTGCAATGGCGTTGCGCAAAACTCCACAGTACAAAATTTCTATGACAGGGTTTTTTGTTTTTGTTTTTTACAGCAACAGTATTGCATCACTGTATTACAAATGGGATACTGCTGGGATTAGGCATCTCAGCAGCATTCTCTGGGAAACCCTGGACTGTGATTTGGACTTATTTTATCCATATCGCCAAGCCTTAATGGCTAATGTAGGCACATAAAGTGTCAAACTATGAAATGTGATCAACTGTTCATCCACATGTTATATCAGAAAGTTATCATTGGGTCCCACACCAATTCAACAGTCTGCTGTTTCATTTTGTCAGTTTATTCCTTAGCTAGCTTTAAAACTGAGACATTACTCTGCTGTGCTCAGCTGTGACACTGAATGAACGTTCGCTGAGTGGAAGCGAGTTACACAATCTTTTGTTCTTTAGCTCTCTTCACAGCCTCTGACTGAGATGCAACTTGAACACGCCATGCTATTCATTGCTACTCTAAGGCTAACAGCAAGTCTCAACACCACCTGAAATGCGCGGTGAAATATTATAAGTTGTTGAGCAGAAACTGTTGAGCCCATAGCCCTTAAATTTTTACGGGTGTGGGAAAACAAACAGGTTAACCCGCCAGAGAGGAAATGCCCCACACCCCCTCCCCACTTCAACACAAACAAACACACAGCTCAGTCATTCATTGTCAGCCACCCCTGACCATTATGTATCCATTTTGGCCATCCTCACCTCGCTGGTCAATCAGGTCTTGACGTCCTGTGTGTTCAGCCAGAAGCAGTCTGCCCTCCATGGTTAATGGACCGCAGTGACGGACCCCCGGGGCTCCCAGAGGCCACCAGTACTCCTCAGGGCTTTAACAATCCTCAGTCTCAACGGGCCAGACTACTGTTCTCACCTGCTGACTGACTCTCCCTGCTTGACTGACTGACAGTCCGCATGCAGGTGTTAAAGTGACCCCGCTGCCCAATTAACCCTTTCCTGTTCCCAGTGGGACCTCCAGCACTGTCTATTGTAGATTTACAATAGAGCTACAGGGGCAATGAGCATAATTGGCCCGAAGTACGAGTAGGGACTGGAGGGCTGTAAATTGCTCTATGTTAGTCTCATACTGGCCCCCAGACAAGGATGTGTACTACAGCAGAGAAAATGTATGCAGCATGTTAGTTGTTACCATGTGTTAGTGCTCTTTAATCTTTCTTCAGTCAGGGCTCTCCAAAGAAATGCATCAAAGCCCAAGACTTTGAGATGAGTTTGCCCCGAGGATCCCAATCTCTGGATCGTTTTGTATTTAAAGTTTGGGAGAGAGCCCAGCAGGCTACCATAGACTCCCATAGACTACAGTGAGGATGGAGAGACAGCTGGGAGAGAACAATCTGAAAGAACTTTGTTTTGTGTGTATTCCAGATTTGTGCTACTTGTGTCAATGTCCTGCATCATAATGATATTTAAGATAAGATAATCTCTATTAATCCCAGGCCAGGGAAATTAAACATTTAGACATTTAGTGACATACCAACATGCTCCAGTGATGCATGTTGAATATTCCTGCTAACATGTTGCTTGTTCATTTCTCCACAGAAGCGGAAGCGCCGAGAGAAGGATGACAGCGATGCAGTCAGCCTCTGCAGCTTCGACTTCAAGGTAAAACACATTCAGACATTCAGCTTCATGAATGCACCAGAATTTTCCACTCTTTCATGAGAAAAAAAATATGCATTTTAGAGGAAAGCTTTGGTAAGAGTCAGGTGTCTATCAACCCCACTTTGGGATTCAATCTTATTTTATTTCACAAAATGACAATAAGAAGTCAAACAAAGTGCACTTGGGGCTATAAACTCAATGCAAGAATGCCATAAAAATAAATTGAGAGCTAATGCAAGCCAGCGTAGCTTCATTTCATGTTAGTCTGGTTTATTGTGTTAAGATCGGATGGTAACAGCAGCTGGAAACTGGGGGCCATATCTGATCTGTATCTGAAGTCTGTGCTTCTTCAGTTTATTCAGAGCATGTCATCAAAATGACAAAGCTTATCACCGGAACACATCGAGATAAAGCCTGTGTTTGTTTGGTGTGTTGCCCGTTGAAGCCTGCTCTTACTTACGCCAAAGCAGGTTCTTCACTCAGAGATTTGAGTGGCAGGACTGGCAGGGTTGGAAAATATACCTCATTTGGTGTGTGGGTGTTAAATGAGCACACCTACATGTAGGCGCATTAAGGTCTGTCAGTGTTGTTCCAGCGCAGGATGATCTTGTCATAACTGAACACCCTTTAGCTTCAGGCGCATTTCACTGCTCCGCCATGCAGCTTATCTAAATGAAGGTTGGCTCTATGTGCTACAGTGGCTCAAAGTTTACTAGCTTTATGTCAAATATTCATTTAGGGTAGCTCTTACTCCTCTTTGAGTATAAAACTCCTCTTGCGCTGAGGGTAGCACCAGCGGGCCAAACAGTCCATAATCAACGTGTGGCCCCTCTCCATCTACTCCATCTCCATGCAGGCTGCCTTTGTCCTGTGCCCACATGAGAGGGATTAGCAGAGACGTACAGCCTGGACCTCTGTAACCAGTCGGATCAGTTGCTCTGATTTAGCTAAACAAAGCTCAAAGTGTTGTGGAGAGTCCCGGGGGCCACTCCTTGATTCAAATCAGAGCAGCGCTCAGTGTTCTGCACTGACTTTTATTTTCTTTTCTAATTGAGCTGCTTCCAGCCCAGTCTAATCCCCACACACTGTTCACGTACAGAGGCAGTTATAGTTGAAAAACAGTTGGCTGCTGGCGCACTGCGGCCCTTTGGCTGGGGACTCTAAATTGAATCTCAGTTTTGTCGTGTTGTACTTAATTAGATTTACTATGATTAGGGCCAAAGGTGATGTTTTCAAATGTTGTTTTGTCTGACCAACTGTTCAAAAGCCAAAGACTTTACATTGACTAGGATACGTGCCAAAGAAAAGCAGCAAATCGTCATATATGAGAGGCTGGAACTATGTCAGTATGTCCATAATGCCTGATATTACACAAGACTCTAGCCTGCGTATTCTCAAATATTAAGTCAATAGAGTGCAACGTATTTGCTAATACCTTACAGATAAATTAACTTTGTTTAATTGATACAAACAGTACTCCAGATAAATTTATTGGTTATTATTATTCGTTTTATTATTTATTGCTGTCAAACCTGTCCTGTTTTCAGACCTGTCTACCGGCTGTTCAGCTCCCTGTGTAGTTTTGGTTCATTGAGTGGATGAATAAAGGCTTCCCTTCCCTCCATATGCCTGGTCCTGACTCAGATCGGGCCGCGTGCTTCTTATTGTGAACACTTGTTGCCACAATACGAATTTCAGTCTAAATGACGCACGTGTTGTTTCGATTCACCTGAGCTGTGACTTGCCCCTGAATTCTCTGAAAATCTCAAAGCTAGAAAATGAAACCTTTTTCCATTTCCCTTTTACTGAAGGCACGCTGCCCCACCACCCTGCTCCATCGCCACAGAACATCCCTGTGTGAATGGTCCAAATGTGTCTGTGCCGATGCCACCAAACAAATTACTGACAGATTCCTTGGTATTAACTTTCCAAACCAAGTTTTCACATTCGTCTGTCAGTTGAAGCTTTATCAGCACGTCAGTATGTTCTTTAGCGTTGGCGGTCTTGGTTACCTCGCTGTGTTTGTTAGCAACCAGGACTGCTGTGGGTGTGTAAACACTTGCAACACAAAACTTTAAAAAAAAAAAAAAAGGGGTGGGGGTGGGGGTGGGGGGGAATGTGAGTAACCTGAGGATGTTAGTCTGGTTTGAGAACTGCGGTTTCCATTGTTTCTACAGGCTGTTGTGTGATTAGATCACTGTCTACATCTTTTGTGTCTCTTCATCTTTATTTAATTGTACTGTAGCTACAGAGGAGTTGAGAAATTTATTGTTCCTTGGTGTCTGAACAGAAAGTTCCAAGATTAATAGTAGTCAAGATCTATTAGTCACGCCCAAACGGGGGGCCTGATTTAGACACATACATACCCTCAGGGGGTGATGTTTGTGAACTTTATGGCCGAAGAAAATGTGTTCAGATTCCCTCTTTGTAACCCTAGAATCAAAACCTGCTCTTTTAATATTCAAGTCAATTAAATGCAGATGCTTCCATACATGCTACAGAGGCTCGCTGAATGGTTTGATTATGAAATGATGCCATTCGTGTGTTATATCATCAGATATAAGCTGAAATGTTGCTCTTGCTGCTGACCTCCATCAGCAGAGGGCAGCAGTACCTCCGCCGCCATCCTGTTGTTTTAAGTCAGTCAGCACTCAGCAGCGTTTCTTTTGCCCAGAGCTGCCTGCCTAATGCTGTCCCCAGAGCTGTAATTAGTCTGTGTGCGTCCTGTACTCGCTGCTGCTGATGTGGAGGTTAAGTTGAGCTCAGCCCCTCAGGCCTTAAGGCTGAGTCCGTCCCTGGCACGGCATAGGTTAGACAGCGGTGAAACTTCACTGCATTACTCATCCTGCTCCACCACTCTGAGCGTGGACTGGCATATATGTGTGTGTTTTGGAGTGTAAATCATGGCGGTGCTCCAGCTGCAGCACAGTGTGACTAGGGGCAAATAGGCCAGGCAGGCCGAGCCATGTTGCGTTCAGTGTTTATAGCGGCCGGGCCAGACATACTGCTGATTCAGCCGGAGGTCTCATACAGAGTGAGTAACAGCAGGACTGCACACAGTGTCTTCAGACAGCATGCACAGACTACACACAGACAGACAGATTCATTTTTATTAGATCTCCTCTGACTCCTCAGTCTGCATAGTTTTTCGCTCCGCTGTCTTATTTCTCTCATGGAATCCAAGTCTCTATCTGTTCTGCTACTGAAGTCACTTGATTCATGGTCCCACTCCACTTTGTTTTGGGGCCATATGGGTGATTTAATCCAGGCTCTGTGTGCTATTGGTCTGCAGCAGATGAGCTCTCCTGACTCTCCTCCATCAACAAACTCAAAGAACAAGGCGTCAACTTCTGTACAACTCAATCAGCATCTGTGTTTTGTCACCCACTCACACAGCAACAGCATGACACCTGTGTCCTGTTTCACACCTCCATGTTGACCCAGGGGGATGAAGAATAGCCATGGACGGACTCGTCCATTTGCTCGGAACACTCACATTGCTCACATTGTGACACCCTGCCAGCAGCACCTCCACATTAGCCGCCCCATCAAACCTAACACCTCCAATTTTTGCTATGCGTTTGTGCACCAGCTGTATGGGTGCGTAGAATCTGTGGCTTCAGGTGTGGTTGTCCTTCAGCCATTTGTGCATGAGCGTGAATCTTCCATGTGAGTGTGCACACATGCATGAAACAGATCCTCAGGTTTGATTTCGGTCTCAGAAAGCTTCTTTGTCTTTACTGAAACTGGTGAACATATTGCCCTTTTCTGCCCTATTAGACCAATCAACATATGTGTGGCAGTCGCACCCCACCCCCCAGTGGTATTCAGTATACGAATTTCAGTTTAAACATCTGGCTGTGTGTGTCACAGTGCCCCCACTATTGATATTCTAAGTGATCACCTCCCCCAGTTCAGCTGATAAGACTGATAGCAGCTCTGTTTAATTAAAGCAGAGAGCATTGCTCCACAAAGCAGAGACTACTTTGATTAACAAGAAAGAGCCAAGCAATAATGACTTTGTAGTTTGTTCAATTAAAGTACATCAAACACTTTGAATGTTTTAGTACTTGATACAAGACCTGGTTGACTTTGAGTCAAAATAATCCCTCTTTTGTGTTGGGGCTACAATAGTCTGTTGACTTTTATGTAACGCTCATTTATGATCACAGTAATGCAGTCAAATGAAGTCAGAATTGAAGCTATGTTTTTACAGGTTTCTAAACTTTCATAGCAGTTGTAATTGTATTAGTCACACTCACAAGTGAAGTTTTTTGTACTGCACATACATATTTTAAGGGGTTCATATTGAGGTTTGTTTGACCCTTTTTTGTATGTTTTCATTTAGCTATCAGGGATGTGATTAACAGTTGTCTTCATTATCGAATAATCTATCAGTTATTTTATTTTTTTCAAGTAATCTTTTAGTCAATACAATGTGAAAATGCCCAGCACAGTTATCCAGAACTAGTCCTCAAATTACTCATTTTTTTCAATCCACTGTCCGAAGCCCAAAGATATCCAATATAAAACAGAGAAAAGCAGTAAATCCTCCCTTTGGAGAATGCAAAAATGTTTGCTTAATAAATGACTTAAATGATTTGAAAACTGTTGCCGGTAAATTTTCTGTTTGACTTCAGATACTGTCAGTGATAATTATTGGGTGAGATTAACCCATAACCCAGTTCCCTCAGAAAAGCCCATATTATGAGTTGTGTGCGTCAACTCTGTTTAGCAGTAAGCTTTACCCATGATCTTCGAAATTCTCACTACTGTTTTCACTCTGAGTGGATGGTACAACAGAGCCTACGGGCATCTTCTCTTCACTTCCAAGTAAATCCAATACATGCCTCATCTGCAGCCATGAGGGCTGAGCAGAGACTTGCTCCTCCCCCGGCTCTCTCCTCCCGGTATAAAGCCCTCCCTCCCTCAGTCTACCTCAGACCAAAGTTTAGAAAGAGTGTGTGAGGAGAGCACACAGGGAGCCCAGTCCCGTGACAGAGGGAGAGTATCCATAGGGGAGAGGTGTATTAATTTATTTCAGTTTTTTGTCCTCTCACAACTTTTATTGACTCCTTTTTTTTTCTCTGATGTGGATTACTTGGAGCTGACTCGCCTGGATTAAAAAGGATATTGTGTTTTTACGGAAAGCTATGGTGGCTTACGATGAACTGGGTAGCTTGGTGCCTATCAAACGGACTTTGCAAGTGATAGACTACCAGAACCAAGCCAACAAAGAGTCAGAGGTGAGATGTGAAAACACACACGATGGTTGGTGATATTTCTGCTTTGCTCGGTTCACACCTGTGTCTGTCAGTAAATGTTTGACTGAAACTCACTGAGGTGAAGCCAGATTGTGAGTGAATCAGCGCCTAACCCTTTTTTTTTATCTGTCTTGGGCACACAGTGCTTGTGTGTGTAAATTTGTGTGCTTGTAATATGAGACTTTGAACTTTGTCCCTGGGCCCTAAAACAATGCTTGAGATACTGCCTAACTTGGAGAAGTTAATCATTGGATTACACTGCACCTATGAAGTTGTAAACAGAGAGATGACCCCCCCAGTGTTGTGTATTCCGGGTCTGTTCTTAAATATGCATCCCAGCAGGCAGTTCAGCCGTGGTGAGATACAGAGAGATCGGAAAAGTCAAAGACACTCAAAGTACCACAAGCAGTGAAGCAGCGGGGGGCAAACACTCAGTCAACAAGGCTGCATCCTTTTGGTTCAGTCCTTTCTAGGATTAAATTGCTTTTGACCTCTGATGTTTAAAGTCAAACCAGTTCAGCTGCAAGCACAATTAAAGGAACACAGGTGTTGAAACCTAGGTGTGCTCTCTGTTCTTATCAAAGCCACCACTTTAGCCCCTTCCTTCCCCTTTTGAGGCTTGCATGTTTCTCTTTCGGAAGAGATTTCAGGAAGATGAGGTTTCATTGACAGTAAATGGTAAAGGAGAAGTCCAAGGACAATTCATGAAGTGAGTCCTGTTCTCACAGAGTTGCACAATTGAGACACCCTCTCTGCTTTACACATTGTTCTCGTCCCTGTGCTGACTTAATGATGACCTCGACTCGTTTATTTGTGGTGTGGCTGTTCTGTTCTCAGCTCCTATCAGCCCAAGCTGTGGTGTAATCGTAGGGACACATCTGGGGTATTAGCTCACAGCACTCGTGAAGTTACATCAAAGGAAGGGCACGGGAAAGAGCTCCTGGGATCCCAAAATAAAACTCCCTGATATTTATGAGGTTTTCATCTTAGTTTAGCAGTTGAAGGAGTTCAGCGCACATGCATGTCTGGAGGGTCATTGTTCGGCTGATAGTTAGGTGCAGCACAAACCCCGGATCTGTCTGGTTTCCTGAAGTGAGCCAGACTCGCCGTAACTTCACAGAGTTCCTGGGTCAAACTGCCTTGAATAGCAACTTTCCCTGTCTGTCTGCATTGTTTCACTGTACAGCTGATAAACAGAGTGGCTTTTTGTTATATTGTGGCTGCTTCCGAAAGGACAGTAAGGGCACAGTGACCAACATAAGTTTCCAAAATCAACTTTAGAAAGCCCCACCTTCCTGTAACTGTAGCTTTTTACTTTATTTTCAGTGTCTGCTATTAGTAATTGGTCACAGATTAGAGTCAGGCAAATCTAGTCCCAACAGACAAGTCAAAAAAAAAAGTCTTTGCATGTGGACCATAGACAAAGCAAGTGACATGTGGCATCTTTTTGCTGCCTCCCACCACTAGAGGGCTTGCTAAGTTCTCAAGGCTGTCTGGCTTTGCTGTCCAGTGTTGAGACCCTGACCACAGCAGACCATGATTTAACCACAGCCACAGCAACTCAGAGGCCACACCAGACTGTGCAGATCTGTTCCACAGCTGTGTCTGCAGAGCCCGCAGCCTCAATGGCTGCTCTGTTTCCCAGATTCGCTGAGCCAAGGCAAAATCCCATTTGGCCTGAGTCAGGAGAAAACGCAAGCAGCTTTTAGCAGTGCGGTGCCTGATTTTAGCACCCTTATTAGTGTGAAGTTCTGAAAATGAAAAATGTTTTGTGGTGAGTGCAAACTTTGGAAATGCTAATTATTGCTGTGGATGTCTCGGCCTGTCATGTTTTTGAAGAGGCTCTGCAGGCTGAAATCATTACCTCAGATCTTCAGCTCTTTGATTTCTGTGGCCTGTTGTTGTTGGCACAAGGCCATACTGTTCTCTCCTTTCTCCCAGCCTCAGGGCTGGGTGAGGGGGAGGGGGGTCACCTGGCCCAGGTGTAGTGCTGCTCTCACGCAAGGACTGTTGAAGAGCCTGTCTTGACTTGTAGCCATAAACACTGCTGTACACCCCCTGCGACGCCTCACTGTATAAACACTCGAGAGGGGGCAGATTCACTGTCGCTTTACGAGTGCTGTTCCTTTCCCCGACTCACAGCGGTGGTCTGTTTTACTCAGCAGGCCTGACATACTGCCACACTGTCCTTACTGCTTTGTCTCTGTGGGAAAGGCAGTTAAAGAGCTGGAGCAATCAGGAAGTATTTATCTCACACTGTATGAGTGATGGTGCAGATCCATTCTCAAGTGGAATTGTAGCTGTTGTCGGGCTAGATAGTAGCAGAGTGTGTGCTGGGAGGGGTGCTGAACAGCTGAGAGTAGGGTCTCGTGCATTCCTGGCATTCCTCCAGACCCCCTTCCCCTGTAGATCAGCAGTCAGAAAGGGTCTTTGTGCTCAGTGGGCTGGCCTGGCTCAAGAATCTTCTCATAATGGAGCCAACAGCTGCTGGAGCTGCTTCCTTCTCCCCAGTATCCCTGTCTGTCCGCTGGTCCGCCAGTCTGTCTGCCTGCGGCTCGACCTCGGCTCCAGCTACTCCTCTTTCCTTGCCCGAAAGCAGTGAGTGGAGTCAATAATGAGGATTTATGACTGGACTTGATGTGTTTTATCATAAGGGAGTCACAAGGGAGGGCCTGGAGTGACTGTTGACATTACTGATGGATCAATTGGTTCTGTGTTGCTGCACACAGAAAGAAAAGTTTTCTTTGAAATGAAATATGACAAATTTGCCTGACTAATCTCTCCTTCCGTTTCAGGAACCCAGCAACAAGCGTGTCCGTCCTCTCGGCAGGGTGACGTCGCTAGCCAACCTCATCTCTCCGGGGAAGAATGGGGCCGTCCGGCGCTTCGGCCAAACCATCCAGGTAAGGCCCTGTGACAACTCCTCTGGACAAGGAACATCTCTGCTGCTCTGCATGTTGCACCACATGACTCGGCTTTCCAATTGCAACATGTTTGACATCTGGGGCTTCCTCTTTCCCATCTGCAGGCCTCATTCCGGGGCGATGGCAAGTCGCCGGGCGTGCCCCAGAAGCCTTGCAGCAAGGCAGCGGCCCCCACACCGCCCAAAAGGAGGAACAGCACACTGTGGTCGGAGACGCTAGATATCCACCAGAAGGGAACATTCTCCACCAAAGAGATCAAGCGGCAGGAGGTGAGAATCAGCAGTGAGACGTGGAAGTACAAAAGAAATAGCAGAAAAGTTGTCGAAATAGTGAGATCGCTAAGGGATAAAGTGTAGATAACTGAGTATCCCAAGCCAGAAATCCAGACAGTAGTGGGTTATACCTGTCTACCAGACTAGTTTCACACATCCCTGTAGTATTTGTGTCAAATAGTCTAAATGGGGCTAAAAGCCATCCAGGGATCATTGCCCAGTGTGTGTAAGCTCACATATACCTGGAAAGTCAACAATCCGGTGCTCTCCTGCTCTACCTCCCCACTTATCCTGTATATGTCAGACATCTTAGCCAACTGTCAAAAGCCATTAACTTTGAACAGTTTCAAAGCCGGAGAGCAAAAAGGAGAGCAGCCAGATACATTTCAAAGTTTACCTCAGCCATTTGGCACCAGCACAGTCTAGTCTAATGGCTGTTGGTTGCAATAATGTAATGACATTGTGATTCATGTGTTTTGCTAAAAAAGTATCTTTTTGTGCCTCCTCCTCCTCGCTTTCCTCAGGCCATATTTGAGCTGTCTCGTGGAGAACAGGACCTGATTGAGGACCTCCAGCTCGCACGCAAGGTTTGTACTTTTAAATCTTCGAGGCAGTGGGAGTACATATAAAGCAAACAGATTAAATCAAAGTCTGGCATGCTTTCCACATAGCCAAGCCAGAAACTATAAAAAGGCAGGAATTATTCTTCTGTCTTTCCCTTGTACCCCTACAGCTCTTCAAAAGCTATTCTTAGTATTCACCCCGGCCTGGCCTGATGGGATGTTGTTATTTGACTGGTTTGGCTCTGCTTCTGTACACAGGCGTACCATGACCCAATGCTGAAGCTCTCCATCATGTCTGAGGAGGAGCTCACTCACATCTTTGGTAACCTGGATGCCTACATCCCTCTGCATGAGGACCTCCTGGCCCAGCTCTCCAAAGCCACTGGGCCAGATGGAACTGTGGGCCAGATTGGACAGATAGTCGTAAACTGGGTAAGTGTCATATCACCAAGTACCTCAACGTGTGTCATTCTATCAAAACTCAAATGGGTTTCCAGTAAGGAAGGCAGCATTAGTAAATGTGTTACATCTCCCTTCCAGCTGCCGAGGCTTAACGCCTACAAGGACTACTGCAGCAACCAGCTGGCAGCCAAGGCGCTGCTGGACCAGAAGAAGCAGGACCGGCGGGTGCAGGACTTCCTGCAGCGCTGCCTTGAGTCGCCCTTCAGCAGGAAGCTAGACCTGTGGAGCTTCCTGGACATCCCGCGCTCTCGCCTGGTCAAATACCCACTGCTGCTCAAAGAGATACTGAAACACACTCCACCAGAGCACCCAGACGCTGCCAGCCTGGAGGAAGCGGTGAGTTGAGGACGTAAAGTTGATTTTAACAGGATGTGGCAATACCTTTACCTTCAAGTTATCTTAGGACATGTGCTGATGTTAATGTTTTGATTCCTCCTGTGTTCAGATTACCGTCATCCAGGGTGTGCTGTCTGACATCAACATGAAGAAGGGAGAGTCTGAGTGCCAGTACTACATTGACAAGTTGGAGTATCTGGACGACCGGCAGAGAGACGCTCGCATCGAGCAGTGCAAGAGCCTGCTGTGTCATGGAGAACTGCGTAACAAGAGCGGCACGGTGAGCAAAACACACACACACTTCCCTCTCATCAACACATTGGTCCTTAAGCTACCTCTTCACTCATCAACACAATGCTCACATCCTATATTAGGCAGTCAGGCTGTAACTGCCCCCAGTGATTTAACCACACCATGCAAACTTTGATAACTGTAAATGAAGTATGTTGGTGGTAATGTAAAATCTTCTGCTCTCATGTTCTGGTTTTAATTTTGTTGTTCGTTTTATTTTTCAGAAGCTGCATGTGTTCCTGTTCACCAAGCTGCTGGTTCTGACCCGCCCCGTCACCAGGAACGAGCGCCACTGTTTCCAGGTTTACCGGCAGCCAATCCCAGTGCAGGATCTGGTGTTGGAGGACCTGCAGGATGGAGACGTCAGAATGGGCGGCTCCTTCAGAGGCGCTTTCAGCAACGCAGACAAAGGTGAGGCTTATGTCAAAGTCCTGAAGCTTCAAGCAGTTCATGTAGGAAGATAGAGCGTCTTGTGTCAAATATATCAGTTTGCTAATCGTACTTTTTCCTGCTTTTTTTTCACAGCCAAGAACATTTTCCGCGTGCGTTCCCAAGACCCGAGCCAGGCACAGTCCCACACGCTGCAGGTCAACGACATCTTCCACAAGCAGCAGTGGCTCAACTGCCTTCGCAGTGCCATTTCCGTCCACCGGCCCCTCAGCGAGCCCTCCACGCCCTCCCCGCCTCAAAGCGACGCTCGCTCCAAGCGCCGCCCTTCCTCCGCCTCTGCCATCGTCCACATGGAAGAAGCGGACGAGAATTGCCCGCAGCCGACCTCTCAGTCCGCCCCCAACTCACCATGCAACAGCACCACGCCCAGCCCCACTGCGACGTCCCCCTCATCCTGCTCATCGTCCTCATCGGTGACATCATCATCCTCTCCGTCACCACTCTCCTCTCCCACAACACACAAAACCAAAAAGGACAAGAAGTCCCTGTATTCTTTAGGGAAGAGAAAAGAGACGATGGTGTGAAAGGAGAAAATGGACTCCTGGGCGGACTTTTTTGTACATAAATGTTAAGAAAACAACGTGGAGAAGTGTGGGACTTGTATTTATGTGTGTCTGCGTGCGTGCGTACTATTACAACAGTGTTCTGTGTTACTGTCCTCTTCGGCAGCTATTTACCTTAAACCTCCCTCCACGTGCATCCCACAGAGACACAGTGTTCTGGAGAGAAGTGCACAGCTTCCACCGGCTTGAAAAAGGGAAGCATCACGAGAGACAAACACACATTTGACACGTGAATCTGTGTGTCATGAGTTCTTGGAAGATAGAGGTGGTGCATTCAATCCTGTTTACTATTAATTTGATATTTAAGCATTATTTTAGACCTTATGGGGGGGCTAATGAAAGATTTACATTTTTATATTCTAAAATTTATTGTAGTATTTTTTTAGGTATCATAAAGCAGCACTGTTTTAGCTTTTAGGTGAAGTTATTTGAAAATTTGAGCATGTTTAGCAGGCAAGAAAGGAAGAGAATCGGAAAAAAAAACAATGAGATGTACTACACCAAGCTCCAAATTTCTCTGTAAAAGTCTGATTTTTGGATCAATCAGAAGACGCGTCTTATTTTTATACATTCCTTAATGACAGATGTTAAAACCGGGACACATTTTATTTTCTTTTTTTGCATTTACAGCAGTCAGAGGCATTAATTTAAATCCAGTAACAGATGAGATGTCATTTTCTCTCTGTTACAACAAAGACATCGCTACGAAGTTAGCAAATCATCTGATGTCAAAATCGTGTCAGAGATGAGATGAGGAGTTTTGTTTTGAAACAAAAATTTGAACTGAGCCATGTTGGTTTTTAAAAAGCTGAATTTTCAGAATGAACCATCACTTTTCAGTGTAGCATCTTGCATGGAGCTTTAGTTGTGGACACTGCTTGCACCAGTAGAGGCAGCAGGATGTATTTACCTGTCCTGAGGGACAGGACAGTTAAACATGTAAAAGAGTGGTAGATGAAAGTAAGAGAATGTTGTTGAAGGTGGAAGAGAAAAGAGTAAAGATGGATAAAGTTGAGGTTTGGACGGTCAATGCAAGATGATGAACTCCATTAACTTCCTGTATAAGTTGATGTGATATCTTGCTTGCAGATGGATGACAGATGGTAAAAATCTAGTAAGTTTAATCGATGGAACAAAGTAAGTGAGAGAAGGGAGACAAAGAAGAAGGTTTTCGTACGTGTGCAAAGGACGCTTTTGTTGTTGAGGTGGAAAAAAGAAAGTGAAAAGGGCAACTTGTTTGCCACAACCTTTATGTAATTAAAAGAGCAATAAAGATCTGTGTAAGATTTGCAACTGAACTTTTTGTTTCATGTCTTTATTTTTCTTTCTCTGACTTCAAGCATAAGCTGTTATCGCCAACTTAAATGAGATATAGACACCAGAGTCTCATGTCTCTACACTTAATATGAAGCTAGAGTAAGTAGCTGCTTAGCTTAGCATAAAGACTTGGGGCAGAGAGAAATGGCCAGCCTGGCTCTGTCCAAAAGATAAAAAAAAAAAAAAAATCTGTGTACTAGAACTCTGCAGTAAAAGTGTAATATTATACATGTGACAGCTCAGTTGTTTAATCCATAAAAAACAAGTATATGTTGTGGTTTGTGCATGTGACTTCCTGGAGGAACCCCTTTTTGCACTTCAGCTTTGTACAGCTTAATCAAACAAGCCTCAGATGTATTTTGGGTGACTATGGACAGCCAGGCTAGTTGTAAACTAAATTCACCGGCTGCCAGCTTTCATGCTAAACTAAGCCAAAGCTTGTATGACTCACAGGACTCGGAATAGAGGAGTGCCCCAAATGAAGGCAGAGGAAGGAGATACCTATTGATTTATGACCGTGCTTAACTCTTAACTAAACAGTCAGTTCCGTGTAGGTGCCAAAAGAAACATTTCCAGTGAAGGTATTCGTCAGGATTTGCTTTTTCACACTGCGACATAGCTGCCTGCTCCCCCATTTGAACGATCTTATTTGTTGACAGTGTATTTATTGATGGAAACAACCCACTTATTCAGCTCTGTGATTTCCATTTGGAAGACCTGACAAATTGGCCACGAGAGCCTCTCAAACATTCTAATTAACACATTGGATATAAAGGATCTAACAGCAGAAAGCCTGCTCTGTTCGTACTGTTTGAAGCTGGGTAATGATACGAGATAAGTAAAATGAATCACTAGAAAGACAGAAAGAAAGAGACACTGTGAGCTTTTTGACTGTGAAACTTTAAGTCTTTGCTGGAACAGTGCAGTTTTTCTTCTCTTTTAATTTGTCTGCTTGGCAGAATCCAGTAATGGCTTCATGTCTACCTCTGAGAAACTGAGAGCATTCTCCAAACATTCGCTCATGCTCTCCATACAGTCTCTCATTTGCTTTCATGGAAGTTGAAAGTATACCAGCATTATAGTTCATGAATGAGTGCTGTTAAGTTCTTTAACAGTAGTGTAGCTTGGCCTTTGATGAAAGTCAAGCAGCAGCGACTGAATAGAGAAGCTGAGAACATTTGCTAATATTAACACCATACCCCTGTCATGACCTTTGACCTTATCCCAGAAAAAAAAAGATCCAAGTTGAAATAAACCACAACGATCCTTTAAATGCTGCAATATGAAAGTAGGACATAGAGGAGAAACCTGCATGTAGTAAATGGGTGGTGGAGGAGGAAAACCGAGTCAGGATGGGGAGGTGTTGAGTTGCCCAATATTAGGTGTGAAAGACAAAATGGCAGGATCAAAAAGACATTGTACCTACCTGTTTTCCTATGAAAGCCATGACTGCAGCAGCATTATGGAGGATCCTCCATTTCTAGACATGCTGTAACACAGAGCGACTCTTA
Source organism: Chaetodon auriga (assembly GCF_051107435.1). NCBI lineage: Eukaryota > Metazoa > Chordata > Actinopteri > Chaetodontiformes > Chaetodontidae > Chaetodon > Chaetodon auriga. Next base: position 3,507,228 of record NC_135095.1, on the reverse strand, counting down.
AGAATTCAGACAGTGATTATATTTGTCAAGACCACCAAAAGGCTTTAACTATTGGCTGAGTAAGAACAGTTTGTCCTGTTTCAATTAAACATACCCAGATTTTTGTTAGTGTTTCATCCCCAAAGACAGAGCGTGGTTGTTTATTTGAGTGTTGGAGGCATTGATGAGCAGGCGAATGAAGTGGCTGAGGTTGATTTTAACATGCCACACATCGTTAAATTCACCAGCTGCTGTTACATAACACTTGTTTTGGAGATTTTGCACTTTATGTAACAAACACATGCAGTTTTTAACCAGCACTATAACTTTTCTTGAAGCCTAAACAGCAAAATAAGGCAGCTGAGAACCAGGCCAGAAACAAATGCATCAGGACCAACTCTCCATTGTACCAGAAACTTCTCTCTCAGCAGCTCATCTGTGCTATTGACAGAGCTGTAGGCTGAATTATTGATGGACGCAGACAGCTGAGCCTCCTGTCAGTGATCCGTCAATGCCACATCCTTTGACACTTGTCTCTCTCCACCACAACTCTCCACAAACACACCCTGACAGCTACAAACTGCCTCTGTGGGTGCAGCCAGCAGAAGAGACTCACCACGAGGATCAGATAAGAAAGGGGAAGCATCAACTTCCCTGACTCGTCTGACTCAGTCTCAGAGTTTCTGTTTTATCATTACTACAATGTGGAAGTGACACTTAATTCTGTACATGAAGTAATGTCACAATGAGCGAATGTGGCAGAAATCAGTTCCAGGAATAAAATCTACATCTCTAGTCGTCTAAGACTGTGGTTGGCTTTCAGAATAACTGAAACTGTGTTTTATTTGGATGCTCCAAATGACAAATCAACACCAAAATGATGTCAGCATTTCAGTTCACCTTCTCGAAAGTGTCATAAATTGATTGACTCACTTTATTGGGACCAGTATATATCCTTTGTTGGCTGTGAGTCATTGTCAGATGAGGCCTTACTAAAGAAATTTCCCATTATTTCCCATTTTTGAGCTTGTTATCTGCTTTCAACTTTTATTTTTACCTACCAAAATTTAGCTGCTCATTTTCAGCCATTCTAGGCCATGTCAAGGATAATTAAAGCTGCACTAATCAAGATTTTTTTTAACAACAGGTCACATGACTATATGTAATGTGACAGGGGTCATTCATAGTGGCAATCCCACAGAGAATTATCACTCAACTCTGCAGCCTCACCCCTACAAAGTGTTTTAGCCTCTTTAAAATCATTGTTTTGGTTTCATGTCCACAGCTTTGCCATTCTGGTTCGCTCTCTGGTTCTCTCTGTCATCAACCTTACTGGCAGTGGGCAGCTAGACAAGCTAGTTAGTGACCAGCTGGAGAATGCAATGGAGAGTTTGGTAGCTAAAAAGCCAGATATTTCCTGCTGTACGTGTGAAAAGGCAACTGTTTGTTAGCACGTTCGCCATTACTACTTTTTCCAAGCTTGTTTTGTTGCCCCAAATTGGCCTCGAAAAATAATCACTGTAGCTTCAATGTATTTCCCCACCTTCATTCCTCTTTTAAACAAAATTATGTAGACACAAAGTTAAACAAGAAATACCACAGATTAAACAAACAAAAAATAACAAGTTAATTATTGAGCTTCAGAGAAGTTGGCCATTCCCCCTGTTTTTTGTCTTTATGCTAAGATAAGATAATTGGCTGCTGGCTCGCTTCATATTTATCCTACTAACATATGCGTGGAATCAATCTTCTCATCTAACTCTCAGCAAGAAAGCAAAGAAATGTTGACTACTACTCTAAAATCATTCATCTGGGTTCAGCCAGCACTGAGGGTTAGATGGGAACATGAGTGCTGCCATCTTGTCATGAAAACCTTGCGTTTGAAGAGGTATTTAGGAGCTAATTTATCTGGGACAAAGGCCAATCTAAACTTCCAGAAAATTACCAACCTTGCCAGTGAAGGAAATGGCCAACAAAAAGGTTGACATGCAGTGACTGTTGGGACACGAATGGTCCAGGGAAACTGCCACAGAAAAACGCCTGCTGCAGCATATTTAATGAAACACAACAGGACACTGCAGCTTCTTGAAGGCCCTCTATCAGAGCTTGTGGACCACGTGGGTGATGAATTCATTTACTCGTGGCTCATGCATGGTAAAAAGGGCACACAGCCCCTCGCAGAATGGGGATAATATAACAGAGGGATTGTCTGAGATTAACATACAGACACGTGAAGGCTCACAAGCTGTGTAGCTTCTTTTATCACTGGTGGCTTAGATGCTGGAGGGCACTGGAAACTCCCTGGATATGAAACTTTAAGATCAGTTTGCCAAATCCACACCCACAACCAATAACACAACAAGCTCAAGACAAAATCTGACCAGCAAAGTGGCGCTTAGGGGCAAATTCAGAAGACTGGGGGTCAAACGGGTTCACAGCACCCCTCCATCAAAACCTTTACTGCATGTTTATGTCACAATACACTCTGTTCTGCTCGTCCTGACAGACCAGGAACTTGTTCAGTCATCACTCACATGCTGCCAAAAAGAGCTGTCAGCTCAATGCACTCCTCAGACAAATATCACCTTGTCACATAGATTTCCTTTTGCCTTAGGAGATGACAAGTGAGGGTGGGAAAGAAAAAGCCTTCAACAATTAATGGCTTACTGAAACATTGATGTATTTCTAAAGGATGAAAATGGAAATGTTTCCCCACAGGTGTTTTAGACACAAAAAAGCAGGGCTGAAATTTCTATCTGTTTCAACAGGAGCTTACAATTACACAACTCTTTACCTCTTAAACAGCAGTCTTATGGTGTACAGTGAAATGTTTGCTAATACAGTGGGCAGGGTGCTATCAGGCAACAGCTGCGTGGTTCCAAAGGGGCTCCAAAAACTTCTTATCTCATGCAGAAATGAAAATGATCTGAGAAGAAATCTTGTGTGCTGTTAAAATTCACAGTTGAGGTATTAACAGATGCACTGTTGTACACTAAATGGCTTTTACACAAAGTTCACAGAGTCCAAAATCTTTCAGGGAGGTGGGAACCTGGTGAAGTAACCTGCAGCTCAAATGCTTAAAATACTTTCAGGGCAAAACTACCACACTTGTTGACAGTTGAACTGAAACTATGCAGAATTCATTAGCTTCAAGGAAGACAGTGCATCTTTTGAAAGAAGAAATTACACTTTTATCCTCTTACAAAAGAAAAGCTAAATGCAAAACACACTTTGGCTTCAGTCAATACACTCAGTAGTTTCGCTGCTACAGTCATAGTTGGTCTGGTATGACCAGTAGCTTATTGTGGCTAATGTTAGCAAGCTTTGCTGTGTAACAATGACCCCTCTCTGCTTTTGATGCATTTAAACATTTAGAATTATTCCATAAATGTACCTTGAATCAATTCATTTTTGGGTCATATTTGGTTTAATTATGCAACTACAGGTGGTTAATGTGATACCTGAATATTCTCCCGTGACCAATAAAAAGAAACAACTTCACAAAAGACCACATAAGGCTATGCTTGCTAGCCTGATGGCTAAAAAGCTAACAGGCTAGCCTTTGTGCACAGCAGGATGAGCTAGTGTTCCGGCTGAAAGAAAATGTGAAACAAATGTGCACAAGTGTGTGTGAGATATTCACGTGTTGCTCCTGGATATTGCTTTCTGTGCTGGAGGGAGATTCAGGCTTTCATTTCCTCTTGAGGAGGCCCTTTGAAGAGGCTTTGGACATATGACACAGTGACCACTCAGTCTGAGCTAACTGGAGTTTTGCTTCCCAGTGTTCTTCATGTTGCCAGTCGGTGGGACTGAGCAATCACTCTGTACATGCTGACAGTGAGATAAAGTGCAGCAGACAGAAGAAGTGCTTTGAGGGCACATGACCTGCCAAGAGCGGTCCAGCAATTTACGAACAAGATGTTATCAAATACCTCAACATGCATGTTTCCATATTACTTTTAGTAAGAGCACATACAAGTTATATTTGGGGGGAATGCCTCTGCTTTGATTTAGCATTTCCTTCACAAGAGCAATCAAATAGGAATCTGCTCCACATATCATACATTCACTAACAGATTAGGCGAAGTCCAAAATAGCGGCTTGGCAACCTCCTTGCTTGCCTCACCAGACTGACTCAGTCTGTCAGGTATGAATGCTCCGCAGCTGAGCGCTTTGTTTTAAGACCTGTCACCGGATTGTTTACCTTTCTCTTCCCCGTCCAAGCCTCCAAATGTTCAAAAGGAGATTAGCTGAGAAACCAAGATCTCTGGTCATGAGGAAATCCGAGAATCTCAGATTATCTCTGATTGTGCCGAGAGCTCGTTACTCTGAAGCCCCTTTCTCGCTGCACCACAACCCATAAATGGTCCTGCAATTTTCCATGTCTGCATCAGGAGCCACAGTTAATTTTCCATGTGAGACCATGCGCCAACTTCCTGGCCCAGGACCTGCTACAGTATGATTTCCATAAATATTCTTTCATGGCTCCAGTGGGACTTAGAGCAGCAACATTCCCAGGTAATGGTTATGGTTATGAAACTCCTGTAGCTTAGAGCAACGGAGCTGTGCAGAAGTGCATTAGGTTCTGTGATGCTGCAGTGGTGGAGCACTCTTATCTTTTTGGAAAAGGACCTGAGTTTGTGTGATTAAAAAAAAAACTAGAACCTTGTATGGATTAGTGAACGTTTGCAGGGTCCACAGGGAAAACAAAAGGGTCTTGTGTAACCATGTTCATACTTAAGGAGTTGGCAGATACTTGTGACCATGTTTTTTTAGTTTCGCATTGTTAATGCTAACGCGCACTAAGGATGACTCTGCTTTTTTACAGTATGTATGCTACTTATGTAACTTATCCAGTGTACACAGTTTTCTTTTTTTTCTTCAATGAGTCATTATTAGCAGCATTTCAGGTGCACACCCCTTCAAAGTTCAAACCCAGAGAAATTCATCATTTTGTTGAAGGTAATGCTGGGTTTCATTTGGTCGCCTGCCAATGGGATCACATCCCCTTTACCCCCACCAGTTGCTAGGACTTCCGGGGAAACACCATTAGATATGTCAGGGAATGAGTAAGGAAGTGGGTGAAAATTACTAAACGTAACGTGAAACAATACAGCAACTCCCATGATCCTAAGATACTTCACAACATCATTAAACCAGGTCTTTTCTTTCATTGTCTTGGTTGAGAGACCCCATATCGCGGCAGAAATGACATCCTGTGTGTTTAAGTCTGGGCAGGAAATTAGCTACACAACTAATCTATAAACATCACACTTGGCCTATTCCTCTAACATTATATAACTGTATTAAATAAGCAGATGGCCTGATTAAACCTGGTTTAAAAATCAAATTACAGGTTGCTGTTTACAGCCGCTGGAGCACATTGGCAGCAGCTGCCTCTCGACTCTTAGCATCAAGGTGAGAACATACCTTTTACCACATCGTCAAGATATTATGTAAGGCGTCCTAGAACACTGCATATGTGTGTGTGTTCACATTTGAGCACGCTCTGTGTATATAAGATGAGGCCTGTGAAGACGCAGCCTCATAAAAGAGGGATTTGGACAGATTTATCTGTGTTTTGAGTGACAGACTGTGTACACAGAATCTCAGTACTAAAGCACCGTTTGGACAAGAAGCACTTATCTAATAAAACTCGCTCTCATTTTTTCAGTACTGTATGCAATAAATTGACCTTTGGATGTCTTTTATGGTTTGATTGTTTGATACTGATTTCTTTTTTATATCTTTTCTTTGTGCAGAGTCCAAACATAACATTCATTTATTTATTGAGGGTTAATATTTAGATTTTAGGGTCTTAACTGACATCACATACTCAGAATGCAGCTGCATAATACATTTCAGTTACATCACTGAAATATATCAAAGGAAAGGAAAAGGTCAGATTTTCATTGAATAAGAGCAAGCCAGTCAAGGCTATAAAGACTTAGAAACCTGAAGTTGAATTTGATGCATACAGAATATTGAGCATTTCTCAAGAAGACCACACAGATCTGTGTCTGAGTGACTCGACCTGGGAGGAGATCTGTAACATTGTACCCCCAGAGGCATTTCCTCCAAGCTGTGTGGTCTCCCCCAGAAGACTGAGATCTATAACCAAAACAGGGACTGATTATCATAATTACTAGCTAAGTTCAACACTGATCCCTCTGCCTGATCTTTACCCCCTGTGTTTGCCAGTTGTCCAAACTGGTGCTAGAAGTTCAGGGAAGGAGGACAGAGCATAGACTTGAGCCGGAGAGATCCGTGTCAACTGAAATCCTGCCCTGGAGCTTTGATGTTGTTCTTGTGACTTTGACACCTACAGCTTCTTATCCTTCCTCATGACTGCAGGGGATTCAAGCACGTTTGGACGGCCTAAGTGCAGAACTGAAATTTGAATTCTCCTCATTGTTTGTGTGAGGAAACATTAGCTTGACATAAGCACCTGCCTATCCAAGGCAAACCCAGAGTAAACGGAAAGCTGTTCTTGAACCATTTGGAGCGCATGCATGGTTTGGGTCTCTTCTGAAATGTAACACTCTGAAGTTTTGTGCTGCTGGCACTGAGTTAAAGAAGTTTGAACATACTGAGGAAGATGTTTTTATTTCCACCTAAATATTTGTTGCAAACAGATGCCTGCAGATGACTACATCTGGGACTTATTAGCTGGAAAGCACAACGGGACCACAAGATGAAGTTCAATGAAAACTGAAGAAAATTTTGATTTTAAAAAATGTTTCTCTAAGGGTACGTCGAGGTGGTCTCCAAAAAAAAAAAAAAAAAGGTAGTTTATGACATTTATCTACAAAAATAGCTATATTTATATTAGGCAATCTATATAGAGATTATGTGTATTTATATTTAGACTATCCATGCTTATATAGGCCATCTAATATGTAATATCCCTATTTGCATTGAATTCCTTGATTTGGATGTAAGTTACCCACTAATGCAGCATGTCTGCATTTTCAGAATCAGGCAGTAACAGTACATGTACAGCACCCACAACTGGTGTTGTAATTGAACTAATAGTGCAATACTGTTTCAAGCAAAGTGACGTAGCAGTGAGAAAAGCAGGGAAAATGTGTTGGAGGCCCCATCTCTCCTCCTCTCCATCATCCCACTCCTCAGCTGGACATAATACTATTCTTGTTAGACAAAACAGTGGAGTAGCAGTGAACCAGGGGAACATTGTTGTGCTGTAATCCCATGTGTCTCTGCCCTCCACCCACAGCTCGTCTGCTTACACTGTGCTTTGCTCCTCTCATGGACAAAGAGCATGCGAGAACAAAGTCAAAGCCAGGCTAAAAACATTGAAGAATATTGATTTTATTTGGAAAGAACATTTAAATCCACCTGAAAGATGAATGTTTTGTCTCATTTTCTGGACATAGAAAATGGGACATCCAATAGCTCATAGAGGTATTTGGATGGCTGTCAAACCACTGGTCTTCACTGTCACCAATAGCCTCCTCCCTCCTCCCTCCTCCCTCTCTATCTCCCATCCTAAGTGAAATGAGGTGACTGAGAGTTACATAAACTCTATGATCCATTTCCAGACGGCTGCCCCGCTCTGCAACATCAAAGCAAGCTGGTGTCGTTTCAGTGAAACTATGCACTCTCCTCCCTGATGACCACAGATCCTCCATTAAACCTGAGGACATAATGTCTCTGAGGACCCCACAGCAGGCACAACTAATCCTCTCTGTGTCCTTGTACTCTGTCTGAATGGGTCCCTCTTTTCTCTTTGAGTCTGTTTCAACTTCATTATGTCAGATAGCCAGGGAAGACTGTGTAGTCCAGACTGGCTTAGAGGAGTCCAAGTCAAGCCAAGGACCAATTTAAGGAGGAAATGCCAGATATGTCAGAGCAACATGGGGTCAAGCTGCAAAGCTGTAATACAGTTTGCACTGTGGTAGATGGAAATGCAGTGTTCGCAAAGACCGTAATGCCAGTGTTGTCAAAGCAGCTAAAGGTCTGTGTGTTCTCTGTTCTTTTGAGAATATTTGCTTGTGGAAGGTAAATTCATGTATTTATGGTTCTGTTCAGGCTGCTCAAAGTACTTGGTTAAGGTTAGAGAAACATTTTTCAGCATTATTATAACCAAAACCATGGTCTGTCTCTAACCGCAATCAAGGCTTTTTCAGCAGCCTGGAGCTAACAATCCCACACCTGGTGCTAATCACTGACATCATCAGCATGTTCCAAGGAGACCCACACAGGTGTGTCTCCTGCTGGCAAGAAATATACGAGGCTAGAAATGATGATTTCCCTTAATGTTTTCTGAAGTTCAGCAATTGTGAAGGACTCAGGTGCATCCTTGTAACTTCTTGATGACATCACTGATTGTGGATCAGCACCAGGTGTGGGATGGTTATATAAAAGGCTGCCTGTGTCACTCGGATTGAAATTGCTTAAAAATAGCATAATTTCCATCTCCTGGTGGTTACATTCATAATTAAACCACTCTGAAGTCTTCAGGGTCTACCGTGTTGGACAAAAGGGAACCTGTGGGAAACCTGTCCAAGCCTGGTCTAATGCTTGCCAGGCTTGGACAGGTTTCATCTGCAAAAGACAAAAAAAAGAGGCCCATCTGAGGCAGACCTGAGACCAGTGAGACCTGACCTGAATAGAAAATAATTTGAGCCAATCCAGTCTGTCCACTTTGATCCACTCAGTATTACATGCATTAACACAGACCCTTGGTAATACAGCAGGACCCCACTTGACCCAATTAGACTTAATTTGGACCCAGTCAGGGGTCAGGTCTCAGTTACTAGAAGCTGATTGGAAGATCTTTATTGTCAATGCAAATACACATTTCTGTTTGATAAAAAAAAACAAAAAAAAAACAAAAACAATATTGAATGATAAGTCAATACTTAATTTGTGAAATAAAGCCCTGCAGTTTTTCCTCAGATGCGTCCATTCAAAGCCATATATTCAAGGCAGTTTCAGGAGCGTGGGAACCCTGCTGTGAGCTCTGGCTGAATGCCTGATGTGCAGATATATAAAAAAAAAAAAAAAAGCTTGTCATTCGTGACAGCGATGAAAATGACTGCTGCCGCTTTGTCTCACAAACCTACATCTGATGTCAGAGAGCAGCTCCACCTGTAAAGTCACCTGTAATTCATTCCACCAGCATTGTCCCACACCAGTCACCAGGAAATGAAATCCACTTGGTTTTTCTTCTATCCACACTCAGGGTGTGGATAGAAGAAAAGTACCACCATGTAATAATTATGTTTCATAACCAGGATATACATAATACAAAAACTGATTTATAGCCATGTTTTGACTCTGTTTGACTAGAGAAAGGAGAGGCTGCTTTAATCCACAGTGGGACTATAACTTACACTCAATTACAAAGCATTTAAACTTAAACTGGGTATCACTGGACACCACAGGGGCCTGGTGGTTAAACCATTCCTCCACCAGACAGCCGAAGTTTGCTGAAGTGTCCTTGAGCAAAGTACACAATGTCCAAACAAGCTGCTGCTCCCCGACCTGGAGACCTACGGTAAATCACTCATGCTCATAAAATCAGTCTCAAGTTGACACACATGCAGACAGATCAGCTTCATAACACCTACGCATGAGGCCGCAGGGTGTGGATGCGGCTGCCTGACTGCAGCTGCACGGGTCACACAGTCGAGGTCTGAGGTGGAGAGGTCAGGGTCGGGGGTTTTACTGGAAATATTAGAAGGGAAGGTATGTTAAGCGGTGCAGGTGGGCAGCTGCCAGGCTCTTTCAGTTTATTCTGCTTCCTGGTGAGCGGGAGGTCATCTGGCCTACACCGTTTGGTATAGACTGAGGCAGGTTTTGAGGGCACAAAAAGAGTATGGTTCACAACAAGGTGTTTATTTTTCCACACATAAACGTATTCTCTCATTTTTAGTAATATGCATTTTTTCTTCAGAAATGTAGTTTTTTTTTTTTTTTTAGCTATTGAGTGATTGATTTATATGTCAAAACTGAGCTCTATCACTAACCACAGTGATCTCAGCACCCGGACCATGACCTGCTGACCTCGTAAAAACATGTGGTTGCTCCTTCTGCGGTCATCACTTGTTTGTTTGTGTGTGTGTGTATGTGTGTGTGTGTGTGAGAGAGAGAGAGAAAGAGGCAGAGATAGAGATAGAGATAGACAGAGATAGACTGTGGGTTTGGGCGTGAGTGTGTGGAAGAAGCAAAACAACGATCATCAGTCATGTTGGTCAGCAGTTTGGTGTGTGGTTGAGAGTCTCTGCTCTGAGAACTCTGTGCCTCAGTCACACCCACAGTATGTTTTATTAGCTGCCAGTGAACAAATTTACTTTTAAGAGGCGGAAGTGACCCACTTGACATTTTTGTTCACATTTGTTGAGGATCTGACTACAAACATGAAATGAACAAAGAAAAAAACATGGCGTGTGATTATTTTCAGACTCTCGTGTGACTTTGATGATTGATTGATTATTTGAGATATTCACTGTCTTTGCTTTCTGCCCATTGCTGGCTGCTCAAAATATCATAATTAGCTTGCAACATTGTGCAAGAATACTTCATTTCTCCTATAAGTATTTGTTTTTTGTAAGCACAATTTCAGCAAATAATGCAACATCAAGGCTCCTTTTCATGTCTCATTTGACTCCCACAGTAAACGACAGTATGAAGGAGCCCTATAGTTTCTCTGGTCTTGGTCTGGAGCAGAGATTTCAGTGGATTATGGTATCTGGTTAATTGTCCAGTTCCCAGGACCCTTCACAATCTGTCAGGATGCAGATTTTGGTGATTTTGTGGAGTCAAATCAGATTCCAGCTTGTCCTCAAACAGCAATTTGGTCTTGCCATTATGCTCGGCCTCCCGAGTGCAATTAGTAGTATTGAGTTTGTGTTTTTGGGCAATTTCCTGTAGTTAATTCAGATTATACCAAGTGATCAGTTCATTAGGCACACTTACATAATGTATTGTAATCTTACACAACAACCCAGCAACGATTCCACCTTTATAAAGCTTATTAGGCTTTTTTGCTCACACACTGTCAGCATTGATATTGGATTTGACTGCAAAACTCCCATTTCATTCAGTCAGTATACTGTGGAGGGAGTGCAGTTATTTAGTGCCACGGGAGCTTTGAATGATACTTCCTGTTCCTACCTGCTCTAATGAACCAAACCTAAGGTGAAATAGCTTCAGGTTTTAAAGAACCTTCTGTGTAAATGCCTGGTGTGAACTCGTCGTAACACATTAGTGCAGTGTTGGGAAGCAGCCACCCTGGAAGGCAGCGAGGTCACAGATGACTCCATCAGTGACTGCTGAGTGGAGCGCTCTCCTCTAGTCTGTTGCGTGTCAGCCTCCTGAGAGCCACCTGGACCTCCTCCACCACCCCAGGGAGCGAGCTGCATTATTCAAACCATTACTCACCCCGGTGCTGGATTACTCACACCTTCACCCTCTCGCTCCGTTTCACACTAGCAAACATCTTTGTGCGAGACGTACAATGCAGCAGAGGCAGATCCCTGCCAACGAACACACCTATCGCCTGCGGTGACAAACAGGAACAAAGATGGACTTTCTCATTCCTCCAGTGTCACAGACAGGACTGAATGAAACACAACAGTAAATCACCAACAAAATAGTTACATAACTTCTGAAACAATAAGCCATGTTCCGAATAAAGGTGCAGCCACATCAGAAAGCTCAGCAACAAACAAAGACAAAACATTCCTACAAGGCTGTCAAGCAAATGCATGATAGTGAGGGTCAGATCAGAAAAACAAGGATGTCTGTATCTGTACATCAATCAGGTGTGACTGCATTTAACCTGCATTACATAATCTGCACAGGCAAGTGTCATAGCCCGTGACACACTGGCTAGCAACCGCCTTGACAAAAACACAATTAGTGACACAAATAGATACAAACTGTTGTTGAGTTCAGAGGTGTGGTGCATTGTTCATGTTTTTACATTGCATAAGGTTATAGCGAGTGAACATCTATGTAAGAGCTGAAAAAAACTATAATGTTAGAATTATTATAGAAGTGTGGTAATTTGGTAGTGACTGTTGAAAACCAGGACACTTCAGAGCGTTGGGACACCCAGCTTGAAACTGAGACATCTCCATATGGCATTCTCATAGGGACAATGCAAACATGCTGATGTTTAGCATGTACAATGTTGACCATATTGGCCATCTTAGTTTAGGGTATTAGCATGCTTACATTTGCTAATTATTACTAAACACAAAAGCTGATGATAGTTTTGCAGGTAAACCAAAGACAAAATGAACATTTGACCTGATGATGGCGGAGATGACAAGTCAGACGATCATCAAAATAATCTGCATTCTTCTGGAGACCATGAATGTCGGTATAAACTTTCACACAATGTCAGTCCATCTGAAAATTGTTGAAACATGAAAGTCTGGACCAAAGTGGTGAATTTACCGACAGTGCCATCAGTAGAGCACACTAGATGCTGGCTGGGGCTAAAATTTTGTATTTTACCACAAGATCTATACATAACTCTTCTTCTTCTTAAGTTCCACTTCCATGTGCAAAGCAATGAGCAGAGATGTAAGATTGTTTCATGAGATATAGATGTAACATATTTTGGCGACTCCATTTCTGATCTCAGATTTATTCTAATGGTAAATTGATGGTATTTGGTTGGTAATGTTGAGAACAAAAGTTATTTTTCAGGTCTAAAAATTGGAAGCATAGACGTAACTGCTCAGTGAGCATTGTGTTCATCCAATCAGGCGTAGGAGGGTTCATGCTGATGTCTGTGTGAAGCAAAGAACTGTAACTTATTCACAGTGCCACCCTCTTGAAATACTCTGTGTCCAGTAGAACATCTCTGCCTGTGGGAAATGTTGGTACTGTAGCCTCTGCAGTACTGTTGTCTCCAACCAGCTGTTTGTTTGCCTCAGTTCTTCAGTGGCTGACAGCACTGAGAAGTCCAAAGCATGTGTGAGGTGAACTCACCAACCCTGCACTGACTCTACCTCCACACCTGGCTCATGTTGCCTCTTAGATCTGAGGCTCTCTGGATGTCAGCCAGCAAACCTCTTTTTGTGTCGCTGGATGTTTCTCGGACAAGTTTAAACAATGTCTCCTTTGTCTCCCAGCAGGCTCACCTATTCCCCTACTTCTCTGAAGTGACAGAGCAGGTGACAAGGTAAGTACGAGGAGGAAGATAAAAAGCCTGAGATTAGCCTGAAAGGAAGTGAGGCATCCTATGGTGCACCAGATGTGTACAAAATGCCGAGCAGAAGGGTTGGCAGGAAGAAGAAAAGGACTGAAATGACTTGATGTGGATGATTCATGCATGAATTCCCACATTTCAAACTGTATCACGCTGAAGTGCTGCACACTTCCCGATCAGTGACCATTCATTTCTCAATATGTCTCCAACCCCATGACAGCTGTGCAAGACAGTCGTCCTGCAATAACTAACCCTAACTGAGTCACAGAGGTGTTAATTTGACTCACACTGTTGCTTAACCTTTACTGTGTTGCTACTGCTGTGCTGACACTGATAACTGAGTGTGAGGAAATGATTGACAGCTGATAGAGTCTGAGATGATGTAAGCTCCTCAATAAGGTCGCTCCAAAGTCTGACAGACGAAGATTGACGGCTTGTTCAGACTTTGAATCTGCTCTTATGAATCCGTCTGAGCACTTCATGTGGGATTAAACTGGCCCTCTCCTGCGTTGAAAACAGCTCTGACAGTACGACCATAATAGTGCGACTGTGAGTGTAAGAATATGTTTAATCTCTTACATCACAAGCTGCAGGCAGTGAGGAGAGCTACACTGATACTATCCAGCAGAAATCTTCATTTAGCCAAAGTATATTAGTGCCTCATAGCAATATTTATTTGTCATATATATAACTAATGAAACTTTGGGGTCATGCTAACTTTGCACCCTTGTGTCTACAAAGCATACATGCTCATTACATGCCCAAATAAATAGCTGAATCAGACAGACAATCTCTACATCTCAGCATCCGTCCCCTCAGTCCAAAATGTCACAGGCAATTACCTGGATAACATAATGCAGGTATTTGTAATTGAGCCAACTTGGCAAAAATCAAACGGAAACATTGAAGGAAAAGCACAGTGAGTTCCTCATCAGTCTAATGACAGCGACCTCTCTTCTACCCAAAACAACAGTATGGACTCATTAATAAAGTGTCCAGTGGGGGTAAACTATTTTCATGGGAGCCTGGAGCAGTCTCATTAAAACTGGCAAGAAAAAAATCTAAAAATTTCTCTGCTTGCAGATTGCTTCGATGCACATACTGTTGTTTTTCATTAACTGGTCATTAGATGAAGTCATGGTTGATGGATGTTATTATCTTTAATTATTATACGGTAGTCATTGTTCATTTCCTCTCAGTTTCCAGCAACATGGGAAGGAAAGTTGGCCATGTTGTACTGATTTTGGTTTAGTTGGATTTGTACATTTTACACCCACCTGTATATTAGACATTATTATCTGTGTGTGCCTAAAAAACAACATGATGAAAACATTTTCTGAACACACCTTGAAGTTGTAGAAGCGTCAATAATATGGCACTTAGATGATTAGATTTAACATGCTGGCATCAGCAAATAATTCTGCAGAGACAGCCGCACCTAAAACAGGCATAAACAACACATGAATTAACACACATGAACACCGGCAGCAACAGTGTTGATATGAACCCATCGGCAGAGTAATGGTGAGAAATGCTGAGTTAGAATGGCTGCTCTGTGATTGGATCATACCAATCAGCTGATAGCCAAACAGCTGATGAAATAGCATCTGTGAAACAGCTGATGTAATTCAGCCAATCCATGAGACCAGTTAATGCTGCGGGAACACGTTCAATTCTGCCGAAATCTCTCAGATTCCCTTTTGTTCCTACATTTCCCAGAATGCTTTGAAAGTCCCAGAGAGCGTGCATGTAACTGCCTGCATTCAGCTATTGGTTACAGTGTTTGTGAGGACAGCAAGAGGCTCTCTCTTCCCTGAAACATTAGCTGCGTGCTCTGCCTTCATCTGCCGTTGCTGCTTGGATGCCAGATTGTTTTATTGTCTCTACATTCCCCTGAAGTGCAGCTCTACTTTTTTCCTGTGACCTCCATTCATGACTTGTCACTCGGCTCTCCTTTGTTCTGCCATTAACTACCAGCAATCGAGCTGTGACTGATCGGTGCAGCTGATCTGCAAGACGCTGCAGCCAAGTTGCAGTGGTAGGTCCCTGTAAGCTAATCCTCTGTGGTGTGCACATGACCGCCGTGAGAAAAGCGATGGGAAATCTCCCTTTTCCCTTTCAGTTTTATCTATGGCAATAGGAACCACAGTAGAGCAGGCTGGCTCAGCCCTGCAGCGGTGGCAGATGCTCCTGTCAGGATAAGGAGGGAGAATGTTGGCCTTTTGTTGGGCTGATATGGATTGATTGCTGTCATGTTGGTGGTAAGGTGGGATGGGATATTCTGCCTCTCCTGTTTTATTGTCCTGGCTGTGACAATAATTGAATCAAATCCAACATAGATATGGTGTCTGCTGCTCAACTTTATCAGCCCTCAGTGTTGTGCAAGTCTTACCTGGTGCCCTGTGTTACACAAGATGAGCCCAGTTTGTTGCAAGTCTGGACCATTCTGTGATGTTCTGCATTCGCAAGATGGATTCTTGTTATTTCAAAAAGAGAATAGTTGGTAATATCATCCATTGCTGCCCAGTTAGCCTGCAGGTTTAAATTGCTAACTGATGGTGAATTTCCCTAACTTCTGGCTTTTATCATAACAGTGGAGACAATACTCTAGCAGGAATTGTTTAAACATAAAATCCACATTATTTCATATGAATAAATGCTTGTTCTGCAAGTCTGCATAGCTAACTGTTAAAACAATTGGGATTCCACCTAAGACTATTGCTGAAGGCATAGTTTGGGAATTAGTTACCAAGTGCTCCCTGCTAAGAAATGGTCCCACTCACATCCCACCATCAAACCACTAATCTGTTTTACCACTTCAGTTTTGTATGTGTTACACAAGCCAAATATAATGAGTTGCTCCTAGAGGTGCTGGTAGGTGCATTTTCTTACCTTTGAATGGAACCAGGCTAACTGTTCCCACTCTTTATGCTAAGCTAAGCTAACTGACTGCTACCTGAAACTTTATGTTTAAGCAAATATAACAAAATGTTAATCTATGCATTTGATTTCTTCAATGATAAACAATATTCATTGACAAACACAGGACAAAACCTAAAGAAAAAAATGGCCTTTTCAAACAAGTTCTATGATCATGATTACAATTTTAGTCCACAAATAAAAATTAAATGATAATGTAAAGCAGACAAATGGTTTACTGTATTTAAACATGCATGCATCTGCAGCATCATGCTGTACAACACATCCTCTGCTGACCAAAACAAAGCTAGTTTAGTGGCCTAATCTGTTGCACCACGATGCAGTATCTTAGCTAACCTAACTGGTTTCTTGGGTGGAAAAAGGTCAGGTTTTAGACTTAAATTGAGAGGTGATGACAAAACAGCTGGGACGTGCATGCCAACATTTCCAAGAAGGTGAGTCTTTCGTGTTCATATGCTGAGTGCAAGAGTAAGATAGACTGCTGTCCTCTAGCTGTTTGTAATAGAGCAAGAAAGGAGAGAGAGAAAAGACAAAATCAGATGACCTTGTGTAAACTTATAGATCTGCTGTCACTGAAACAGCAGCGTTGCCACTTATTTTGAACTTTCAGACTCTTTGATTCAGCCCTGCAACAAATGCAGCCTCTGTTCAAGCAGCATCAGTTACTTCCAGCACTCGTGTTGCTCCAGCTCACATGACACTTGTTGAGATCAACAGAATCCAGGTCAACACAAGTGTGCCAGAAGCGTTAATCAGTTTCGCAACCACATGGAGCTGATATCGCTGACACTGATCTGCAAACAGATCTGCCTGCATCAAAAACAACACTACCTGTGACATAATGCTGAACACCACAGTTCCCATCTGTGACATGGTTTTCATTACAAACTTATTTCTGTTTTATGATTTTTCTGTTGTTGTTTATCTAGAAACCTCAGATGAAGATGGGACTTGACCTGAACATGAACCTTACTGATACAAGTAAGTAATGCCTGCTGTGAGACTCCATGCAGAAAAGTACTGAACCGCAGGAACCGATGCACAGTTAAGCTTGGAATAAAGAGACAAACCAGTACATGTGAGCTTTGACTGACACTGAAAATATCCAAAAAGAAAAAAAGAAACCGCATCATGACTGAATAGAAGATTGATGCGATTTCCAGGTGATGTTGTGGAGGTGCAGTTAAAGTAAACAAAGATCAACAGATTGAAAATTCTGGGAAGTGCCAGCACGTCAGAAAGTTTAGAATGAAATACTGATAATGAAACATCCAGAAACAGGCGACACATAGACGATACCTGCACGCTCAGTGATGTGTCAACAGAGTCATGGCGGTCTGATATTTTCACTGTGCTCATTTCTGGGAATGTGAGCAGTTCATGCTGTGGGAACTTTTCTCAGAAGCCAGAAGGTCATCAGCTGCTTGGATATAAACATTAAAATCACACACTTTAGCCCTCCAACCACTGGAGAGTTCTGACGTATGACTGAAAGGCGTGTGTCACCGACAGCTACAGTTGACATCATCATCATCATATTCATCATGATCAGCTGCAAAGAATTCTAACAAAATATTAACCATAATGACTGACTTTGTCTGATTTGACACTCTTTGATTTGATCCCCTAAAAGTGCCACAAGTCGGCCAAACACTGTCAAATTAAAGCTGAAAATCAGCACTTTCATTCAAACAAAATGATATTAAATGAACTAACACAAAAAATAACACATTTCTGATTTGCTAGATCCTACTGAAGGTCATTTAAGCTTATCTCGAAAACATGCTCGCAGCGCTAATCTGTCACATAAATGTGCTGTGAGCTTAAGTTTTTCAGAGCGAGCGCAGACGAAGGCCGAGTCGAGGTGTGAACCGCACGAAGACATAACAAGAGCAGGACAAAAAGGATGAGGCATTAGAAGGCCACGGCCTTCCTATCAGCAGATGAGATAAACACTCGCCAGCGTGTTTCTTCTCTTTGCGCTCAGAGAACAGAACAGTCACAGTCCTGAACGTCTGTGCACTCAGACTAAATCTGCGCTCAACTGTCTTTCCTGCTGTACTTTGATGATCTGTGCCGGCTTTCAGGACGGGCAGCTGATAAACAGGATCGGCAGATCTTTGCACATGTTCGTTAAAACTTAAACACAGGGTCAACATTTACTCCTCCTGGGCAGCAGGGTGGAGCCTGGGTGGAGCTGACGGTGGAATAATGCGCCAGCCACCACAAGTGTGTGTCATAGCGTGATCTGTCAGTCAAATTGATACACCCCCGCACATCCCAGCATAATAATCCTCTGCAAAGACATGGAAGTGAAAGAGCTACTGAGACACTTCGTTATTTGAATGTGTGCAGGCTCATGTAAACATGCAACATGGAAAAGCCATTAAGCATGCATGGTGAGCCACACCACAGAACCTGATATGCATGAGAAAGTGGATGATCCTGACTTACCAAGGTTGTGTGTGATTCTGACTCTAACTGAGATCAACTGGACTGAGCAAGAATGCTCGTTCACATTTGCGAGCCTGAGTCCACAGTGCAACCACAAACCTCTGGCTCCTGCAGGAGAGAGGGCTACACTGACTGCTCTCCGACTGCTTTTATGTTGATTACACATGCAATGGTTGCAAACGCATACAGTCTAGGACAAAATGAGGGTACATAGGGTTTGAAGATGAGAGCCGAGAATAGTTGTTTGAATTGTTTGAATTATTAATAATATATTAATTGAGGCGGATGTGGTTCTCATTCACCTCCTCAACCCGAAGTTTCAAAGCTCTTTAAGCAGCAGCCTTCCAATTCCGAGTGTTTTATGTCTGTAAGCTGTGAAAGCAGTGACTCTGTGCATACCTCCCGTGTCCCTGTGCCACTCTGAGGAAGCAGAGTGTCATGTGTCGGAAAACCGGTTCATGGAGATAAAAGTGGCTGTTACTGAGCTCATGTCTCACTCAATAATGTGTCTATTGTCTGCTTCGTCTCGCCACAAGTTCAGATATTTATTACTTATAATGGACTTGTTGTTAAAATGTGGCAAGATGTTGAAGACAGGACTGCAGATAAAGTAAAAGAGAAGCCCAGCGGGAAGACATGATAGTCATAACACAGAAGCTAAAAGCCCACATGCAGGTCATGAGGAGTGTTCTTCGAGCTCTGTGACCAGAATTTACCCCGTGTCCATCACAGAAATCAGAAATCAGAAAAAGCTTTATTGCCAAGTACGCTTTTACACATACGAGGAATTTTTTCTGGTGAAATTGGTGCATGACACATCTACTAGAATAAGAGCATAAAATATAACAGTTTAAATATATATACACAAGTCTGTTTTTTGTTGTTTGCTATTTTCCTGAAACACAGTCTGTTTTCCAGAAAGAAGTCCAAGTTGAGCGTTAATGTAACGCATAGAGTTATATTTATATCAATGTGACAGAATGAGTCCGAGGTGGAATGTGAAGAGTGTCAGGGGGGTTCCGGGCCTTGTTGGTAAGGCTGACAGCAGACGGGAAAAAACTGTTCTTGTGGCGTGAGGTTTTGGTCCTGATGGACCGCAGCCTCCTGCCAGAGGGGAGTGACTCAAAGAGTTTGTGTCCGGGGTGAGAGGGATCAGCCACAATCTTTTCTGCACGCCTCAGGGTCCTGGAGGCGTACAGGTCCTGAAGAGATGGGAGATTGCAGCCAATCACCTTCTCTGCAGACCGAATGACACGCTGCAGTCTGCCCTTGTCCTTGGCGGTGGCAGCAGCGTACCAGACAGTGATGGAGGAGGTGAGGCTGGACTGGATAATGGCTGTGTAGAAGTGCACCATCATTGTCTTTGGCAGGCTGAATTTCTTCAGCTGCCGTAGGAAGCACATCCTCTGCTGTGCTTTCCTGATGAGGGAGCTGATGTTCGGCTCCCACTTGAGGTCCTGGGAGATGATAGTTCCCAGGAAGCGGAAAGACTCCACAGTGTCAATAGTGGAGTCACAGAGGGTGATGGGGGCAGGTGAGGCTGAGTTCTTCCTGTTGTCCACAACCATCTCCACTGTCTTTAGAGCATTGAGCTCCAGGTTGTTCTGATTGCACCAGGTCACCAGATGGTCAACCTCCCACCTGTAGGCGGACTCGTCGCCATCTGAGATGAGTCCGATGAGGGTGGTGTCGTCCGCAAACTTCAGGAGCTTGACAGACTGGTGACTGGAGGTGCAGCTGTTTGTGTACAAACATACAAACAAACATACACTTCTTCTGATCCAGCACAATTACGAACAAATGTGGGGAATCCATGGCATAGTCTCCTCCCATTAGTTTAGGGCTTTCAACCAGTGTTTTTTTTATAGTCACAGCACTAATACCAACCTAAATCAGTTCATTTCAACGGAATCACCACAACCACAAAGTGTGAACTTCATGGTTTTATGGCAAATATGTATCCATGATGACCAATTCCAAACTGTGTTAGGGCTGAATTTGGATATCATATTACAGTAGCTGTATTGCACCATACAGTTCCATGTGTTTGTATAGGCACTTAGAAAATTGTAAATACAGGCCTAAATCCAACCTTAAAACTCCTTTTTTCAGCCTAAATTTCACTTCACTGATTACTACAGGATGCCTTAAAATGATGTAAAATAAAATATCTAGACCTAGCCTAATTCTTGATATATTTGGGATCATAATTTCAATGTAATGAAATGCTATGAGGCTAAATACGTATTTCATGTTGGCTTAATCTTTCTATTGCAATGCTTATTTTTCAAAACACTCCCTAGTTTTGACGTTCTGAATGTACCCTGAATTATGTAACTGTAGCAACTGAGCGTCGTGTGGTCAGTGCAGGCTCACGTCCTCAGTCACAACACCTTCTCCACAGCAAATATCTAAAATACAAACTTTATCTGTAGTCACGTCTCTTCTAACATATTTTGTTACACAGGGAAACATTAGAGGAATCCTACAGGCAGCAGTGTGTCTCTATGATCCTCTCCTGTCTGCTGCTTTTCACTTTGATCATGAAGGTGACATAGACTACAGTGTATAGGTCTTCCAAGTTTTCGCCTCCCTCTCGTCTCTTTTCACTCAGGCCCTTCTGGACCATCAGCCGTCTGGAGACCTCTCTGTCTCTGCTGGCTGCCGGTGCCTCATTCCAGATGTTCGGGATCTGGATCGTCCTCCAGGAGATTCAGCCTGTCCTCCTGTCTGTGTGTGTGTGTGTCTCTCTCTCTCTCTCTCTGTGTTTGTTTCTTTTCTCACATTAAAATTAAACACCAAGGTTTTCTACTTCAGCAAAATCCTTTAGTTTCTGACAATATCTCATCAGACATTTCAAAACTGGGCTATATTACAGTAAGAAAGAGGATTCAGTGCTGGAAAGGTTTCTGCAGTTTGGACAAATCTTAATCTTCTGTTAAATAGTGAAAATAGAACATTTCTCTTTATTAGATCTGCTTCTTGCACAAGCTGCTGAAGCTCTCGTTCAGCCAAGACACTGAAACTCCTGCAACAGCTGCTGGATGCATTACTCTTCCCTCTCTTCTCCTCTCCCTCAGACAAAACAAAGCAGTACAGGAAGCCTTGATTAAAGCACTTCCTGTCTGACTAGCCCGAAGGATCAAGGAGCTGAGAGGCGGCTGGGGTATTATTTTACCCACACAGCTCTGAGTGGAGGTCGCCTTGACTTCATCCAGTGAAGTCTACTGCTGACACTGGCTACTGAGGAGGTCTGCTAATCGAGGAACCCTGAGAGTGAAGCTCAAACATGAGCACTGAATGAGAAGCGCTGAGCTGCAGTCACAATGTGATTAGCCTAGCGTAGCATAAAGACTGGAAACAGAGAAACCGCTCACCTGGGTCTGTCTGAAGTAAAAGATAAAGTGCAGCAGTTAAATGTAATGGCTGGAAATCAAACCTGTGCGTAACATCACATTCCTGGGTTATTAACACATGTGCAGACGTTTTATAGCACAGTTTAGTACGGCAGTATAACTAATGCAGACATGTTTTTTTAGTCCTCAGGAGAGTTGTGTTTGAATTTAAAACTCATGTGCCTGCATGCTGCTTATAAAGTGGACCTTATGCAACTGTTGTGCAACAGCCAAGTTTATCTCCTCTGACAAGCTTAATTAAAGTTTGTGGAGGAGTGCGACGGGTGGAAAGCGGGCCGCTGTCACACGTCTGGCTTTGTTTCCCCCTCGCGCTCTGAGTCAGCAGAGGCTGCTCCCTCCGTCAGTCTGTGGCGGCAGGAAGTTTCGTCTGGGCCGTCTCGTTGCAGGGGCTGGCAGACCACCGGCCCGCCGAGGTGACGGATGCTCCTGTCAGGTTCTGTGTCAGTTTCATGAGGTAGTGAAAGTGTTTTCCTGACCTGGATGAGCAGTGCATGTTGTAGAGGAACACCTAAGGGAGGTTTCACATAGCCCTTGCCTCGACAAGGCAGGGGCACAACATTACATAACAGGACTCAGTTGATAGTTGTACTTTTGTGATGCAAGTAAGTTTGTAAGTAATCAAGCCCCTGACACACGGTGAACCTGGGGCTTTTTGGGCCCCTCGCTGTCTGGGGCCCAGGGGCAGTCGACTGTTCTCCTTGGTTGGTGCTGTAATCCAGCGCTGTATGCAGTGATTCATAGTGGTGTGCAGCAGTGTGAGCGTAGGCTCGGACTTCCTCTTTGTCTGTTCGCCACACAACAACTTCCAGAACGATTCTTCTCTTTGGCCTTCGGGCAGAGACTGTCTGAAAGCTTGTAGTGTTATCCTAGGTTGTCTCCTTTCTTTATAAGAAACACAATTTAAGAGGGGGGCCAATCAAAAAAGATAAAGACACTTTAGACTCAAGACGTGGTTGGTTGGTTGGTTGGTTGGTTGGTTGGTTGGTTGGTTGGTTGGTTTTTGGTTTTGAGAACTGTGGACTGATGATGGGTGCTGTAAAATGACCCTTTCAACTTGAGAAGAGGTTGAACATCATGGTACTAGGAGCATTAAAGTTATAATCCTTGAGATTTTAGATCATACCTGTGGTTATTGGTGGTAATACCAGGTTCATTTTACGAACATAGGTCATATATGTAGGCAGGAAACATGTCTCAAGCAGATACTCACTAAAAAGTGTTGTCTTTTTAGTGTGTTAAGATGCCGACCTTGTGATTGCAGCATCCCTGGTTTACTCTGGCAGGGAAGCTGTTGCATGTAACCCTCTCTCTGTGTGTCTTTCCTCTAATTTCCTGTTAGATCTCTACTGTTTACTGCCCAGTAAAGATAAAGTAAAGAAAAACGTGTGTTTACAGCACAGGTAAACACAGCTATCTCAAATTAATCACGGCAGTGCTGAACCCATGACTGAATTACGTGGCACTACCTTTTGTCTTCTGCATTTTGTGTAATGAGTCTATGCAATCAAACTGCAGTCCAGTGACCAATGATTGTGCAAATTCCTTGTGTGTTGGGGCTCGGTTTGAATTCTGCACGGTAAAGGCATATTTTGCCAATAACAACAAAAACTACTGAGCAAGTAACTATAGCTGTCAAACGCAGTGCAGTAAAAGTCCAATATTTACTTGAGTACATGTACTTAGTTGTATTCCACCACTCATCTTTTCCCCAGAAAATGACCCCAACATCTTGAACGTCAACAAATCAAAGTGGTTTCCATTATGATTGCTATTATATACAGGTTATATAAAACATTTACATAACACCTGTCAGTTTGGTTTAAACCCTTTGCACCATTTTAATCCAGCTGGGGTTTTATATCACCTTAATTTCCATGCTTCTCATCGGTCTTAGGTTTAGTTATGTAACTTGTGAGACGATCATCAGCGCAATCTGAGGCCGAGTCTCTTCACACTAGGAGACTGTGTTTTTGCAGTCTGCCTGCTGCACCACCCAACCAAGTGATACAAGCTCTCAACACCACTTCTTAAAAACCGCTACCTGCCTGAACAGGTGAGAGTACATCTGTGTGCTTGAGGGGTCACAGGGTGAAGCAGGAGCTCTCCTGCAGCCGTGCTGTTTTTATCCCTCCTCACCTCCATTCATGAGTCACTCCACGGTGTTTTTTTGTAACACCGGGGCTTAAATGCAGTGAAAGCCAAAACACCGCCAAGCCAAATATTGGCTTTACTTGAGGTTGAGACCGAAGGCTCGACAGAGAGCACCAAAAGCCTTCCATCTCGTCATACTGGTGTTATTTACTGGTTTTGCTGCCGGAGTGGTGGCTGTGGTTTGATGATTAGCTCTGGCAGAGAGGAGAGTGCATACCGTTCTTTGACCACGCTGACATCAACATGCCGGGTTGCCAGGTAGAGCCGCTGTTTATGCTCTTTCTGTCTGAAATGCAGAATGAAAACACATGGACCCATCAGCTGGCAGTAACATTCTTATTCTCACCGTGGCTGCATTTTAAACCACGTTGTCTTTTTTGTTTTTGTTTTTTTCTTTGCTGATGACTGGCACAATAAAATTCAGTTTCTTCTGGGTTTTCATTCTGGTCGGGGCTGAAAGACCTCTGAAAAAACCTTTATTCCTCGCTGGTTCCTCTGAAATCCCGATTGATGAAACTGCTTCAGGGTTGGCCTCTCCTTAAAGCAGACTGACCTGCTGCGTTGTGGTGAAATTGAACGAGTTGCCCGAGAAAATGAAATTTCATTGCAGGGTTTACAGTCTGCTTTGGTAGCGAAGCCTCCATCATATCAGCAGCAGATGACAGTGAGTGACTGTTACCCAGCGTTCAACTCCAGCTCAGAGTATTACCTGGAAACCAATATTGTGCTCTAACCCCGTCACATTACAAGCTTTCTCATCAAAGCAGGAGATAAAGTAAAGGATGAATACGTGCTTACAGGCTGCGCTCTGAACTCGGCTCAGGTTAATATTAGTTTTATTGTGGTCTCTGCTGCCAGGCATTTGGACTTGAATGCACTGCATAAATCTCCATCTTGTCAAGTCTTTTTTTTGTTTTTTTCCATTTAAGTTTTTTTTTTTTAAAGCTGCACCCATCAATATTTCTATATGGACAATAGGTCAAATGACTATGTGTCATTTTCACCAACTCTGCAGCCCCCTCCTCACTTCCACAGAGCGTTTCAATGTCTTTAAACCTGCACTAATGCAGCTCAGCTTTTTCTTTGTTTTTTTTTTAATGACTAATGAAGTGCAGCACCTTATTCCTTCAAGATACAGACAGCAGACAGTACAACAAAATTCTTGAAATTCTTGAAGTCTCTTTCCACTGGAACGCATAAATATGTTCTTATTTTGCTCTTCCAAAAAAAAAAAAAATGACGTTTCGGTATTGAAGACACCACAACCTTTTAGAAATTGAAAATATTTTGATAGTGAAAGTACTATATTTATATAGAATCTCTACCTCATCTATAGGCCAAATTATGCTCTCAGACTTTTTTTTTATTATTGTTTTTCATGGCATATTAGCACTTTTTCCCTCTAAGTATATTGTTTTCATTCCAGAAATCTGCATTTTTTTCCCAACTCTGTCATACAAAATGATGTAGATGTTGAGCAGTGTGACAGCTGTCTTCAAATCTATTTGCAGCTTCCTATCGTTACCTCTCATAATCACTCATAAAGTGCGTGTTGCCACATTATTTTGGAGTCATTCCCTCAACACAGCATGACACGAGCAGAAATACACCTGCTCTAAATAAAGCACACACACCTCATCTGCTGATTTTAGCATCACCAGCGGCAGCGCTCTGTTTTAAAATCAGGTTACATCACACCGAAAACTTGTTCTGTCAATAGAACTCTCTGCTTGTATTAGCACTGTGTTTTAGAACAATACAGTCCCGAAGGACAGGTGCTTAAGGCGCACATGTCCACGCACTAACAATCTGCATGAGTTCATTGTTTATAAATGGACAAGTTGTCCTGTGTCGCTCCTCTGTCACCAGGCAGGATGTGCCTGCCCTCTCTGGTATCTGTCTCTTATCCTCACTCCATCGTTCTGCTGTCTGCCGCTTTACAAATGACCCGCTGCTGTTTTGTCCCTGCAAACGTCTTGCTGCTGTCGCTGCAGGTACCCATCAGCCCCTCTGACCTCTGAGCACAGACAGAGCATAATAGGAATAGTCTTCAAGGAGATGAGGGTGAAACGAAGGCACCAGTCTTTGTCACCTGTGATCATCTGTCAAGACAAAAACAGCCCACACAGACAGGCTGCACGATGAGGTGCACGTGTGATCTGGTTTATTGTTGTCTGAGCCAACAATTGCTCTCTGATAAACTACTCTATGATGACCTGAACGAAACTGAGATAACGTCATGTTCGCAGTTGTCTAAGGAAAATGATAATTACTCTCCAGGTTGGAAATCTGTTGTTTTCATGTAAACTTAAAGGGCTGCCATTTTACAGATGCAGTTTCATCACAGTGAGTGCTACACGATGTATGAAAACTGTTGTGTAATGTCATCACTGGCTCTGGAGGAGATTTGTCAAATCTGAGCAAATAATCTTGTCAATGTCATTTGGATGATCTCAGCAATGTGACGGCAATGGACCTCAGTCTGCTGCATTGATTCTGACCTGTTGTTGTGCTTTATGTGTTTTTATGTCACACACACACACTTTTATTGCATTAGTTTCAAAAAGACTTCTGGCTCCATTTTTTCCGGTGCAGGTAAGAAATTGGTATCAGACTTTTCTGTCTTTGCAAAATATGCCAAATCTTACAAAATGACAAAGACAACAAATGAAAGAATTTAACACAAGAATTTCCATTTTAACAAGTGAATCAGCCGACAATAATACACTTACTTTTACAGTGCAGTTACATGTGTTTCAGAAAATTTCTGTCTCAAAGGGAAGCAAAATTTGGAAAATCTCTTATGTGTGAAAAACAGAAAAAAGATTTTAACAGGTCGACTCAGGTCACATGACTTCACTGGAGCCAGACTCAAGATGCAAATTTGACTTGAGATTTGGCTTCGAATTGAGACAGATGACTTGAAAGTACATGGTTGTTGTTGTTTTTTTTTTTTTAGTCAACATTGGCGGGGGCTAGTCAATGTTATTGATGATGGTAATATGACGAGAACAGTAGTTTGCAAGGTCCGTAACTCAAAAATCAGCAACAGGTCCACCACAACATCCAACTTCATCCATCATTACACTACGCTAGCTCTCACAAAGAGAGAAACCACATCATTAATGTAAAAGACAACCGGGGGACAGATTTGATGCCATATAATATTAAATTATGCGGTCATGTTAGTAGCTAACACAGCTGGATATTGTTTGCAACTGCTATTAATCCTTGCTTGCCGCAAATTGCCCCATGTGGGTAAATCTCGTGGTTCCAAGTCATATCAAAGCTAGTTTAGAGGACTTGACCTGCATAGTAACACACATAGAAAACACCTGTTGCATATATGCTGAAAGCATGTCAGTGTTACCTGACATTTGGGAACTGAATGTGCTGGGGATTGTACAGAGCTGCCAACCAAGAGTCTCAGCTCTGGAAGGCATCAATAAAACTATCTCAGCAGGTCCAAGCCAGAGGTGAGCGGCTTTTCCTTCCATTAATCTTCTGCTTTTGAAGGTTCAACCTACGTGTTCATTTCTCACCCACTTTGCTTGAATCCTCTTTAGCTGTTATGTTGGTTCTTCAACATTTTGTCACATTGAGTGATCTGTGCTGAGATCTTTGACTAAACATTGAAGTTGCTAATGCATGTTGTAGCCAGGTGCAGGAGCATGATGACCATTTAAAAATAAGGAGGGAACTGGGGCGAAGCACTTAAAATCTGTCTGCGCTAATGGCACATGGCCTACTTACTGTAGCAGATCCAGGCCTCCATGTTCACTTGTGTCTGGATTTAAACAATGATTAGAGCCATTACAATGTCTGAAAAGGCTTAATGTATACAGCAGGTTTTAAAAGCAGGCCGAGCAGAGGTCACGCTGAAGAATCCTATACAGTGGATTAAAGTGTGAGTCTGGATGGCCTTTGATGTGGGATCAGTGTGACTCCTGCTGGGTTACAGGCAGCAGGGAGTCGTGGAGGGTAGCAGCAGCTGCTGTTGTCATCAGCAGCTCTACTGAACCACAGCGCTCCTCTGCACACTCGCTGCACTGTGCTGCTCGGTTTGTTCACGTGCATGCTACTGTTTTCACTGTAACCTGATTAAGGCAAGATTCCAGTCATTACAACTGTCATGTAAATACTTTAACCAGCCTATCTCTGACAAGGCAAACAGAACCAGATTACAGTGACTAAGCTGGAATACTCATCAGTCTTTTGGACTGTTGGAGTACACATTTTCGATTAAATTAAACTAAAATATTCAAAATATTCTTGTGATGTTCAAAGGTTGGACTAGTTGTTTAGAATTATGATGTGTTTAAAGTTGCACTCATTAATGTGTTATATCAACTGTGGGTGAAACGTTAAAGTGACAGGGTCGCTTGTAGTGACAAAGCCCCGTTTTGGTTCAGTCTTCTCTTATCAGCATCATTTTCAAAAAAAAAAAAAAAAAATGATGAAAAGCTCTGATAAACAAACTGCGCGCCGCCTGCTCTGCATCAAACAGCAGACAGACTAGTAGCTGGTGAGCACTCTGCAGACAAAGAGGCAGACATTTCTATCAGGCATTGGCAGAGCTAAAAAAGAGTGGGCTGAAACACAACTACAAAAGAGTATTAATGAAGCTGTGTGTGTGCTGGATGTGTAAATAGAGAACTGTTTGCTAATGTGTTTGCCATAATGACTTTATACGGTAATCATGACCAGCGTCCTGTTCACTGTTTTTTGTGCTGCCTCAAATGGCCAAAGATTGTCATTATCATTGTGCTTTAAATTTGCTAATGTTATCTCATAAGCTTAGAAAAGAAAGCAAGGTGGACTATTCAATGAAACTTTACTTTGAAAGAGGTCACAGTTATGTACACATTATTAATAAGTTATCAGTTTTGTTGGAAACATTCTGTGGTAGGTTTTCTGTGGAATGTTTTGTCCTCTATGGTGCCCTGGAGCTGCTTTTCTATGAGTGTGTTGCCCTTTTGCTACTGTCATGCATGTGCACGAGGACTCACATGTATGAATGTTCCAGCAATGAAAACATCATCATCATCATCATCATCATCATCATCATCATCATCATATAATCCCTTGTCTTGTTTCTTCTTGTGTTTCATGTTGGTAGCTTGAAACCACAGGGAATGGGAAAAATGGGTAAAATGGTGTTTCCATGCTGTATACCAACAGCAGTGTGGTTAGTATTGTTGAAGGAGTGGACAACAGTAAAATAACAACTTCCAAAAAGAAGAAAACTTGTCTGTAATCATAACTGTGATTCTTTTATTTTGTAAGTCTTATCATACTTTCCCTGTGGATTACCAGGTCTGCTCATGTTGCATTCCCAGTTTTCCATCCCTGTTTTTCACTCATTCATGACAGCGCTGCAGTTGTTCGTTGGATTATAATACAGTGCAGCAGGGCAGTCATCGTCATCACAGTCATCAATGTTGGTTTCAGGCAAATTCAACAGTCATCTCTGCAGTATTTTGAAAAAAAATGGTGGCATTCTCCTTTAAAATATCCACTATCCTTCCATGTAAACACCCTAAATCTTGCTGGACAGTTGTTACTAACTAACTTAGTGTCGCCTGCAGACCAGAAGGCATATGCAGATTTATCTCCTTGTGTTTTTGTGACTTGTTCACAGGTAGCATGAACACAACACACACCTAACACACACACCTGGGAGCCTCAGAACAAATGATGCACGCTGAAGTTAACTATGGAAAGCAAACGTCTCCATTGTTGGGAATCAGTAATGCGTAAAGAGCTCAACCTCATTGGTCCAGATGGCCTCATTCTGACACCAACAACCTGTGAACATTGTTGAGGGTGCGTCTGTTACAATATCCGAATAGGTGAAGTCACATGTATCATAATGTCACATGTACAGGAAGGACAGGACAGCCAGGGGTTTAACAGAGCAAACACCCCCCCCCCCCCGTGGGGTGTGTGATTAGTTCTGTGTCATCTGGACAGATTGTGAGGTCGTACAATCTTCACACACTGGTTTCTATGTTCTACTGTGATTATCTTTTCTTTTCAGTAAACAGTGTTTTTCTGCAGAGATCCCAATCAGCAAAATACTCTAAAGTCAGCACACAGTATGAATTTAAGCAACACAGCAGTAAGAAGAGCGCAGTCATAGTCAATATACACAAAAATGACCTGTGACACACATTTTTAAATATACAATGAATCATTGTGTTGTCTAAAAATCACACCCTGCACTTCATCATGGACTACATTAGGGCGGAAACAAGGTGAAAGGTACTAAACATGTAGTTGCTGTTTCTGATACATGACAGAAACGCCCTTTTTCTCTTCTCTCCTGTATTTGCTTAAGTGGGGCCTCTGTGTTTTGAGCTCCAGTTGCAGCGTGTAACCCAACCTGCTGCTGCAACATGTATGAAGTCACACTTGTTTACATGCATCCACGACCTGAATAGGTGTGATTAAAGCCAGGGAGCGTATCAGTTATGGTGGCAGTGTGTCTTTGCCCTTTTCTCATGGGAAAAATGATAGCGAATGACGCTCACACACAAAAAAACAACACATGCACACACTTCTAATCCCAACTCTCCGCAGTCCCACAGTAGGATGGATGATGTCATTCACCTGTGGTGCCGCAGGGTGACAAAGGCTCTTTTGTGCCTGTGCAAACACACACACAAACACACACATATGCTCACTTTTCTTCCTGTGTGTGGCTCACGTGAGCAGACCGAATTGAATGCACATGAGGCTTCTCTCTGCAGGGGGGGAGCGGGGCATTTATCATTCGCTTGCCGTCTCATTCATCAAACCTGGAGAACAGAAAGAGCTGCTGTGCTGTCACAAAGTCACCTCTGGCTTTGTAAGGCGAGTTAACGAGACGAATCAGGCCGGGTCAGGAGGAAGTCGACAGGTTTGCTTGCAGACATTTGAAGAATTTTGACATCTGGCTGCCTGAACACTGCAGTGCCCCTCTAAGGGATCCTAAAATGTGTGTACAAAGCAGAGAGCTGAGTAAATGTCATTTGCAAATATATACACCTGTAGAGTGCAGCTGTTGCTGATGAACAATTACCGATTGTAGAAACTGATTCCTTTATGTGTGAGTCAGTCTAATAACCTGGTTTGACAAGAATACAAATCACATGAAGCCTCCTCACATGACTGCAAGCGCGACCGGCACGTTCACTGCCATTGCCATAGATACACACTCAAGGTACGGTGACTCATCGTGATCAAACAGGACAATCATTTACCCGAATGATCAGCAGTCATGATGAAGATAAAGTTAATGATTCTTCAAGTCCTTAAAGCTGCACTCAGCTATATCGTTGGGTCAAATGACATCATGTCATCTGAAAGGTGTCACTTGTGGAGACAAATCCACAGAGAATTATCAGCAACTCTGTAGAGCTGTTTACAAGCACCAAACAGACAAAGTGAATGAAGCAGTTAGCAGCTAAATAATGAGATATTTCCCTTGTTGGTGGAGATAAAAACAGAGCTAAAAGGAGAGTAAATACTGGATTTGAATGTGCATGTGTGCTGCTTGTTCTGCTGTCCCAAAGGGGCAAAAAAAAAATGTTGTTTTAGTTAGCAAATTTGGTTTTTTTAAGGCTACATTACTAGATTGGCGGAACTGGTTCAGTGAGTATCCACCAGTTTGTGCTCATGTGATGAAGTGAAAATTTGTTTGGGGGTAAACACAGCTACAACACATAAACTGACATCATAAGGGCCTTAAGGTGGATACTGGTTTATTACCTGATCTTAGGGCTTCATCTTAAAGAGGGTACCTGTATCAAAGTGTAGTTTTCGGATTATCTTATTTCAGTTTTATGCTTACATGCGGAGGAAAGAGCTATGGAGTTAATATGAGCCCAGCAGTTTTTGGCCCAGTGGTGCCATAAAGGTTAAACTGGCCGCAGGTATCTCTGGACACTGTTGTTCGCTCACTGTTTCATTCAATGCAGGTGGTCTGAAAGTCACCCATATATAGATTAATAGACCCATAGTGTCATGCTGATCTCTCTTCCAGCACTTTTCAAGAGATGATTTAATCTGTTGTTGATATTATGAGCAGGAACACAGAGGAAATCTTGGCAGCCGTTCCTGACCTCCACACCTGCCCTATCAAACTGCGATAAAACACAACAGGTGAGAAGATATGACTGAGATTAGCCTGCCATTATGTGCAGTGGGAATGTGTGCCTGCACGTACAGCACGCACAGACAGCCACGTCCACCTTGTGGGTGAAAAGCTGTGGGCAGTCAAACATGGCAGAGACAGAAGGTGTTTGAAATGTCATCTCTACTGAACCCTGAACACCCAATGCTGATGTCTCTTTATCCCTTGGTGTGTTTAGCTGCAGTTTGTGTATCCGTGGTGGATGAGATTATTTATGACAGCATACTGTACACACACACACCAATAGAATTACATGCCAGTAAGTGTAACAATATGTTTATTAGTTTTTGAATATTGTTTTATTGCAAAGTACAGTATATAGATCAATACTGTATATCAAGATGGGCAACGTGACAGCTCCTCAAAAGCGAAGCCAAACCATCTTGATCCCCCCCTGGTGGCTGGCTGCAGTAGAGGTCATAAATCCCGCCCCCTCCATGTTAGTGGACGGGACGTGAGACAGCTAAAATATCAACGTGCACATCAAATACTTTTCTCTCATCCTGATGTGTGTTCATTTTTCTAAATTCAGATTCATTTACTTACTTTGATGCTATATAAAGGGTTTGTAATGTCATGCTGGACAGCTGACCCTAGGTCGTGAGAGGGTACCCACTTTTACTTAAGATAGCTCTAAGTGAGGGGGTGGGGCGAACAGCCCCTTGGCCCCCCTTCTTCTGGGACCCGTGAATACCACTAGCATGTTCAGCTTGCGAACATGTTAACATTTAGCTTACTATCGACAGTCGCTCACCAACAAGCCCTGTAATCAAGGACTTTGCCAGCAAGCTGTGACAAACAAATATTTGTGGAGGACAAGCTGACTCATTTTGCTGTGCAAAGTTTGGACTACAGTAATCAGCTTATGCAACACTTCTCGGAAACACGGTGCAGCTGTTGCCATCCAATCTTTAAGAGTCTGCTTTTGGTTAATATGCCATGTCCATCATCAGTCTAGTGTGTATATGAAAGGAAAGACTTCTCTAAACGTTCAAAAAATATCCAAGTTAGGATCCAACATCGGCTACTCCAAAAATAAGGGTCGCGTCTGTAGTTTCGCATCTATCTAAAAACACTGAAATACTGAGAGAAAAAGGTTTTGTAACATGGTTTTCGGATGGTAGAACCAGTTAATAAATTTAAATCATATTAACCTGTGCATCTGTTTACATCAGCATCTTTTACATAGTAAATAAAGGTCCACATTTCAGAAAACGTACTAGTCAAAGAAACTAGAGTAGCAAAGGTTGAAGTCAGAGAATGCAGTTCTATTGATCTTCTCTAAATTGAGCACCAGGTGATTAAAATGTGCAGAATCAGTGAATATCTTCATGCCGATGATGGAGAGGCTCTGTGGGTGTCCTGCTGCTGGTTTGTGGGTGCCTCGTTTCAGCTGGTTGACCTCATGTGCCGCTCACATGTGAGCCAGCGGGCCGAGGTTTAGATCAGCTGGAAGGTATGAGCTTGTGTAAACTGCAGTTCCATCTCACTCTGTATATCAGCCTTAGCTGCAGAGTAATGGGGGGCTAATCCAAACAGCAATAGGGAAGGACCACCCTCTCATGAGAGAATCTGCCAGAGCTCTTACAGTAAATTTGGGGAGGGTGCATTTGTGGATATTGAGGGGTGTGATGCTAAGCAAGGCCATGTTTGGACCAGTGTGCTCCCTCCCTGTTGCCGGGCAGGTTAACAGCTCCACACAGCAAACTTCATTTTAATCAGAGCACAGAGGAGCTCTTTGAAACCAAATTTGGCCTGTTTTTCTCTTCAACTGTCAGGTACATTTTATGGTAAGTTGTGAAATGTTGCAAACACTCGAATGAGATTTAAGCATGTTTCCATCAATGGGTTTGAATGAAAAAGCAGGATTCCTGGATGTGAAAAGTTCCTTCATGTCACATCTAGGGGAAAATTCTTTAATGGATTCCCAAGTTTTGGAAAATCTGTCACAGCTCTTTCATGTGGGCACAAGTTGGCCTAACTTCATGCTTTCTATTGAAGAGAGAAGAAAGAAATTCAAGTTTTTCATATTTAATTTTAATGTTCCAGCGAATGGCTGTATAACCATGACCAGCGGCTCATATTTAGTGCTAGTGAACTCATTTTTATTGAGCGAGTCTGAAGCATTTAGTGTTTTTCAACTCTCATACCAATTCAACATTACTGTTTCGGCTCATGGCATGTAACTCAATAAAGATCAACAAAAGAAAAAAAAAATCTATTGCAAAAGCTCAATTTGCAGTCTTACGAAGGTTTAATTAAATATTGCTATTTCCTCATAACTTTTCATTGTGCAAGTTAAAAAAAAAATGGCCCAGACACGGAAACTCAGTTTCTCTTCCAGGGCCCCTGCGTCTCTCAGTGAAACTGGATTTCACTCAGAGGTTTGGAGGCCGCTGTTTGTCTGCCCTGTGTTTAACCAAGTGAACAGCCTATAAGTGAGATGTTAAAGTCTGCTGGTGGTGGGAGCAGCTTTTCATGATTTTCTTTCACCTTGACAGGAGGAAGAAAAAGGTTTCGGTGCTAAAGCAGAAACTGACCTGTGTGCTCTTATCTCACTGGGCTGTAGACTAACAGGTTTCACAGCAGCAGGGCCAACAGAGAGCTGAGCTGTGAGACACACTGCAAAAAGTGTCTAACATATCACATCGGCAGCTCCATCTGCTACCACTGCTTACGATCATGTTTACTGAACTGAGACTAAAATGTACTCTTAGTAGGTCAGTATGAGTAGTGCATGGCTGAAAGCTATTCACTGAAAACCCCCTGTCCCACCCACCCCGTTTGATTGACAGATGCTGTCTGGGGATTGCATTTAATGACTAGTTAACATGTTTTTACAGACTTGCAGCACCTGGGCCGCTGATGTAAGAGGCTAACAGCAAACCCTGGGAGTAACCAGTCACAGTAAATAGTATTGACCTACTGTATTGAAGACAATGTGGTGAAATGTTTGCTTGGCTGACATGACTGACCCATTTGTTCCTGTGACATTGTTTCATAAGCCCGTGTCTTTTGGCTCTACTTTGACCGACAACATGTGAAAAGCTACCTGGATGAGCTGTGAACATAATCCAAACATCATACAAAACTGCCACTTTAACTCATTAAAAAACATCCACGTCTTATATCTTTATTTTCCTACAATGTCCCCTTCTGGTTGTCTCAGTTCAAATCTTTGCTTTCCCTCCACCCAACAATGGAGAGATGTGATTAGATGCAAATTCAGAGGCTGAGCCGCCCCACAGACACATGCACGGTTGGCACGTGTCGTTAGCTAGCTTACAGCTAATGTCTGTAGTGTCTCTCTGTGGCACATTAGCTGTTTGAGGCAATAAATACAGCATCTAAAGAACACTTTGAGTGGCTGCAATTTGCATATCAAATGCCATCAAAGTGGACCTTTATGTCAAAGCTCCGCTCATATTTACTTCACCTCTGCAAGTGAATCCCATTGGCTGTGGTGATTGCATTGAAATGAACTGATTTTGATTCAAAATCTTTTAATGTCCGTGTAACCAGCCCCTAAACCTGTGTTCAGACTGACGATAGCACTTTATCCATTAAACAGCTGCTCATTGTTCACATGGAAAGAAACACAGACTTTTTCCTTGCCAGTTGTACTTAAATCCATTGGAATGACTCACCCTAATATTCTCCAAAAATACAACTGCTACACTGCAATACACCAGACAATCCTCCTCTGGGGATAAAACCAGTACAACATTATGACTCATTCTGTCAAACTACAGGTTCAGCCTGATCGCAGGGTGTTTTCTTTGGTCTCAACCACTGTGTGAAAGTTTGCTTTGAAGCGTGTTTCTGTTTGGTTCATTGCGGCTCACAATGTCTGACTACACATCGCGTGTTGTCCAACTAGAACCACACTGACTCAGAAGTACAGCGCTTCGGTCACAACAGGTGTTTTGTCCTTGGATGACGGGGAACACCTGCAGTGACATCACTGAGTGGGGGCGTGGCCATAGAGAGGCCAGGTCAGTGCTGAATTAAAGATCTGTAGATGTGCTAAAAGACTTGTGACGAAGGAGAAATTGTGTAACACTAACACACTTTTGATTATTGTACTGTCACAATAAAAGCACCAGTGTGAATTGTGGGTTTTTATGTGCTTTTACTTTTGCACGCTGTTTAATGTGCAGCAGCTTAATTAGCTATCTAGCCTGAAAACTGACAGTGTGACATGCTTGTAAGTTAGATAGGAAGGAGACTTTAGCAGGAAAGCTAATGTGGGCTGTTGTGCTGAATCTGCAGCTCTTGTGTAGCAGCTGCTGTCGGCCTCAGTGTGACCCATTTGATTGGCTGTATCAAAATAATGTCTCCATCTATGTGTTCTTTCAAATTAATGCAAATGTAGAGGGCCTTATTATGAAACCAAATATATAACATGTACATTTCTATCTTTGTTTTCACAAAGGGCACGTGTGCAGTAACAGACCATAAAAAGCTGTTTCATTTGAGTCCAACTTTAAATAAATGCTTCTAAATGCAAGAGCATTTCAAGAATATGTCATATCTGATTCATGGCTCTCTGTGTGTGTCTGTGTGTCTGTGTGTGCGCACGTGTGTGAAGAAAATATGTGTGTGTTTTAGCCTGAAGCGTTTAAAGAAATGATGTCAGCGGGGGGTTGTACATACAGTAGCGGGCCTCTGCTGTGATAAGCTCCAGTCAAAGCGTCCAGTTTGTTTTTAAGCACTGGGTTCACAGCAGGCTGCTATTGATAGAGCCTGAGCACTTTTGAAATGAAAAGTGCTTTTGAAGCCCCCTTATGAAGCTGCATTCCTGACTAATCCAGAGGAGATCTGCACTGCAAGACCCCCCAATCTCCCCAAGCAGGCCAGGAAAACAGACATGGAGGGCTGAGGCAAGGGGAAAGAACCCGAGTGAAAGAGTAATTCATTAGCTATATGTTTATACACAGTACGTATTGTTGCTGTCATATATTCAGAAACGTCTCAGGAGCTAAGAAAAACACTCCTGTTTTTAGCTTGACAGCCATGTATGTTTCAGTTCATCCAGTGGAGCTGGGAAGGGCTCAGAGAACAGAACGTGTGACATTTTATTTACAGTTCAATGTATTTTTAGATGAAGTGCACCTCATGGACTCAAAACCTCCATTTTGTGGCTATTCATTCAGCTGTTGCTGAGAGATTTCCTTTTGTGATTGCAGACTTTGACCCACACACTGACATTACCATTCTTAGCCTTCATTGGCCTTCATTCATTAGCATTCATAGCCCGCACACCCTAAAACATATTCAAATCAATGATTTCAAAAGGTGCTTTTTAACTTTTATTTCAGTAAGTGTCTCACATGGTAATTTTCACTTTAGGGGAGTAATTGTACTTTTACTGAATAGAAGCTTAGCGACACCATCAACAGTCTGTTTTTCTATAGCTGCTGCTCGGGTTATGTCTTCATCTATAACACCAAATGTTAGCTGTTGGTTTTCTTGTACATTAATCTAATTCCACATGCATCTATATAACAGGCTTATCATTAAGCTTCTTCAAGCACATGAGCAGCAGACATGAGAGTCTCTGTGTTGACTGTCTGTAGAGATAGTCCCCTGTCTAGACCGATAAACAGAAACCAGCTAAGAACCCAAATTTAAAATCACTCAACAAATTGCTCACAGTTTTGTGTTCAAGGCCAAGAGTTCAGTGAACCATGATTCAGACTTTAGTCGAAGAGTTGTCCTAATGGCTCTGACACAGGATCCCTGCTTTTATCTGTTTAGGCTCATTCTTTCCATCTCAGGCCGGCCTAGCAATGATACTCCTGCTGCCTGTGATGTTGACACAGCAAAGCCCGCCTTTGATTTTCTGTCAAAGTGGGTCAAAAGACAACACGCAGGCCGAGGTCGAGGAGGAAGGGGAGAGGTGAGTTAATGGAGATCGAGACAAGAATAGGAAAAGTGGGGGGTGGCTGAGGTTTTATTGCTGAAATCTGATCTCCCCTCTCCGCAGCTCATCCCACAGTGGGCCTCTCTGGTCGCGAGGTACAAACAACCATATAGACGAGCCACCCAAGCAGCACCCACGCAGCTTTTTAAAGCCCACAGTTCAGTTTGATCCATCTGCAAACAGGTGACACACTGTAAACAAAGCCAGGGGAGAGAGATGGGCTCTTTCAAATCCTGCAAAGTCTGTAATACAAGGAGCT
The DNA here is from genome assembly GCF_051107435.1 of Chaetodon auriga. Taxonomy (NCBI): domain Eukaryota; kingdom Metazoa; phylum Chordata; class Actinopteri; order Chaetodontiformes; family Chaetodontidae; genus Chaetodon; species Chaetodon auriga. The sequence continues at coordinate 3,468,735 of NC_135095.1, read as the reverse complement.
CACGTGAAGCACTGTAAACTGTAAATGAGGCTGGCTGTCAAACACAGACCTTAACTTTAACTGATGTGCCGTTATGCAGCAACCCGCTCCACATGGTGAGATGTTTCTATACGTCCAAAGGACAGAAAGAAACAAACCATCTTACAAGGCGTACGCTAACACAGGGCTTCTCAATGCCCAGATCTGCATCTGGGCTAAATGGCAAGTCAATCTGGACCAAGCCCATATCATCAACTGGCGGCCCATGAGTCACATCCTGCCTGCCAAAGCTTCCTCATCAGTGGGAGAGATCCAGATCACCCTGAGAGTGATCATCAATTAGCTGGCAAACCCCTGGCAAAAAAGGCAAAAAGTCCATAATTCATAGTTCAACATAACTAGGCCGAAAGAAATGTATTTAAAATAGTGTCTGCTAATAAAAACACTGCCATTTGGACAAATGCTGCTGAGGACTCCTGCCTATTTTGAAATAAGCACAGTATTCATCAATCAATTTTTAGTGATGTTGAGTTTACACTAACATTCCTCTTTTGGTGAAGCTTAAACTCCAACATACGGTTATAGAAAGTGGATTGGACATTTCCATTTCTCATCAGCTTTCTGGTCCATGAATTCACTCACCAAAGTTCACTAAAACTGATTTACTCTGCAGAAATGAATGACTTTGTTCTAAACTTTGCTGCTCTGGGCTCAAACACTCCTGAAACTACTTTTTAAAACCCTCCAATGGGCACTTGCATCTTCTGTGATGTTAACCCTGATGCACTGTGGGTCATAATGTTATCATTCATAAGTGGTTTTCAGCCGTGTATGACTGGGTTCCTGCCTGTACTGAGAACGCTGACACGAGAGAAGAGTGCCAAATCTGAAAGTAGTTCAGCGCAGAGCTTTAGGAAAAGCTCTCTCAGCGTTTTTCACTAAGCCTCTCTAAAAACCTCTCTGGCTCCTGCACCTACAGAGCTGTTGTATAACCTTTACACTGAACAGAACACACACACACACACACACACACACACACACACACACACACACTCTCTCTCTCTCTCTCTGTCTCTCTCTCACTCTCTTTCTTTTGAACCATATGATGAGGAAGCCTTTGAGCGGCGGTTTAAACAAGGGAAAGCCTATTTTTGAAAGTCATCCACCACGGGACTCAATTAACACTTCATCTAAAGGCCGGAGCACGAGGTCGTCGCACGCTCCCTCCCTTCCTGTGTTTCCTGAGGAAAAGCTGAAGTGAGTTGACTCTGCACAGCAGTGGTCTGGGCCTTTCCTCTCGAAACCAGGTCTCTCAGAGGCCGTTCTTGTACCTCTCCTTCTGCCTTTTCTTCCTCTTCTTCTTGGGTTCCAAGGCTGCAAACGGCCGTGTTGGCCAGCCTGTGTCTCCTCCATCTTCACTCACTCTTGCACTCTAATTTCCTGCACGCTGTCCTGAAAATAGCCCACATTTGGCTGAGTGATGTGCTGAGCCTTTGTCTGTCTTCCCTGCCAAAAAGCCCATATGTTGAAGCTCCACTCGTACGTCTCAGATGATGACTGTGCTGACTGCTTCTCGTTTTCCCTCACTCTGTCTGTAACGTCTGGCATTCTCCACGAGTGCAGACATTTTTAGCAGAGAAATCAAACAAGTTTCATGCTATACAATACTCCCTTCCTTCCTTCATTTTAGCATAATGCCTGATGGTAAAAGGCTGAGGACATGACAGAGGCTGCTAAACTAAAAAACAGGTTTAAGGCCCAAAATGCACTATTGGCCTATATTTGTCATCATATTTAAGAGGTGTCTCAGCCATGATATTTACAATGCTTCAGATTTAGGACCTTGCTTTAAATGAAAACTAGATCACTGACTTCTGATCGTTGGATCTTTTTCTTGTGTGTATTTTTTTCTTTGTGAACTCTTGTCTGCTCTCCCGGCTGTAAAATCGTCAGGACCCTCTTGAAAATGAGATGATGACAGACTGCAAACAGAGGATTTGTTCAGTATCATTCTCAAAATAAGGCAACCTTCAAAATGGGTTCATAAGTTATAATTAATGCCTTTACTAATGGTTAATAAATCATTTAGTAATGCTTCATTTATTACTTAGAAGCTCTTAATGAGAACAACAGGTTGACAGACTGTGAAAAATCTGTAGCTGGTGACGAATGATGGTGAAGTCATTACGAGCATCTCACATTCTAAGAAGTCTAATCAAGTCTGTAACAGCGGTAACAAGGGTCAGGAGGTCATTTCATTGCACTCTGGACAGGAGCTGTTTGCTCTGGACCATCATGCTGGATAGACAGACTCATCATTGGATCAATGTTGCCATCCTAAGACTGTAACAGTAATTTGATGTCGTGCGACTTTTGGACCCAAATTGATCACATCTGTTGTCATTTTCTAGTCAGTTAGCTATTTACTTTGGTTGTAGTTAGATTAAGGCCTCTATCATGGCCAAATGTCAGCTTTGCTAAGCAAGGCTTAATTACCAAGTGGGCAAAGAGTCCCAGAATTCCAGGGAACCCAAGAGTTCCAGGCTTAATATGTCCCAGCTGGCTTGTACTAATTTAACTGACAGCATATTTGGGAATATGCTGCTAAAGCATAACATCAACTGGCACTTGAGTTGAGTTCTGCTTAATTGTCTAATCTTGAGGCCCTGTCTGAAAGGGGTACTTGTTTTTTCAGGACCTACATTATACCAGTTTTGCACCCATATGTTGCATATTTCAAAATTAGTTTGTGTTTCATCAGATTTCCACACAAAAAAATCTGGGAGCAGGTAGAATTCCAGCACAGAAAAATGTGAGTTTCCTCATGCTACAGCTCTCTTCTCTGGGAAGAAAGCAGAAGTAATTAGACATTGTGCCCTGCGGATGAAGAACTTGCCTAATACAAGCAGACAGGTTTAGAAAAACTAATTTCCTATCTTTCCTGAGAACTGGAAAATGAAACAGGAGATAATCTCTTTCAGCTCTGTTACATTCGAATGTATCACAACTGATTTATTCACCCAACACCAAGTCATACAAGCGCTGTTTCTCGGTGCTTTGTGTTCACATCGATCTTTCCCATGGCATGTTTACACACTCAGACCTGGCTCCTTGCACAGCAGTGTGTTTCTATCCTGTCCGCGCTGAGTTTTTCCAGATCCTCACACTCTGTGATGTTTTGCTCTTTCTGTCTCTCTCCTTTGTTGCAGCATGTCATGTGTTTGGCACCCCTAATCTGGCCAAGCTCAGCGCTGAATTGTGTGTTTGTTGGGATCCTTTCCCTCTCACGTGCCCTTGCAGCAGTCTATTTTTCTCCTCTTGTCTGCAGGAAGTGTGTGTGTCCTTGCTCTAAGTAGATCAGTTGCCTTCTCTCCAGGTCCTGGTGACCTCTGCCTTCCACACTCTGACCTGCCAACCTTCCAACCGCACACACGGACTCCCTCACCCCTTCGTGTCCATACACAGACACACACACACACACACACACATGGTGCCTTTGTTCACTCATCAGGGATCACGACCTCTCATTTGTGGGGGTGAGCGAGTATTCTAGGCACTGCTCCCTCCATTTAGCCTGCAGGGGTGCATTACAGGTTGTTGTCCCAAATTTAACCCTCCCATCCTCTGTTTGCACACTTCACATCACCTCACTGTGGCTCCCATGATTCACAGGGATATAATGAAGGGCAATTACCTCTGATTTAGCCTTAACACGAAACAGTAACACCTGCCAAACAAGACCGAGGGGATAATAGCAGGATACAGCAGAAGCAAGGCTCAATGTACTTTTATTTTACTGGTTGTGCTCCAGTGTAAAGATTATAATTACCTGTCAGGGCCATTTCAGGATGTGTTGTCAAGGTGTTTGGGAAAAGTCAAAGCATTATCTCATGATTATCGGTTCTTGGGTTATTGAAAGTTTGTTTTGATTTTTTTTCAGGTTAAGGCCACAGTTTCTTACTTTCGTGAATACAAGAACTAATTTCCACTTTGCAAACGTGTTGTTTTTTTCAGATTAGAGCATCCATTGGATTCAGTTCAAGTGAGTTTAATTCTATTTCATTTTGGCTAACAAATGTTTTAGTTACTTGGAAACAATGTTACAATTAAATGGATTTTTCTGCAGTGCATATGCAGTTAACCAGATGGAGAGGGCCAACGCTGTTAGCTGTTGCTTAGTCCCACCTGTAATTTGAGCGCTCCAAACATTAATCAGTGACTGCTGATTGTAATCTGCACGTTGTCAGGATTAGAATCACAGGATAATGCAGTTTTCACATTGTGTTCCATCATGGCCTCTGAACTCATCAATGAGAAACAGCTCATTCTAGCTGGACTCCTCTGTACACTGAGACAGACAACATTTAGTGTGCAGGAGCTTCACAATGCCAGCAAGCAGGTGTTAAAATATCATGAATGAAAACTCCAGTAGGAGCAATTGCTAGCAAGCTAGGCTAACTAGCATCCACTTCCACCAAGTTGAAGCTGTTAGCTGAGGTCAATAGCTCCCACTTTCCAAGTAGCATACAAGCATAACTGCATGATCTCTTAAATGCTGAATGTTTTATGCACACTACCTGCAGCATCATTATAGTTTAATTCCTTACACAAAAAGAGAGGATAAATTAAATTTCTTCTGACTCATAAACATGTGTTAATATTTAAAAATACTTGACATCAGCACCTCGCTTTCAGATGCATCTTTTGGCTGCATACAATAAACTAGTGTGAATCAGTGTGCGCTAGTTTTCGTGCATCTGTTCGTGTCGGTGGTGTAATGAGCTGGCAGGCAGAAAGTTCAGCTTTATCTGATAAGGTGCATTACTCCATACCATCTCCCTGATCGCTCCCTCTCTTGCTTCACTCTCCTGATTCCCATTGGAGGCTGTAAACCAAGCAGGGAGCTCAACTCCTCGCATAAAATCCTCCCTTTGTGAGCAGCTGAAGCAGGTGAGCCAGAGGTAGCATTTGTCTGTCGTTGCACAGATTGTGACCTGCCAAAATACCTGGGCAACAATGGCCTCTCTCATAGAAAGCCCGGAGAGGAGATTTTAGAATCAGAGCAGAGAGGCAGGTTACAGCAGAGGGAGCTGATCTTCAGACAAAGCTGCAATGTTATGAACTAGCATGTTTGGCCTGTGATAGCCTCCAATAACAACAATGAAGCCTGGTGTAGCTTTATGACATGACAGCTTTTTTTTTTTTCTAAATGTCTGATTCGTGCACATACTGCACTATTTTTGTGGTATGACGCATGTGTGACATGAACCCAGGTTTTGCTGTAATTTCTCTTCAGTATTTATGAGATGTTTTCAGATCGCTGAGGTGGTCAAGTTAGAAACATGTTCCTTCATCAGTGGGTCTGCAAACCGGTGTTTTCAACCGTTCAGCTGGATTTTGTCCAATTCACCACAAACTACATTCAATTTACCTTTGAACTAACCATTTTGAAATCTGTTATGTTTCAAATGTGCATGTATTCTGTCTTGCATGTCAAGCATTCGTTGGTTCATGTGTTTGTTGTGATTCACTGATCACTATAAGTCTTAGTAGGACCCAAAGAGGCAGACACTAAGCACGGAAACGACAGGAGCCATTTAAACACAAACGGTTTATTCACAAGTAAAAAATACTAAAATACTAATACAAAAGTAACAATGGGAACAAACAACAAACTCAATCTCCTAAACTCAAAAACAGTCCTAAACAAAATGGCCTACTACTCCATGGCAAGCGGGTAGGAACTAACGAACAAACATAATAACATCGCACAGAATAACAGTGTGTCCTTAAGATGAAAATGCAACGTAGAACATGTAGAACATTTAGTGTGTATCAAGAGTCTCATAAATGACATACATACTGTAAAATAGTTTGGTCTACATTCACACAAGGCCAGCAAAGGTTGCTTTGAAGTTTTATTTTTAGCATTTTTGGTCAGAATAATGAGCAACACACAACACAACACTGACATATCATCACCTTATAAGGTTAATATGGCAAACATCATCATCATCATTCATTAGCAAGTCGTGTTTCCTGTTGCATATTGGACTTCACTCTCCTTGTAGCTCTGTTTAGGTCTCCACCCACTCCTTTAGCTGCTAAATGCTGTTAACTGCGTCTGTCTGCTGTTTGGTGGTGAGCAAATGAAGTCTGCTCAGTTGTCAGTCAATGTATGTTCTGTTTGGAAAATGAACATTAAATGCCGAATAACTGATAACAAAACACGGAAACAGAACCTCGTTTTCAACCGAAGACAACTCAAACGAGCACACGAATCCTCTTTGGGTTTTCGCTATGTGAGTTCTTGCGTCAGCTGAGATTTTTGAGGCGAGCACATGGGCCTCTCTGAACCACAGCTACCCAGACACCCCGCTGCACACGTAAAGACAGCACACGTGTGCCATTAAAGAAGCATACCAGCCCGGAGCTGCTTCTCAGTTCTGACTTATCCCCACATGACACTGCCCTATTTCTTCTGATCAGCCTCCCCTTTCTCTGTTGTAAACGATCAAAACCCTAAATGTCAAAAACAATACATGTCTCACTAATGCGGGGTTTGATGTGTTTGGTTCAAATGAAAGACTTTCTTTTGTGGAGGTTGGCAACTCTGAAGTACCCCAGAACACAGTTTTCTAAAAAACCTTTCAGCGTCTGAAAAAAGCAGCATCCCGTGGCTATTTGGAAGCAAGCGCACTCAGAAAGTTGCATTTATTCTTCAGTCTGAACTGTGATCCAAACCGTGTCAGTCTGTTCTTCTTCTCCTCTGTTCATCTTAAACACATGTGTCTCAGCAGAATGAATGTCTCGGAACCCTCCCAAACCCCAGTCGGCTGGCTTTAACAATCACTGTTCTCTACATCCTCTTTCATGGAGCACAGTTCAATGTACCCCACCCCACCCACCCCCAACCCCTCGTCCTCCCCGCCGTCCTCCCTCAGGTCCTCAGTTAGTGCGGTTTGGCGCTCTGACAGACAGAGCTCATGCCACACTGAACAATGGCTGGCGTCCGACACGCTCTGGCAGACTGCGGAGCTGTAATCACAGGATGGAGTAATCCCGACAGGCATTTTTTTTGAGTTCGTGTGCAGGAGCAGTCGGTTTCAAGCTACTGTATGTGCTCGCGTGCTAGCATGTGTGTGGGTGTTTTAACTCCGTCCCCAAAGGTTTCTCTGAGGGCGGTTAGAGGTCGGCGCGGCCTGGCGATCCAACACGACCGCAGCGATGGCCGTGTTTGGCTGGAATTTGGTCTCTGTCTGACGGTAGCTGGTTGCAGCAGCAGCCTGAAATCTCCAGCTGACAGTTGGTTGAAGTGATCCCCGGTGGCTGGGGGTGGAGGGCCGGCGGCCAGCACTCAGCCTGCACATCAGCCAAACAACATGCTGGACTCCTTCAAACGCATCACCAGGGATTGTTAGATTTATTTCTCACTCGCTGTCAGCAGGCAGGTTTATTTCCGTGTCTTGTTCTTGTTAGTTATTCACAGCTCACATATTTACATCTACTCTCATTTATCTTCTCAACAACCTATTCCGGACCTATAATGCATGCATCAGGTTTTGGGAGGTTTTTACATGATAGACCCCAGAGTCGTCCATGTGTCAGGCATGTGTTAAAGTAAATTATTTCTCTTATAGGGTCTAACAGAGCTCTATATATAATGTCTATCCATTATGATAACATTGTACTCGGCAAAGCTGTTGCTGAGACAAAGCAACATAACAACAGTTGAAACACAAGCAGTGCGAGGTTTACAGTTTGCAGTTTGTTCTGCATTTCAGGGCGACTCAATGCGGGAAAACATGGACATTTTTGACGTCCTCCAATGAACAAAATCTTTGAGTTTTTGTTGAGCTGTGTCCCTGCTGCTGATCTAAGCTCCTTTTCACGCTCCTCTCTGTTTTTCTTTCTCTCCTGCACTCCTTGTATAAACACAGTTTGCACTAATAATCCTGACACAGCCCAGTTTAATTGGGCTTTCACTTCCTAAGCAGGGGAACCACGGACACAACGCACACACACACACACACACACACACACACACACACACACACACACACACACACACACACAGACACTCAGCACTGGTTCAGGGGTTATTTATTTGACCTGGTTTCTAATGCATGCAGCAGACAGGTTTAAAGGCCCTGGCAGCTCCACATGGTAAAATGACTTACAGCAGCCATGAAAAGATTCAGTTTCCTGCTCCTCTGAGAGCAGCTAATAGACCCACAGATCTGGCACATCAAACACTCTCTCTCACACACACACACATACACACACACAAACACGCAGTCATTTCGTCTTGTACGGTGGTTACGTGCCACACCACAACCGCCACTTTCTCCTCTGTTCAACAACCATCTCTTTTTCCAGCCTTAGCTTCCAGTTCGATCCCCCTCCTCCTTTCCTAAAATGCCCTTTTCAGCCCCGCAGATGTTCCAACACTCTGGGATGTCACATGCTCCACTGTGATCACTCCACATAAAACCCGGAGGATGGACTGTATTTTCTGCCCGTTGCCGGTAATGAAAACACTGTCAAACAACTGTAAGACAGAGTGAATATTATGGCCTGTATTAATGTTGTTGTTGATATATTCAGTCAAATTGATTGAGGGATTGTACACAGAGGTGTTGCCACTGTTGGTGTCCAACTTCATTAATTTATTCAACACGGTGTAAAGTAAGTTCAACCTCTCCTCTGACACAGCAATACAAACGTCTGTTGTGAAGCTTGTAATGAAAGCTGACCTTTGCTGCAGCCTTTGTGAGGGAGTTTGTGTGCAGGGGTTTTTGTTATTATTTAAAATGACTGGATGGATTTGAGCAAACTGAGAGGGTCTCATAACTAATGATGGCATTAGAAAATATCCTCCATAACACATTTCTAATTTAGAGATTAATTTATCTTCAGATTTTCAGCCAAAAGTCCAGCATCTTCTCCAGCTGCTCTCACTGCAAACAGGCTGGACTGTGATTTTAATCGTTTGGGAAATGACCCTCTTGTTAAAATCTGAGTGCATTTTGGAATTACATTTCACTTGTGGAATGAGAAAATGAGCTGATATCAAATACCTGGGAAGTAGTGTTATTTTCAAGCAGATATCCATCTACTTAGCATTTTTATTTTTACAATTTTGCACCATAGATGCAGGTTTAAGGTGCCCAGTGTAGTCGTCTTCTAAACAATGTTGAGTTGAGTGCATTTGCTTCCTCATAAAATATTTACTAAATGGATCTTTTACTTTGAAACCTTCACTCCTTACATGTCTTTACAGGCACATTGCCACGTTATTTCCACGTGTCCATGTTGCATCCTTGTGTGTGTGCCCAAAACACAAGTAAAATGAGGACCCACTCATGAAAACATTACCCTGTGGGACTGCAGTGGTCACATAGGGAACCTTTAATGTGACTTTATCTGCCAGGAGGTTTGTGTAACACAAGTTTACAGGGTGAACTGAAAACTTCAGTGATGGAAAAGACTGCAGTTAGTTTTAATAAAGGTTGAAGACTATCAAAAGATGTGCTTGAGGAGGACAGGATCATCCAGGAGTCTAGATGCTGGTGATGATGGAGTAAAGCAGGTAATTAATGGAAATCATTTGACTCTGCCTGGACAACCTGGAGGTCAAGGTGGTGATGGGGAGGAGGGGGGTTGCACATTAGTAGAATTACAACAGAACTGCAATGATATTTAAAGAGTATCATTGATCATTGAAAATCATTGATCAGGTATGATGTCAGAACTGTGAATGTGAAGAGTTTGACAGCACAGAAAAGCAAAAGTGAAGGAGAAAAAAAGAACAGCAGGAATAACGCAGGAATCCACCCATAGAGGAATAAAGCAGAACATGAGGGAAGAGTTCTTCCTTAATGATCAGTCACCAAAGCTTCATCAGTGTAAAAGTCTTCAAAAAGGCTCCATTAAAGCTTAATTTCTTTTCATTTTTGGCATCATTGGGCAAAGAAATTCCATAATGCAGCTTTAACAATAAAATCTTTGACATTCCCTCAGAAAATTCATTATTGACTCGTTGACTCGTCTGCTGTTGTTTACCTGCATTCACCTGAAATCTACCTCTGTGTAACAGTGTGAGTCAGTCCCTCCAGATCCACCTCTCTGCACGGAAACATGAAGCCAATGTTCTCATGTCTGTGTTTACCAGCGTCCTGAGGCAGTGTAGTCTTCCCCCCCCCCCGTGTCCCCGGGTGTCAGTTTGTGTTAAATGCTGCTCTGGAAGTTTCCAGCTTGGGTGGAAATCTGTGTTCATGAACGTTGCATTAAAACAGAGAAGGAAAAGCGAGCTTTGAAGTATGCTTTTTGGAGGAATGTATTTAACTTTGTGCATTTGTGATGCTGTTAAACTGGGAATAAAAGAATACAAATGAATGCTTCTAGTTATTTTTTCTGTCTATTCATGGTCATGTTCAGCAGCCGTTGTCCATTTCTGTGTGTTTTCTGCAGCAGTAACACCGTGTTTGCCTGCAGTCAGAGGTAACGTCGAGATGTGGAGGGGCCTGATGCTGCGATGAAAAGCCTCCTTTGTCTCGCAGCCTCAGAACTTGTCCGGCCTCATGTTTCTAATGGCTTCTCCTGGAAGTCAGAGCGTGTGGCTGACGTAACAAGTGAAATTAAATGTCTCGCCAAAGCAGATGTTGGACAGAGGCCGGCTGAAAAGACGTGTGTGCGAGTGGAAGAAAACGTTTAAACAGGAAAGGAGAGAAAATGAGGTGTGGTACGTGTGTTTGTGCATGCTAACCGTTTTTTTTTTCTGTCTTGTTGTTCATGTACTTCTGAACTCGTGGGAACCAGTCAATCTCCACTAACTGCTGGGCTGAGGATGGGGATGGGGATCACAAACTGTCATGAAAATAGTTCTAAATAAAGAATGTGGTCCTTTTTTTTGCTTGTTTGTTATTTGTGACCCTCTCCTGATCTTAACAATTTGGAAATTAATAAAGTCATTAGAGTACTGTACTAAGGAGTGTGTGTGAGTATGTCTTTGTCATTTTCAAATTATGCAACAATTCATGGAGCCTGTCAAAATGGCGGTGCTGGAAAAAAGTTGCTGACAGAGACGTAAATTTGAAATTTTTTTCTTGCGGAAACAGTAAATTTCAGGACAAAAGCAGCAGATCTTGCATAATGATGCTGATTCCAGATTACATAAATAAGATAAATGACAATGATGGTTGGGTTTAAACCAACCAATCTATCAGGTCAAACAGTGATGTTGGTAAATCATCTGAGGGGGACAAGACCAGACCCCATGAATCACACGACCTACGTAATTCTCCAGAGAAGTTCTCCCTGTAACTAATGAGACTTGGAAAGAAGGCTTCTGTGTGTGTGTGTGTGTGTGTGTGTGTGTGTGTGTGTGTGTGTGTGTGTGTGTGTGCGCGCGCGCAGTGAACACACCTTGTGCATGTGTCATGCATTAGGTGCTAAATTCTGGATCAAAGGCTCTGGACAGCAGCGGATCTGTCTGCATTTTGTCATTGTTTCCGTCCAGACGGCAAAGTGTGTAAAGCTGCAGGTGAGGCCTGTCAGACCAGGGAGTCTTCCAAAGGTAATGGGATACTGGGAAATCCAGAGCAGGCAGCTGTTTTCCATCTTTAAGGTATGGACGCGGCGGAGCAGGGAGATTGAACTGTGGAAATACCAGATCAGACAGAGTGAGAGGGGTGAGGCCAGGGAGAGAGAAGAAGGATCCTCACAAGCATTTGAAGTGACAGACAGGAGGAGTTCAGCGTTAATATACACAAACACAAGAGGCAATAAGGATTTCATGACCTTTTTTTGATCTTGATCTTGTCCACCATGACAGAGATAGTTAGTTAGCTACTAAAAAAAGGTGGAAATTACAAATCACTGTGCCAATTTGAATGGTTTTGCTCATTTGAGTTCAAAGATTCAAAATCACTGCGATGTGCGTTTTTTTTCTGAAGCTACCGAGTTACTGTTTATAATGCTGTGATATCATGATGTTGCTAAGCACTGTTTGTAAGGTTCAAGCTGCTTTAATCACTCTCATTCTCTCTCAAGAATGGATAAATTGACTTGGGAATTACCACCAGACTCTGCAGTCCTCAGCTCTGTGGAGTATTTCAGTGTCTTTGGCCTCATTTTGGTTTGGCAGGCTGAAGCCTTATTGTTTTGGTTCGGTCTCATTACTGCTCACATAATTTGAGACTAGCTGGTGAATATTTAGTGATGAGTATTTAGCAGTTAAAGAGCCAGATATTTTTCTCAGGAGTTGGTGGAGACCAAAACAGAGGTAAAAGCAAAGTGAATATTGGACTTAGATTCATCAGGCGACAAATGAATGTGCTGCGATGTGCAAATAGGCAGTTGTTTACCTATACGCTTAGCATGTAAACTTTATTCTATCCGTCTATCTATTTATTAATGCAGCTTTAATAGCTTCATAACCAGCAGGTAACTTATCGCCATACTTAAAGCTTATAGTTTTCTAGTTTGGAGAGCACAAAATACTGTGATAGTGATCATAGCACTGTTCTGTGTTAACGACCAGGTGAAAAGAGGCTCAGGCATGCCTCAAAGCCTCAAAAAACTGCAGGGGGTGAGGAGTTTGGACCAGAAGCTGAGATTTGAAAAGCAGCGTTCAGCACTGCCAGAACCTGTGCTTCTAATGTGCTATTTTGCCAAGTTGGAAAACTTTTGATAAAATGTGTTACCACAGTGATGAATGAAATCATTTTTAAAAAGGAAAATAGCAACAGGTGAAGCTGATTTAATGGTGCAGAATGTACTTTTGGAAAGCTTAGATTAGACTTAGCGAGGTTTAGAGGAGCAGAACAGAAAGTGCAGGGGAAATGTGTGCTGGGTCTTTCATCAATTTGCACTCACAATCTGCATGTAATTACTGGTTGATTTACGCAGTAGCAGCTTATTACACACCCAGCGCCTGGGTTTGCCCTGCAGGCGTGCTGCTACCACAGCCATACTGCTCCCATCCTCCTCAAACCTCATTAAAATCCTGCTTGAGTGTTAACATGAACAACAAATTTAATGTCTATTGCAAAAGCTGCATGTGCCTACCTGTGTTAATAAAAGAAGCCCATGTGTACGTACCAACATCTAGCTGGAGTTGTTTGCACACTGCCTGCAGCTGACTTGAACCACGTGAAAGCATCGTACATATGCAGTTTTTTAGCTACATACATGATGCTTATTCAGAGTCTTAATTTACTTAATGTCAAAATAAAGCTGTCCAGGCAGCGATCGAACACAAAACCTGCAATCTGTAGGAATTAATACGCATCCACACTGTGACAACGTTACACAAACAGCAGTCTTAACCAAGCTACCAGACATTTGCTCTGTCAGAGTGTCTGCAGAGGGATTACACAGCCAAAGTAACAAAAGATGGATGTGGTTGGCAGAGAGAAACAAAATCTGTTATTCCAAGTGTTGCGTCATCCAATCTCATCTCTATTAATAACCAATATGAGCACAAAACGGAGAGCAGGACCTCTCACTGCTGCCGTGACACACATCTGATCTGTGCTGCCTTATATGAGCAATCATATGTGGAAAAATGGTTCTCTGTCGGATGGGAACAAGTTTAAACATGTCGCTTACATATATGTCACTTAAAGGAAACCCCAAATATGGATCCTCTTACAATGTTGCATGTCTTCAATCTGTGGTATTCAGTGTGTTCTGTTCTGTTTCCCTCAGCCTGATTCAATTTTGCTTTCCTGCATGTCTGGAAATATCTGTACATCATGTCCTGTTATCTACATTTGGTTGTTTATCTCCAAGAATTAGAGGACTGCACTACAAAGAGGCCCCACACATGCCAAAAGCTATTTTTCCAACTCCTTTTGAAGTGTTTCCAGGTAGATTTCCGCCTCTAACATTAACATGACATCCTCATTCTATTTAGGTTTGTAGCGGATGTCAACTGCGCTAAGTTTGCAACTTTCTGACAAGCTGTTAAACCCCCTGCCATGACCTCTTTTTAAGAATCTGACCTCTGATCCTTTGTTGCGGGACCTGAAAGCCTGAGGACAGCGCACCTGCCTGCCACACACACCTCTATTTAAGGGACACACAGATGCTGACTCCGGAATATCTCTGTCAACAGTTTCTTAGCGTGCGAATGAATTTTCCCTGAAACTGATCTGCTTGAAAAACCCTGAAGAATTTTAATTGTCTTGTAAAATATTCATAGAGGACTTTCCTTCAGAAAGCTGACCCTCGCTAATAAACCGGCAGCATTGTTTAATGCTGCCAGCTGGCAAAGCTTCCCCTGTGCTTCTCTCTCTCTGCTGCATCTTAGTCATAGAAATACGCACTGCTCTATTTGACCACGACATTTCTTAACAAATTGAGACTGACCTGCAACAAAGGAATGACATGCCTCATGAGCCGCAGCAGTTCATTGTGAAAAATGTAATGCATGCTATGCCGTCAGCAGGTTAGCGTCATTTTAAGCATGTTAGCATGCTGGTGTTAGCATTTCAGAGCATGGCAGGAGTATACCCTGATAAACCAAGGTTCCATCCAAATTGCGCACGAATTTTAAATGATTTTCCAGAAAAGAAGTTATGTTATGGGAACATTATGGGCTAGGCACAGTTGGTGGAGGCTACTTATCCGTTCAGGCCACAGCAGTGGATGGAAAACGTGCATTCATTTGCATTTTCTTTTGCCAGTTTTGTGGAGTTTGCATGGAAATTTGATTTATGACAAGGAGCACTGAAGCTGTTGTGGGGGCACGTGGTGGAATAACGTGGTCACGTGTGGGTTTTTCTTTCATTTTTACCATCGAACGTCCCTGTGTTTTGTGTTTTCGAATGGAGGAACAAGCAAAGATATAAAAAATTTGGAGGGGTGTCAGACAACATGTTACACAGTATATAGATTTTTTTTTTTGTTTTTTTTTGCAATATTGTTCTTGATGCCCTACCACACAAACATACACTCATGCTAAGGGCCTGAATTTGTTCACACACTCGCATACACTGACACACACAGTGTCCGGCTGGATCTCTCCCTTTCACACAATAACACTCAAGCTGTTCACACTCTCTAGTCATTTGCCAGTTCAGACACACACACTGCAGCTCCTATTACATGTGTCTGCTCTCAGAAAGCTCAGCCCCTTTGTGGAGACATTTAGCACATCGCCTCTGATGGAAAACTGCCATCCATTCACATTGTTATTTCATATTTTGGCTGCAGCAAAGCCAATAGCTTTCACCGCCGCGACAATTGCCTTAGCAGACGACCAGCACTGCACTGCACGGCCACAATGCAAGGAATCCAGACATTACCCAATATCCTGAGAGGGTCCGGGGGGACACATGCTGCTCACTTACAGACATGCCAATACACTGTGACTGGTCTACAGGTCTGGGCTTTAAAGACTGAGGGGGGATTTATCAAGCTGGACGTGAATGACACGTCGAAAGACGTGTCAATATTTGCTCTGTAGGAAGAACCAGAGAGTGGAAAAATCCACAAGCAGTCGTTTACAGTGTTATATATCATTCCTCTGTGACAGTCAGTGCATGTCTGGAACTAATTTTATGATTAGATGTTAGAATTTCATTGTCGGTGCACCAAAATGCCCTCAGTCAACAGCCAGAAAGTGAACTGTCAAGGCAGATTCGCAGCCCTTAACTGCATTGCATTCTGGTTTGTTTCCTGCCAGTATAAACGTAAAAAATGGATACTTGTTAAACAATGATGAAGAAGGCAGCTCTAGAGAGACGCCCGTGCCCTGATCCTGAGAGCCACATCCACAACAAAACTGAAGGTTTACTGCTTTAAAGGATAATTATGGTTGATAAGTTCAAGTTCATTTCTGAGTTCTGGGAACACAGCAACAGCACCACGTTTCTAGATCTCGGCAATAACTTTGGTGAGTGCGATGTGGTCATGTGGAACATTTAGCAGCCAGAGAGTAAGCAGAGAGTTTCCTTTGGAGTTGGTGGAAACCAAACAGAGCTGAAACGAGTGTGAATAATGGACTTAAGCTCACCACAGGGGCATAAACATGACTCCAAATGAATGCTGTTGTTTCCCTGTGCCTGCTGCACGTGTAAAGAGGCAACTGTTCAATATTTCTTTATTTACACTATTTGAATTTTGTATGACTCTCGCTATCTTCCTGTAAACTGTTCTTGGAACTGTGTGTAACTTTGAAAGCAACCAATCAAACTGATTCTTAACAGAACAGAAAAACACTTTCTGCTGAAGCTGCACTGAGAAACAGAGTGACGTCACATAATCTCCTTTTGGACAGTTATCTACAAAAACACATCACACACACACACACACACACACACACACTTGCCAAGAAATGTGAAATGCCCAACTAATAGCTACTTTCTTAGCAGTGTTTACGTGGCAGATGGCCTCTATGAAACCTTGTGATGGAGAGTGACGGTCAGTCAGGTTAGATGGTCACGTTCTGCAGCAGATGATGGAAATGTCACAGTTAACAATA
Organism: Chaetodon auriga; assembly: GCF_051107435.1. Taxonomy (NCBI): domain Eukaryota; kingdom Metazoa; phylum Chordata; class Actinopteri; order Chaetodontiformes; family Chaetodontidae; genus Chaetodon; species Chaetodon auriga. The sequence continues at coordinate 3,452,264 of NC_135095.1, read as the reverse complement.
ATGTTTGAAAGATTTATTGAATAAGACTTGGTTTGCTCTCACTTCCATGAAAAGTTGTGCTTAAGTATTCGTGTATGCAGGGCCACTACAACAGAATGTGCTCATGTTTGTGTTAATGCATGCAAACAGGCACATACTGTATGTGTGTGCGTGTATGTTTGTGTGTGTGTGTATGTGTGTGTGTGTCTGTGTAGGAATGTGAGAAAAAGAGCAGATACCCCCCTCTCCTGATGTCTGAGCCAGCTGGCTGACCCTCTCACTCCTTCCCCCTCACACTGCTAACCTGGTGCCCTTTCACCTTTACCCCCCTCACACACACACATACACACACCTCAGGGGAGTCACACTAGAACTGGGTTAGCTTTCGGGTGGTGGTGGTGGTGGTGGTGGTGGTGTTGTGGACAGTTTCCAGGAATCACACTCATCCCCTTCCCTGCCCTCTTATCCTTCACTGATTTTCCAGTTTTCACAGCCGGAGTCTGGAAAGTGTGAGTAAGCGTTTCCTGTGGAAAACAGTATTTCCAACATAGCAATTTGGCTCCTGCAGCCGTGCTACTGTTAACAGACACATGAGAATCAGTAGGACAGTGGAGAGAAAAGAAAAACGCTGTGTCAACTGTGAGGTGACAGATCTGCATCTAGCTTTCCTCAGAGTGTTAATAGAGAGGGGCAGAGGGAGATGGATGGCGGGGGGGGGGCCGTGGGCAGGTCGGGCTTCTGCAGCCCAGGATCAAAGGTCAATGTTGTGAGGACGCTGCACAAAGTCTGCGCTATAAAAGAGATATTTATGGAGCTATTAGTCAAAGTGAGGCATTAACTTAGGACTCAAATTAGGACACATGGGTATGCACAATCAGATACAGTGAAGACGAGATAAAAGAAGGAGCACACATAAGCAGGTCAGCACTGTTAAAATAAAACCAAACATGGTTTAAAGCCACTCAAACGTGAACAGTCCATGATGCTTTCAGCTCTCCATTCTCGGATTTTACCACTCAGGTGGGGGGCAAAATGTTCCCTGGAAGTCATATTGCTACAGATAAAGGAATAAGTTGACAATGTGGCCAATATACGTGTTTGCTTTCTTGCTGAGAGTCAGATAAGAATATCAATACCACGCTCTGTCTGGACATTTCTGTAAATATGAAGCTGAGGGATGGGATGCTTATCTTAGTTTAAAATAAGGACTGGAAGCAGAGGGAAAACAGCTGGGGTACTGTCCAAAGGTAACAAAATCCAGCTCGCTGCACCTCCACAGCTCGCTATTGAATATCTTATATCTTGTTTGTTCAATTTGTACAATAGGGAAGTAAATTTAAGTTACCATAGCTTTGCTAAAAAAAATGATGGCACACCGTACACTGCAACTGGGCTCAGGTCATGGCACATTTTGACGGCTGTTAACTGCTCTCCTATCACTAAGATGAAGACCAGCCGTAGGATTTTCATGCCTCAGTAGCTCCAGGAATGTTCATCACCCAGTTTCACTGTGTCACAGCTTATCACTAGCAGATAAACACATCAGACTGTAAATTAAGCAAACAGTCTCTCCTGCCAACCCAAAATAAAGACATCAAGGCACGTGAGGGCTAAAAAAAAAAGAGCTGCCACAGGTGTAAGCTGTTCTCCTCAGCACCTCACAGGCGCCAGGCTGATATGTTCAGGCTAATCTCAACTTCCTATAAACTATTATTACAGTGTAAAGAGCAGGAGTGATTTAATGCTGCAGAAAAACGCTTTGTTGAATCAACCGTGAATCTTTGTTTTATTGCTGTCGCCACGCGATGTACCCAAACACACACGCAAAACTACAGCAAATACAGCGAGGGTTCAGAGAAGCTCAGCCGCCGGCCTTGTTTTTCTGTAAATGCAGACACATGTGCCTCGGGTCTGCTGCCATTTAGCATTTCTCTTTGACGTGTTTATCATCGATAGAAATGTTCTGAAAGCATGTTCTTTCACATTCCTGACCTGGGCTCACCTTTCACTGCACCGATACTCTGGTTTGTGCAGCATCTTGCACAACAGTAGACAGAACGGCAGAGTAACCAGGTGAATAACAAACAGATTCCCCCTTGAGCTCAGGCACTGATATTTTTTGTAGATACCTTTTATAATGTCATGATTATGGCATTGAAAGGCAAAAAGGGGAACAGGGCCTGCTGACTTAACAACTCAACAAACTTTCTGCATCATGCCTGCTTTCCGCATCCTGTTACTCAGAGATTCCTCATCCAATTTCACTTATTTCCAAAATACAAAGAGAGGGAAAGAAGCAACACATTACAAAGATCTTAAAGCTTAAGCTTAAACTGAGAGCAACATTATGTAACTATTATACCTTAAAATACCAGCTTCAAAGTCATTTTGATGATACACTGACTTGCAGTACGCCTGTTCCTGCTTTATGTAATCTTACCTTGGGCTTCTGGGTATTATCTCCAAGAAGAGCCTTGCTCTTAAATCAAACTACTGGACAAATTGACATTTTGACCTAATGATGGCACTAATGGTCCGTGAATGTCTTCACCAGATTTCATGGCAATCCTTCTAAGAGATGAAATATTCAAGCTATTTCCCTTAAAACCACAAAAACGTCAATCTCACGGCAGCGCTAGGAAGAGTCAGAGGATCAGCAAAGTCAGTAGGATTCATCCTCTGGGGACCACAAATCTCTCTGCAAACTTTCATGGCAGTCCATCCCAGAGGTGGATGAGATAATTCAGTGTAGAACCAAGTGTGCATTCCTCTCCAATTCAGTGTCTCTGACAAAACAACAGCAGGCAACAGTCCTGCTGGGGATTATTCAAAGTTTGATGGTACATTTGCACAGAGGATTGTGAATCATTCTTCAAGGAGCTTAGAGTCTAGTATAATGACAATATCCTTGAGAAATACATTTACATGAGGAGGCAATGTGGTTGGTCACAGGAGAACAGCACATACTGTTCGACATCATGGAAGATATTGGGGAAAGGGTCCTGGATGCTGACACACTGCACAGGGCAAAACTAGTACTTGTCACATCCAGAGCCTGCACATATAGCCTGAATCCAACACTGGCCACATCCAGTAAACATACAGCATATTGAGTCTATTTTTAGAAGGGAACAATTCAGTGGAATGGGATGTTTACTGCATATCTAGCATGTGAGAAAGTAAGTGACTTGCAACTGGAAACAACAAATTAGGCAACTTGCCTGTATTTGACACAATTTCTGGATCAACTCTCTATTATTATAAAAGAATGAGGCTGTGTTTGTTTGGCGCTGTTGCATTCATAACTAATGAGCACTGATTTAAAACCCTAATTAAAACATTCACTGAGACCATGTTTCAATTGTCTGAGCAAACAACTAGCCAATCAAAAACAAGGACATAAGCCATAAAAAGGCCTTATGTAAGTTAATGAATATGTTGCTACGGCCAAGGCATTTATAACCTGAACATTCTACTCTTCCTCCTCCTCTCAGGTTGTCCCACCTTGAACATGCTTCTCTGTGGTGTGGAGAGCAGTGTGGCAACACAGGTCTCTGTGACAGTCCCAGTGTGTCATCACTGAGGTGATAAAAGTCTAATTAATAGCTGTCAGGGAGAGGAGAGCAGTCTGAAAGAACAGTGTTACCTGCCGCACATTCTGTACTTTAAAGTTGTTTTTCAGGCTGAGGAATGACCTTCTTTCATCCAGCACAGACAGCTTGTGCCAAGCAACAAGTGCTGTTGGAGGTTATAAGTTGTGTACACATGTATGACTCAGCAGAGGGATGAACGGTGATTCAATTCATTTCATTTCTGGTTGATGAAGTGATTCCTTATAACGTTCGTAGAAGAGCTCAAAAAATACTTCGGAAAGCAACTGAAACTGTTGTTTGATTGAATGTAGGTATACATATTCAGTCAACTGTGATGCGTGGATGCCACGTGTTGCAATTAAGAGTGCATGAAAACTAGCGCAAGCCAGCACAGATGTTGAAGCAAATATTTAGTCAAAAATAATGCATGATTCCTTTAAATAGTTTGCTAAAACTAGTGCATAAATAGTAAGCATTTATTTATTAGATGACAAGTAGCCTAATTAGCCTAACCTGAGTAGCTTAGCCTTGTTGAAATTGTTAATATAAGCTGAAAGTAAAGGACGAATGGTGAAATATTAACTTAGCTAAATGGGTGAAATAGGTAAAAAGTAAAAGACAATAAATGGTTAAAATAGATAACTTAGCAAAAATGAATGAATAAATGGTTGATGACTTCATTTGGAGCATGATGGGTTGTGTCAGTGACGGTGGACTTCCGACAGGACCGTGGGTGTACGTCAGATAACAATGGTTAAGAGCCGCTTTGTTGATCTGTGTCTATGGCCTCAGAATACAGAAGTAGCGACAAGCTAATGAAATGCACCCGGAGGTAGCATAAGATCACAGTGAAGGCTCAAATACGGACTTATGTCTTTGGCTGTCCGTATCTGTTCTTGGATCGACCTTTAAATATAAGATTAAGGAACAACATTTGAGTTATTTTTGAGGTCAGCGATGCGATGTCTCACTCCATAGGTTGTATAACTGCTCTCAGGTTAGTTACACAACTGACCTGCCTTGGCTTAGCTTGAGCTGACATATGAATATTTGGTTTTGATGGACTACAAAAGGGAGCTGCGCAGTAAAACATGAAGTGTGAGCAGGCATGCAGTCTGCTCAGATGCTTCTGATTTCTCAGGATGAGCGAGTGTGCTGAATGCTAAAGGTGAGCAGACTTCACCCTCAGGCATTCAGTCACACTTGACAGAAGAAGGAGGGAGAGAGTCGGCTAATGTTTAGAAAGACAATGTCCCCTGTTGCTCCTTCCTCATGGTTTGACACTGTTTGTACAGAAGATTGCAAGACATAATGTACACAACACCTGGGTTCATTGAGTTTGTGTTGACCTCATACAGGGAGAGCCAGCCAAGTGAGTGCTAGTCAGTCACAGCATCTCTCAGTCACACTAGTTTCATCTTTAATGGGACAATAAAGTCACCCAGTTCATTCAAGAGATGTATTTATCCCATGGACTCTTTGCTGTAACAGTCTACAAAGCAGTCCTCTTTGCAGAGCAGCTAAAAGTGGTTGATGCAAGACAGCTAATAAGTTCTCCATTCCCCAAAAGGTTAGCACTGTAAAAAGATGGTTTTCTGATGGTCAACAGCACAATCTTGCGTCTTGCTTGACTCTGATTTTGCAGCAGCTCCATTGAAAGCAAATGATTTTGACATTTTCAGTGCTGCTGCGACTGGGCCTTAAAATTTAAAGAGAGGTGTGTTTTGGAGCCTGAACGCCTCAGTATCAGACTCCACTGTGGTGTTTGTCACTTGCTTGTACGGACTCAGCTCCACCCAGAGCCATGCCAGATTTGGATTATCTACCTTCACTTCCAACAAAGATAAGACACTGATGACCGTTTTATCTCACATACAGTAATCTGTGTATGCAGTATCTGTGTGCAAGGTCTAAACAGGGTCCAGACCGGCTTATTTACTTCTATGTTCAGTCTTGCAGCTTCTAAAGAAAGAATCTCAATCTCCAACTGCTGAGAATTGGCTACTAAAACTACTCTGAGCCAGGAAAAGTTTAGTCATTCCCTTTCTATACAAAATAATAAGAAGAGAAAATCCTCAGAGAGGCAGAGCGATGGACAGTCCTGCTGGTAGCCCAGGCTGTCTTGAACTTTCCTGGAACACAGTGAACCGTCCACGGGGCTACCGCTGAGCAGGCATGCGTCACAGCAGCTGAAACGCAAAGGCAGAGACAGGGAAAGCGTCTGGGAAGGAAACTCTGCTGACTTCACTCGCATTGCAGCGGCTGTCTTTGAGACTGGGCAGCTCCTGGACAGGGGACTCCCTTCAGAAAATACTACCAGATGGCTCGGTCATCTAGCTGCTTTTGAAGTCTCCCTGTGTGTGTGTGAGAGAGAGTGAGTGAGTGTGTAACCTCAGGCGTTGTCATCCAGACACACGTGAATATCATTCTCTCAGAGCAAAGCAGTCTGTTTTACTGTAAGTGTGGGATCAGACTTGAGGGTGGAGACCAGAATCAGACTGGCTGGGATCCTCTGGTCTCCTGCTGAAAACAATTAACTGCAAGAAATCACTGAAAGAAGCCTCTCATTTACCAGTCCAATCAATAAATTACTATAATTAAAGCCTTAATCATCTGAATCTGGTTTCATCTTGGCTGTGTTTTCCTCAAGTTCTAATGTCTAAGATGTGTGTTTCCTGGCTTGCTGCTGGCGCTCTTCCTGAAGCACTTGTTTTCGGGCTCTGATGCCATCTTCTGCAGAATTCATGGTGCGTGGTGAGTTTGCTCAGATCTCACTGTCTGACTCAGACTCTGTCGTGTGTTCCTAAAAAAGGCAGGAACACATCAGAAAGGGTCTCATTGTTTTTACAGGCCTCTTGAGATCATTATAAAGACTTACCAAGAAAAAAGCTGGCAAAACCATTCAAATGTTCAACAGAAGTCAAAGATCTTTGATGCTTTCTTTCTTTCTTTCTTTCCCATGTGGTTTCAGTTCTGGCAGGACGTTTGACAGAACTACAACAGCTGCTGTGTCAGACACTTCCGTTCATCATGGAGATTAGTCTTTCTTCAAAGTGTTCCTCCATTTAAAGAGGCCTGTCCGCAGCGAAACGGTGGAACAATCTCCTCCTGCGGGTCACGCCAGAGGCCCTGCCGCCGCCTCAGCCAGGAAACCAAACACGACAAAGTGTTAAAGTGCCTGACGGTCAAGAGAAATAAAAGACACATACTCACTCTGTGATCACTCATTTTAACTTACTCTTATTACAGAATGCAGTTGTCTAACAGCAGAAGCCATATCATTGCTTAAAGTTGCGAGTTGCTTAAAGCGCAGTATCGGTGATGGTGGAGTGCAGGAGAGGACAGAGCTGAGCTTCAACCTGCCAGAGTAGACAGACTCTGGAGATTTTTTTTCCCATAGCTGACCAGTGTTGGCTGTGATGTCCAGTTTTGTTGCCTGTTGCGTGAAAGAGAAGAGGGTGTTCGTGTGCACAGATATATTTGCAGCAACAACCTGAAAATGCTTGTGCAGGTGCATCGCATCTAAACCTGGGTTTGGATTTGACCACAACAGGTTTGGAAAGGCCAGCTGAAGTGAAATTTTAGATTTAATCAGAGAATTGGGGGCAATGTTTCTTTAACAGATACTTTTTTTATGGCAGAACAATTATAATAAGCCACCTTTGGAATTTAGAAGTAGTAGAAAGGTCCCAGATCCTGATCAGAGCCCCTCCATATTAAACATCTGCTTATCTGCTAATTCCACTCCCACACCAACTGCAAAATAACAAGCAGTTTACATGGAGTACGTCTGACAGCAGAGTTCCTCGCTGTGATGAACATGTAGCCTGTATCACAGCTTTCCTTTGAAGCCAATGACAGATCCTGAGATCAGCGGCGGTGAATTAGGAAAAGATTTCACAAACTATCTCTCCTCTTATCTCAGTCCTGACAAATAACACGTCAGTATTGGCCTGTTAACACCCTGCTTACTGCAACTCCCCTGGAAAATTTGGTTCACTGTTGATTTCTGAGCTTAGTTCCTATTGTCATCCATATGATATAGTTCCACACTACCACATATTACAGAATCCGCAGATAAGACGGGCATGTACTTGGGCTTCATGTGCCTTTGGGTTCATGTGTCTCTGCGTAAACCCCTCGCAGAATCCCGTGCCTCACATCTGCAGCTCATTTCAGGGTGGTGATTTTCAGGCTGCAGTGTCTGATGGGGGAGTGGAGCACTGGACCATCACAGCATCCAGCTCTCTGTTTATCTGGGATTCTCAAACAAAAGCCTCCCAGTTCCTGTCTGCTTAGCGCCTCAAATCCACAATCTATTCTCCTCTTTCTTTTCCCCCTCTCCTCTTCTACTGCCAAGATGTGATCCTCCTTCTGTTTACTGTGTAATGAGGAAGATCCATTTCTCACGAGAGAGAGAGAGAGAGAGAGAGGGCTGTTTCCTGACAGATGAAGTCGATCAGCGGGGCTGGATTAATTAGCCACAAGCTGGAGAGTGACCACAGTCGCAGGAGCTTGTTTTCTCTTTGGCCTCTAGGCCTCAACACATGCTGACTGGGAAACACATTTTGTTGCTGGCTCACTACTCATGCCAGCGTTTCATTGACAAATGATTTCTTTATCCATGGCACACCCTAGTGGTGAATGAGTGCACCCGAGCTTATTGCTGGGACATGCCATTCTTTCCTCAATCCAATGTCTTTGTGTGAAATCAGCTAAATTGGCACAATTTCAGCTAAAGACAAATGTGTTGTGACATTCAGATGTTTGGACATCTAACTTCCATTTTAAACTGAACTTCTAAAAGGCAGCTGTACAACAAACAAGGAGGTCAGGAGCTGCTTAATGTCTCACAGTCACAGATTCAACAGACAATTATTTTTAAATCCTGGAATACTCATGTTGGCTTCCTCAGAGTTTACTGTAACGTCTAGAACCCTGCTGACCCCAAAATTCACTTTGAAGCGAAGGCCAATGAAAGCTTTCCGATCTCAAGCTTTTGGGCCTTTATTAATCGCAAGAGGAGGACAGAAATAAGTACTGATGAAGGAAAGTAAAAAATGCATAAGAGGAGGCATATAAAACTAAAAAGAGCAATTACATTTCAAGATAACCTGACAGTGGTGTGGTCAATAGCAGGAGAGTCAGCAGTCTATGTAAATAGTACACACCAGACTAACATATGATATGATTAAGTAATGATTCTTGATGTTTTATCTGCATTACTATAGAAATATGATGTAGTATTTAATGCAATAAGACAATCTAACACGCAGTCATAACATAATATAGTATTACATAGTACAGTATGAAATAGTATGATATGAATGAAAGAGTTGTAAAAGTAATGTAACATAGTGTAATATAGTATATTGCATAGTGTGTGTGTGTGTGTACATATGCATACATATACATATATACATGTATGGATAGAGAGCCTCCCATTCCTCTCTCAGTCTTTGGACTTACTGATACAGAGCTTCAGGTGATTGTTGTTGCACCATGTGGCAAACCTCTCTATCTAAACACTAAAAAAAAAAAATCCAAGTTAAGGTTTTGTTAAAACCTCTTCAGCTATCATTTATTAAAAGTTTAATGCTTAAAAAGTCAACCTTGCAACATAAACAGCCCTGTAACGGTCATCACATTTTGATTCAAATGCTGCTTCATTGTGTAAGGAAGTCACCTGCCTCCGTCTGAGATCCAAACCAATGGGAAGAGTATGAACAAAAACACAAATACAGAAATTTTTAACTCTAATTTGTGTTGATGTTGGACTCCACCACTCAAGGTAGACAAAAACTTACTAAAAAAATATGTTTCTGGGGCCTTCAAACCCTTAAAAGTCAAGATTGTGCTTACAGCTTGTTTATGCTGCCCCCCAGTGGCCACAAAAACACTTAATGCAGCTTTAAACATCAAAAAATAAAAAATAAAAATAAAAAGTTACTCCAGGACTCCCATAATCATGGAAGGCTTGGGCAGGGGGGAGCAGCTTGGCTCTTTATCAATTCACTAAACTTATTTTAGTGAATTTATCTTGAATCCTTACAAATTTAGAACATTTATTTATGTTAGAACATTAGCAAGCCCGTCCTTTCAATATCTTACAGTTGTGACACTTATCACCCATTAAAATGACTAACAGCTGGCACGCAGCATGGTCAAACTGCATTCTTTCATGATTCATGTTCCCACTACTCCCCTGCACAAAGTTTGGAAAAAACTATTAGTTAAGGACACAAAATGTATTGGAGGAGCAGTATCAGTATGATGTACTGTAAGAGACCAGACCATCACTACATACATTTCATACACCTGTAGTTTAGCATGGCTGTTTGCCATCTTTGTACTTTAGACTCATGGATTTAAGGCACAGAGAAATGTTGTCCCTTCCAGAAAAGCTGTAATATTAGACATCTTGCAGCACAGTACGAACCAGAGGCTGTGTTGTTGGTGCGAAGCATCTATCATGTTCTTGGTTTGTTATTGCAAGAATAAGTTGGCAGCAGACAGCCAGACAGCCAGACACCACCATGAGGGCATATAGTCAAGCATTCATTTTAATCAAGTGGCAGAACATGAATAGACGTGCAAAACGTCCTTTGTAAGACAGCCAGAGTCATGAAGGAACGCGAGGACAACAAACACGTCAACGGCACAATTTATTCAATAAATCAACATATTCATTTTTGTGGGATGATTCATCAGTGTTTTGTAGCACCTTAAACAGAAAACTGCGTGTGCTTTGTTCATCAGAGCAGATTCAGCCTGACTTTATTCAGTTTAATAAGAAAACACTTAAACCAAGAGAACTGCCGGCGCTGTTTAATGTGACGAACCAGCAGGAAAGCTTCAAAACAAGCCAACCACTCGTTTGTTCGACCTGAGGATCAGCGTTCCTATTAAGGAACGACCATTTCTCCCCTTGGATAACTGGACATTCCCTGCATGCCTGCCCTCCTCTCCTCTGCTCCGTCCAGTCCCTTCTGCAGGCTGGAGTGGTTATTTTAGGCCATAAGCTGAAATCCAATTGGTATCAGGGTCAGACATTTGAACAAGTCTTAAAGGGAAGGCTGCATGGGAAGAAGGAGAATGCTGTGCTTCAACATTATTTATGGGGCCAAGGTTATAATGAGCCAGACTTGCATTTTTGTAGCATGGAAACCGGTCAAAATATCCTTCAGTGATGGAAGATCAATTTCGAGGAATCTATATTTTGATTAAACAAATTGCAGCCGCCTGGCATATTTATGGAGTGCAGTCGACAAGCTCCATACTCAGGCCAGCATCGTGCAGCATGGGCACGTTTAGGGAGGCAGCCAAACGAGGGGAGTGCACTGAGAGATTTGGATGAAGGCATGAAGAATTGTTTCTGAATGCCCTGTAAAGGTCTGATAGATAAAGCAGTCAACACACAGGTGCAGACCTCCATGAGGGCTAACAGACGGCCTCTTTTTAAAGTACGTAAGGTAACTGTTCCCGCTGGCAGCTCCAGGTATGAACTAAAGATTTGGAAACTGTGAGCTAAAACATTCAAAAATCCTGAAGGGTGACGTCAGTAAACGGCCCGAAGGGGGAAAGTGCAAAAAAGATCTTAAGACCAAGTGTTCCATGTCTTGGGGACATTTGCTTATTGTAGTTTTACTGTTTGTAATGCAGATTAAAGGCTCGGACTACAGGACCGTATCAGTGTTTCTGCATTTTTACCCCATTTTTTACAGTGTACTTGCATGCACTTTACACCAGTACCAAAAAACAAGTCACTGGTGCCCAATAGGTTTATGTGGTGGGATGTTGATTACCTCTGGAAACAGAACAGTGGCTGTTAGCAGCTGAGCTATGAGCTCTAACTCTGGGAGAAGCCGATTGTCCTGGTAAGAGGTTTCCCCGTTCAATGTGACTGAATTTCTCCCATCAAATTCTGCCCTAATGCAGCTTTAATACAAGCAAAAGCTGAGCATCCTGAATCCCTGTGACTAAGCTTCACTGTTAAAAAGCGAATGCGTGTTCCTGTACAAACACGTCCTAAAGCCGTGAAGGTGAGAACAGCAGCAGCTAAAGTTAAGATCACCAACCGGACAAGAAGAAGAAGAAGAAGAGGAAGGAGGAGGCAGAGAAAAAGCAACTAAACTTGTAGATTTATGTTTTGGTCTGAGGAGAAACAGAGACAGAAATCACACCTGACCTAAAAACATACATGACTTTACAACAAGAATGTGCAGCCACAGACAAACTTCATCACGTCATGTGCTGTTAAAGAGTAAATTATGTTAAGTTTCACGCAACAAAATCATAAAGAGGGTGCTTGGCCTGATTCAACCTCCACGGACGAATGAAAGTTATGAAACTTCCCAACAGGTCAAGTCAATTTAGAGGAAAACTTTCTGGAATTCATAAACACCTTCTGGCACCTCCATCTACAAATACTAAGACCTCACTGAGCTCTCTGGGTCCTCTCTACAAGCAGACACAGAGGCTCGACAGAGCTATAAATAGGCAGCCAGGATCACTGCTTCCTTGAAACTCCACTGTCTGTATCAAACAAAGGCGGTCTCCAGGCGTGGGCTGCATCACAGGAAGCTGAGACGAGGCTCAGCAGCATCTGGAGTGTGTCACTCCGAGCGCTGCTGTGACAACAGCGGTATTCCTGCCGCTGTTACATCAAAAAGCCCTTAGTGATCCGGGGAATGTTGACTGAGCGATGTCTCATTCACATTTTAACTGCTACTCAGCATTTCCAGCGAGTTTAGCGACTCTCGTGTGCATTCGCTGCTAATCCACGATTCATCCAGCACTCTTGACAAAAAGAAAGACGACAGATGTTGCCTCTGTCGCCAAACACCATATGTCATCTTTCTCTCCCTGAGCTCTGACTCTAACTCAATAAATAACCATCTAAAAATCTTCGCTAATATTAGAAGCACACTGTCCTCTTATAAGCAACTCAGACTTCTGTTTATTTAAATGGCAAACACTGAATGCTATTTAAGACTTTTATAGCTGCAGTTTATACTTAAGATTACACACTGGTGCCTCCACTGGCAACACCAAAAAAAAAAAAAACCCTTTCACAGAGTGAGCTCGTGTTTACCAGACGAAGCTAGTGACTGGGAGAGTTTATAATGAAGGAAAACAAAAGCAAGCGGTGGTGAGCGCAGCTCTGTCTAAAAGTAGCTGTTATTTGGAATTCTATTTTAGGCTTATTATTTCCTCTCAGCAGGCCATTACTGCAGTGGTTCCCAAACTTTTCTTGAGACATGGCACAGAAATTCTTTTTTGTCATGGCACCCCTGACACTCTGGGAACCACTGCATCGCTGGACTGATATCTTACAGTCTGATCCTGGCCATGTGTACACATTCCAGACTGGCAGGATTTCTAGTTCTAGTGATTGAAAACTGCTTATTCTCTGAACATTATAGTTGATCTTTTACCTGCTTAGATGTAGCGTAAATGAATTTCAGTTCGGGGAATACAGCACTTAAACAACTCCAACAGAGGAGCTAGAACACTCTTTTATCTTAGCCCCACTGTTTAACCGTGTGCTTGAAGCTGTTATGATCATATCTAACGCTGTGGCACCATTGCTGTGATTTTTTCCAAACTGTGCGGCAGATCTGTGAGTCTTCAGTCTTTGTTTGAGCACTGATGCTCCGAGCAGCACTCTGCAACTGTGTGTCCATCCAAACGCAGTGCAAATTTTAAGTGAATTCCAGAAAAAAAATGGTGAATGAACGCCTGTTTCTATCCACTACATTACACAATTATTATCAATTCATCGAGATAAGCAGTAGGTGGCGCCAATTCTCCAGTTAGAAACCTTGACTGGTGCCAAAAAAAAGTAGAATACCTGAAGGAAATGTGACATTTCTCTTTGAATCATGTATTAATGTGAGGTCACGTCAGATGTGGGGGAGCAGTGAGGAGAGGTTTCTTCTTCTTCTTTCAGAGCAGAAACGACTCACCAGTCATGTGAGTCAAAACATATTCCAAAAAGGTGTTTCCATCTTCCATTAAACATATCAACTCTTCTCCAAAAAAAAAAAGGCAAAGCCACCTCAAGCTAGCCTAAAAACTGCAAAAATTGAGGACATTTTCTCAAAAGTCTCCACTACCATCAATCTTTTCCGATGCGATGCTTCAAAATACGGCTACTGATAGCAGAGGTAGCTGATGATGAGTTTTGGGATGTGCAGTTGACCCACGACCTTCAGAGCCCTGGTTCCCAGCTTCTTCCTCACCGCCAACCTGCTGAGCTGCTGCAGACTCATTGGAGTGGCTACAGACAGAACAAAAAGAATGAGATATAAGTGTTCACAACACACACACACACACATATATACATATACATATACACAAATAAATCCCCCTGTTGAGTGTCTCTTCCTCAAGTTCAGGTCCTCCAGGGCTGGGAGTTTGCAGGTTCTGTGCAGTATCTTAGCTGTTTCTTAGGACTGGACTCTTCAGGACAGAGACCTCAGATGTTCTTCCTGGAACCTGCTGAAGCCCCAGTTTGTGGGTCACTGCTTCAATTACTACTGGCACCGTTGCCTTTACTCCCCACATCTTCTCGAGCTCCTCTTTCAGCCCTTGGTATTTTTCGAGCTTCTCGTGTTCCTTCTGCTTGATGTTGCGGTCGCTCGGGGTCGCTATGTCTAGCACTACTGCTTCCTTCTGTTGCACAATGTCTGGTTGGTTAGCCACCACCATCTTGTCAGTCTGGATCTAGAGGTCCCACAGAATCTTCGCTCTGTCATCTCCACCACCTTAGGAGGTGTCTTCCATTTTGACCTTGGGGCTTCCAGCCTACACTCAGTAGAGATGTTCTTGGTTATGGCGTTCTCTACACTTTTCCTGCCAGCATCTCACACCCTGCTACTATGTGCTGAACTGTCTCAAGAGCACCTTTCCACAGCCTGCACCTGGGGTCCTGTCTGATGTGGTAGACCTCTGCCTCTATTGACTCTGTATGGAGGGCCTGTTCTTGTGCAGCCATGATTGGTGCTTCTGCGCACTTTTCAGTCCAGCCTTTTCCAGCCACTGGTAGGATTTCTTGATATCAGCCACTTCCTCTATCTGGCGGTGGTACATGCTGTGAAGGGGCTTGTCATCCCATGATGGTTGGTCCTCCTTCCTTCTGCATTATCAGGTTTCTGTTGCCTGAGGTATTCGCTTAGTCATACATACATAATATGTTATTTTGGAAATAGTTTCACCTGTTTTTTACCTTGATCTTCTTGTATTTCATGTTTAAAAACTGCTGGACTCCACTTTCTATATAAAGTTCTGTCACTTCAGTCAGGAGGTGTAAACAGTCTCCTTCTCATATGCATCCAGTTACAGCGGAGATGTTAATGTGGCCTGATGTGTAAATTAGAGTCATGGTAAGCAACAGGTGTCATCTGTCTGAGACTTCCTGGAAGTGAAACGCGATCCTTGCTTGCCACCTGCTGGTACCACATCGACACTACACTGTTGTACAGGATTTAAGGCATCTACACAAACTGGTAGATCTAAAGGGTAATGTTTGTTTTCCATGCAGCCCTGACTTCTGTGGATAACTTACTCTCATAAAACTGTAGGCAGGCTGCAGAGGGAGAGCCTGGCGTGGTGTAGTCAATAGGTTTCCTGTCCTGCTGATCTCTGGCGTAGATGTTGGCACCGAACTCCACCAGTATCTCTATCATCTCTGCCTGCATGTTTTTAGCAGCGTAGTGCAGCGGAGTCTCATGTAGCCTGGCAGCATTCACTTTAGCACCTGAAAGCAAAAGAAGATTAATGTCAACGCAACTTGATATTATATTATTATTGTAAACAAATTTCACGAAAAGACCAAAAACAACAATGTGTTAGGCCATCTCTCGATACTTTCTGACTTCCCGACCCGGTCTGAGGCTTTCAGCTCAAGTCCCACATCTGAGAACATAAATATATAAAGCTTTCACATATATGTGGTGTAATTATTAAAAAAGGTTCAGTTATTTCCCAAAATGAGTAAACACTGGAATTCTGAATACACATTACTCAAACAGGATGAAAGAGTGCATTTCAGGGGGACTATTTGCAGCGATGGATTAATACAGATTTGGTGCTCTAGGCCCTAGTAAGTGTTTGTGGAAGCAGGAGGGTGCATGTGGGACTGAGTCAAAATAATCTACAGTGAGTTCACGGTAATGAAGCAACATTACCCAGAAGAACAGTGGTTCGCTGATGTGTTTTAAATCATTTTTGGACAATAATAAAGCTCTATGGCACTGTAAGATATATTGAGTTTTGATAGACACACAATACATGTTAGCAGGGCACATTCATTGGTTTTGGCATTAAAATATAGAATACTGCACTTCTTATCCTGAAACCTTCATGAACTTTAAAGGTTATATGTTACTGCTAACCAAGGAACATGCATCATTTTGTCAAATCAATCATCAAAACAATTAAAATTCACATTCTTATCCAACAACATGCATTTAATAACAAGGTCAGCTGTAACACCAACAATAAGCAAACACTGCCACCATAAAAGAAGAATGTGAGCATTTGGGAACTGATGCTGATGCTTGTAAAATGCACCAACAAGGAAGAGTTTAGAAAGTTGTCCATGGATTATGATGCAATTTTTACCCCAAAAAATCTGCAATTCAACTCCCTGCTCATTGATTTTCAAACAGTACTGAAAAAATTGAAAATAGCGGCTTCCTGGAAGTTAGGAAATAAATCTAAACAAACTAATATATTTGTCGAAGATACAACCTGCAAAATCTGAGAGCAGTAACCATGCAAGCATGAGCTAAATGTAAAGCCATGCAACATCTGGCTTAGTGCACTTCCCCATCCTGGTTTGCACTGACACTCACCTGCGTTGAGCAGCACTTTAACACAGTCTGTGTGTTCGTTAGCACAGGCCACATGCAGCGGGGTCCCGTAGTAAAGGTCATACGCCTCCAGACAAGCATCCACGCCAATCAGGAGCTTCACACAATCCAAGTTCCCTGAATGATAACAAAATTGTGTCAGAAATGGTTCACTTATAAAGATTATTTGTGGGAAACTGGATTTGGCTGAAATGGAAAGGTGCAGCATGTGAAGGGAGTGTGAGGCACTCACCTCCCATGCAGGCCTCATGAAGGGGCGAGGCCGTGCGGGAGGTGAGGGCAGGGTTGGCCGTGGCTCCATGCTGCAGCAAGAGCTTCACACACTCCAAACTACCAGACGAACAGGCTTCACACAGCGGGGTGCTCCCGTCTACGTTCCTCGCATCAACCTGAGTTGCATCACGTGACACAGGATTATAAACTGAAGTCCTTAAATATCTACATGAATCTTTTGTTTTGTTCCTTCTAAATTAACTGAATAATCAGAGCGTCACAGTTCTGAACTTAATGGTTTGTAAGAAGTCACCCATGATATGGCAGATCTGTGTCCCTGGCTCACCTGGGCCCCAGCGTCCAGCAGCAGCTGGACGCACTGGGCATCTCCGCGGAGGCAGGCCTCGTGCAGCGGTGTGATGGAGTCTACGGCCACGACATTGACTGAAGCTCCGCTTTGGATGAGGTGCTTCAGTTGGGAGGCCTGGCCGAGGGACGCTGCCTTGTGCACCTCTGTTCTCTCTGACCAGCAGCCTGCAGGGACACAAGTGACAGCAGAACACAATGTACATGCAGACATGGGTAATAAATCAGTAACATCGCCTCTTATTGTTCTTGTAGTATGGTGTAATTGTCTTGTTTATTGTAAACCACTTTAAGCAACATTTCTGAAAGGTTCAAAATACCAATAAGTATTAATTTCAAACATAATAGACATAATTTTTATAATACTACTCAATATCATGCTTGATAAGTGTGACATGATTATTAACTATGTGCAAGTAGTTGATATTCATCTCAAATTTGACTTGAACACAAACATAGTAGGCCTGTATGTCGAGTGCGTATGTTATACATTACATACTGCATACGTTGTTATTTCCAGTGTCATCTTCCCATACTCGAAGTTTTTTGTCACAAAGCTAATTATACACCTTTTCTAGTGACGCAAAACATGCAAAAAGGTGTAAGAGAGGCCAATTGCAACAATGACAAGTTACGACACATATATTACAGTTGTCGGTATCAGCTTTAGCCACAGTAAAAATGCCGGCTGAGGCTAGCTAACGCTTGCTAGCTTACTAGCTTGCCCGCTGCCAGTCGGACCACACATTCCGACGTCAAACTGGGTCAACAATCGAAAACGCGACAGTCACACCGGCCATGTCGTCTTTTCTTCATACTCACCGGTGTCTCCAAAGAAATACGGCCGAGCATTTTCGATTTCCATCCTTTGGCTGTTCTCTCCGCGCAGAATTAACAACGTTAGTGCTGAAACAGCGACTCGAGATGTTTGTAAACAGCCGCCTCCTGGTAATGTTTACATGCGGCAGAAGTCACGTGATGTACCTGGAACTCGAAGTACCAGCTGGGATTTGTAGTGTTTAGAGCAAATAGGTTATTTCATGATCCGTGAAGAACGCAAGAAATATTTATTCTACGACAGGATAAATAATGCTACATAATACACATTATATTACAATATAAGGACATGTACATAATTTAAGACGCAATGATGGCGTCATCCGGAGTCACATGACATGGCTTCAAGAAATATAGTGGAAACGCAACATGTTTGAAATTATACACAGTTATGCTGTCCATGATGCTTCTTGTTACAGATGTTAGATGTCCAATCAAACATCAGTCTCTCCCACAGGTTTAAAGATCCCTTCACTCCAGTGACGTGGGATGATCACAGTACTGGAGGTAGCTTTGTATGCGGTGGGATATGTCCAGCTGACCTATGGCCTCTGAGGCTCTAGTACCCAGCATCATCCGCACAGTGATTCTACAAAGCTGTTGCAGGCTCAGAGGATTACCTGTGGAGAAAAAGAGGCATTCATAAGGCAAGTTATCATGATTCAAAAGGCTGCTGACAGCGCTCTGAAGCCGGGCATGAACTTACTTTCATAAAAGGTGAGGCAGGTGTAAGTGGGAGACACAGGTGTCGTGTAGTCTACAGGCTTTTTACTGAGGTTATCGCTGGCGTACACATTGGCTCCAAACTCCACCAACAGCTCGATCATGTCCACCATGTTGACTCGTGCCGCATGGTGCAAAGCTGTCTCGTGGAACTTCACTGAATTAACATTGGCACCTGCAGGAAGTTGAGATGAACTTAGGTCTGTTTGATTTATGGATTCATTTCACCTGAAATGATCCGAGTGTTTCAGTAGATCCTGTAATTGTGGTCAAATAAAATCCATCCTCACACAGTGCTATTACAGATGACATTATCTTGTTAAGTTTCATGCTAAACTCACCTCTTTGTTCAGTCAAACAAACGGTTCTAATTTATTTCCTTCATCAGCTGTTAACGTATTTTAAATCCAGCATTGTTTACATCCACCTTTACTTGCCAGCAGTCTTCTTCCCTGCCTTTGCTGGCACATCGCTGCATATCTTTGCACATTTCTGCTGCCTGTCCATCAGTGGAACAACATGAAACAACTGGCAGGACTGCATAACATGTCATAACATACACAAAACAGGGACCCATTCATACAAAAACAGCTCCACAGTGCTGCTAGAGGTCAAAAACTTTAGGGGAAACCTTTAACTAAGCTCACTATAATGAAAACATTATGGCAGAGAATGATGTTTCATCTCCTGCATCATTCAGTTAAAATGGGAGAGAACGACACTACTCTCTAGTGACTTAAATTAAGAGACCTAAGCACAATAGTCTGTTTAATGAAAAAGGTGAAAATAATGTATGTTTTTCCGTTTGAACAACCGAACACACCAACAAAACTCAACACAAAGGCAGCTGCAACTTTCTAATACAAGCAACTAAGTGGTGCCAGGCAGCCGTTTCCTCACGTGAATGCACGATAAAATCACACTTATTCCCAACAACAGTACATGCAGCACAATACAGAGCTTTCATGCCAGTGTCACATTAAATGTAAAGGGATGTAGTCTGACACAGGAAATGTTCGCCAGTGTAAATATCCAAGAAGACTTTCCTCTGGCTTTTCTATCCATAGTGTCCCCATCTTTCTAACATTCACCATGACAGCAGTTAATAAGGAATGACTTACACCTGTACAGCACAGGCGTACAGTTTAAGTTCTGTCTTAAGTCTAAGTTGTAGCCCAACTCCCTTAAGACTTTCAAACTGCTTTTCAGCTTACATATAGCTGGTTGCGACAGCCTGCAGGAGTGTGTAGTGAGAGAAATCAGTGACAAACAGGATTAAATAAGGCAGGCAAGGGAAAAAAATGACACCACCATTCACACACTCTCCGACCTGCAGTCTTATTGCTGACCTGCCTTAAGCACCTCCTTGACACAGGCTATGTGTCCTTTGGCACATGCGATGTGGAGGGGAGGACCGAAGTGGACGTCATATGCTTCCAGGTGGGCACCGCTGGCTATCATCAACTTCACCACTTCAACA
Organism: Chaetodon auriga; assembly: GCF_051107435.1. Classification (NCBI taxonomy): domain Eukaryota; kingdom Metazoa; phylum Chordata; class Actinopteri; order Chaetodontiformes; family Chaetodontidae; genus Chaetodon; species Chaetodon auriga. The sequence continues at coordinate 3,432,195 of NC_135095.1, read as the reverse complement.
TTACCTGAAGGGCAGTAAAGTTTAGCTGACAGTGAAGGTGTCTGATGGGGTATGACTGGTTGAACGTGGTCTTATTGCTGCAAAGGCTTTACCTTGTATGCAGGCCTCATGGAGTGGTGAGGCAGTGAGAGCTGTGAGGGATGGGTTAACTTTAGCTCCGTACTGCAAAAGCAGCTTGGCACACTCCAGGCTGCCAGAAGCACAGGCATTACACAGAGGAGTGCTGCCATGGATGGTTCGTACATCCACCTGGAAGAATCACAGTAACAATTCCCATTTTATTCTTTCCACACAACTTTAGATTAACTGTCAGCATAATAGTGGCAGATGTTACTCTTCTTGGAAACATCACAATGTGAATAGTGGGTGGATATACCATTAACACCTGTATGATCTAAATATTGTTTAGTTTTTTAATTACACTGTCAGAGGCAGCGACTCATATATATGGTAACGTTGAGAATATACACTGCTTCACAAAGGCTGCACTAGATTGCATCACTTCATACTGCTATTCATGATAAGGTGCTCCAAGTTATTTGCACATTTTATTTCATCATATCTACTCAGTGCATGTTTGCTCCTCCACATGGGAGGGTTGGACCATGGAGTTTTATCCCACCTGGGCTCCAGCTTCCAGCAGCAGCCGGGCACAGTTTGGACGAGCCTGTATGCAGGCTTCATGAAGCGGAGTGATGTTGTCCACCGTCACCATGTTGACCGATGCCCCACTTTCTATCAGCTGTTTCAGCTGCAGGGCTCTGCCGTGGGACGCTGCTTCATGCAGGGCAGTCCGGTCTGCCCAGAAACCTCATACAGACAATAACACATAAACAGTTATTTTACTATTACATGGGTACAATGAAAGCTTTGTTCAGTGTTTTAATGTAAATACTTGCACAAGTTTAAAAAGCTTTTCATAAAGGCGTTTTGTTATGTGCTCCATAAAACTCTATTTACCTTTACCTTTATTTGTTTTCGACATGTCAAAGCAATAAACATTAGTCTTTGCACTGCTTAAAAGCGTACATGTTCATAAAAAAATAATAATACGAACGTTAGCTTTGCCTTGCTTTAAGTGGCTGTTCCAACAATATTTCACCCTGGATGCTAAGCAAGAAGAAGAAGAAGAAGAAGAAGAAGAAGAAGAAGAAGAAGAAGAAGAACTGCTAGCGAAATGACTGTATTAGTCGTAGTTGCTAACTGTATTAGCTACTATGTGCTTCTCAGCTAGTGCAGTTTCTACAGAAATTTCTTTATATTCCCTAACGTGTGTTTGTCCTGGCATACTTTCTTGACATTATTAAAATTGTTATAACTGCTAATAATAGAAATAATCGAGTATTTTGTATTAATTAGTGTCATGTAGCCTACCTTTACTTGCTCAGTAGCCTATATGTTACTGTCATGGTTGGCACTGTTATATGTATATATCGGTTGTTCTGTCATTTTACACATGACAGAAAAAGTGAGTGTCGCGAGCACGGTGTCAACAAAATTGCCTGCCATTCTTCGCATTCTAAAGGTAGCCAACCTTTTTTGCTGGCGTGTAAGCTGTTATGAAATTTATCAACAGAGCTCACCGGTATCGCAAAGAAACGAACGGCGTGCAGGTGTCATTTCCATATTTTACCGGTAAAACACTTTATGCTGGCCTCCAGCTGAACCAGAAAGCTCACGATATTAGCTGACGTTGCTAGTGCCGAATGGAGAGGCAGCAGAGAATTCTGGGAGTCGTAGTTTTACTGGGTTAGGGTGAGTCGCTGCGACTTGTATGACATGACACTTCTGCTCTGCGGTAATACACAACACAGGAATTTAAAGATATCATGTAGTAGTGCAAAAAGACACATTTCATGACTAAACTGATGTAATAAACCAGACATATGCTTTAACTTTTTGTGTGCCCTGCTTATCTGGAAAAAGCTATTAATCATTTAATTAATTCCGCTGGTTCTCATTGGTTAGAATCACTCCCCAACATCCTTTTTCATTTATCCTATTTTTGGATTGTGGCTGCAATTTCAAACTGTAAGTAAAACGTTTCGTGTCATAAAACAAATTCCATACCTGACAGATAAAATAACACTACAGCTCCTCTAAAGAACATCTGAATGTCACAATGCAACAATCTGAAAGGTTATTAATTGACATACAATTGTCAATTAATAACCTCTTATATTGTTGAGGTCCGTCTGAAGTTCAGGGTTGGTTCACCTTTGCCCTCACCATCACTTGAAAGCTGCTGTGAGCAGCAGAAATCTGGAGGTTTATATCACTTGTGTCATCATTCATTCCACACAAACACTAAACCATAAAAAAGAATGGATTCAAACTCAAACACAGCTTTGGTTTTTGACAAAGTTGTTTTTACTTTGCAGTACAGAAATCATTTGAGCCCATTGTGTTTTTTTACTTTTTTTTTTTCAAGTTGTTCACAACCGAGGATATCACAGGGCTCTCATCAATTCAATACTGCTGCAGTACACATTTGGTCCTTCTTAAGCAATTACAGTCAACCACACTTCCATTAATCTGCTGTTAATGCTCAGGTCATCCATCACTTTGCATAATACAGGAACTAATATATCTCCTCTGATGCGTTATAGTAAATCAAGCTGTTGAAAACAGGTTCAGGTGGTTTATGCTGGACTGCAGTCACCCTTGTGGCTTGGCTTATGATATGTATCTGGCTGTGCTGGACATTAGACAAGAAAGGGGTTAAAAGGACTAATATTATCAAGCCCAGAAACCTCGTTAACCACTTTAATTTCACAAAATCTGACAATATAATCAGCTGAGGTGCCCCCTTACGTGGCGGTCTTCCATTGCTGGGCCTGAAAAGTGCTTGAGGAACACTGAGCTACTCACATGATGTATTTCAGACGCACAAAGCCAAGCCACCTCTCTCATCCTGACATGAAAAAAATACCTGCAGAGACTAAATAACTGATGTTTGGATATTATATATCTTCCAAACGCCTTTTATACAATGACAGAAAGACTTGCTCCCCCCCCCAGAATACACAACAACTCTGTTGGATACTACGGATTATGAATCATTTGATTTGGCATCTTTGGACTAAGCATCATCGGAACACGATGAGGCAGAAGAATGTAGGGTATTACTGTATATTAGGCATAATTATTTAGTGCAACAACCATCTGAATGTGATTTGAAAAAGCATAGCTCCCTCCCTGAACCCTATCCAACAATACTATATCATATCTCTCTATGTATCATGAACTTCCTCAATGGGCAAACCATACTTGGAAAATCAGCCAGCCCACTGGTGTGTACGTTTTTGTGTAGGTTTTCTATTTTAAGATTTCAGTTGTCGGCAGCGTCGTCTTTGATAATCAGGAGTGTTGCTGACACTTCGCGTCTACTCTGCAGCGTCGCCGAAGATGTCCTGCTTCCTGCGCTCCATCTCGGCAAAGTCAAAGTCTGAGCCCGTCATCCTCCGGTAGATGTCCTTGATGTCGTCGCAGGTGGTCTCAAAGTGAGTTGTGGCGTCGTACGAACGGGAGATGAAAATCTAGAGAGAAGAAAACAAGGTAAAACAGTCAAAGAAGCCTTTTAATCAAAGTATTCCTTCACTGCACAGAGATGAATAAACAGTCTGGGTCTGATTTCATAGTTTTGATTCTTAAATGAAGCCTCGAGTCAATACAAGAAAAATAAAAAGTTTACATAAGGACAGTAAGAATTCTCTATTAAACCATTAAACTGATATTTCTTTAAAGGAGGAGGGAAACAGATGACAGAAAAGTTTCCTGTGCAGGATATTTTTCTCACTTAACTTCCCCCGTTTATACACGGTGGTGCAAAGAGGGCATGTTCTTACATAAGAGCGACAGGCGAGGCAAATGAATCGTTCTGTTAAATGTAAAAACCACCATTATATGCATGATGAGTACAGCTAATAGGATGAGCGGAAATAAAACTGAGCTGGTCTGGCACTGTGCTATGTAACAGTGTTGTGTGTTATATGTAGCGTTAGGGATTTTTGGGAATATTTACTCAATATGATTTTTTACATGACCAATCCTGCACAGTTACATCAGTAATCCTCAAACTGTTTGGTGCTGAGACCACAAAACAGCTTCTTCAGTGCGTGTTTTAACCCACAAAGGACAAATCACTGAAAGTATTCCACACCTTTCAAGTCTGATTTCACTGGTTTGCCTAATGGAGAAAAATATGCATACATGGGTGAAAAACCATCAGTTTCACCAGGACTGGGTTGCTGACCTTTTTTGTTTTTTGTGGGGTATTTTTATGCTTTTATTATTAGAGATTTCACAGTAGAGATGGCATGAAGCAAAAGGTTCCTGGCTGAACACACGCTGGTACATGGTTAGTGCTTTAACTGTTCCAACCTAATGGACATTTAGTGATAAAAGATGCATCAACTGAGACATCTAAAATTACTTTTCACTATTCTATTTGACATTGTGTTAACCAGTTACGTAAAGTGCACCTGATTTGTTGTAAATGGGTTAAAACATGCACAACACAGTGGTACGGTCCTTTATGTGCCATCTCATCCCGCTGATCATACCTGGCTGTCGGTGCCCATGTCAGTGGGTGCATACTGGTCACTAATGCTGACAAACTTCTGATCGATGGGCTCCAGTAGGTCCAGGGCTGGCTTGATCTCTTTCTCAGGGTCACCTGTCTCAACCGTGGTGCTGGCGATGGCGATAAATTTACCCTTTGCTGCCACGTTGTGAGCAAAGGAGATCAAACAAACGTAGATGTCTAGAAACAGAAAGAGGAAAGTTAGTAAGAGATGCATGGTATGGATTTTTCAGATTTCTGGATGCTGTTAATCAAAAATTACGGGCTTCTCATGGCCGATAATGTATTATATATTATTTTATGAGGTCTAAGTCATCTGCTCATTCCCTTTGTGCGCTCACCGTGCTTCCTGTTGACTTGATACTGGGGGATGATGATCTGGCAAGAGTTGACATCTCCGGTGTTGCCGATGGGGTGACTCAAGATGCAGATGGCTCTGATCACCTGACCCACTTTCTTGGCACGATCCATGGCGTAGCTGGGGTCACAGATCAGTTGCTTGCACCTGGCAATCTATGGTGGGCAGACAAAGCCAAACGTCAGAGGTCAAGGGAGAGACTTATTCATGAAGAAGTGAAGCAGTTTATAGGGTCAAACAAGGAAACTGCACTAAGTGCTGTGTAGTCACATATAACATAAGTTATTCCAGCATAACTAAACAGTTGTTCTGAAGGGTTATTAAATCTAACAGGATGTGGGAATAGGTCAGTGATTTGTGAGGGATGCTGCAAAAATCTAATTTCAGCTCTGTCATGTGTAGTGAGTTATTCCTCACACACCTCCAGCAGACTGCGACTGATTAACCTCTTTGCCTGCAATATTCCCGCATGGAAATAACTACAGATAACAGCTCAACACTTCTATGTCAGTATGTACGCATCCAGTTTTTGTAAAGTCAAATATCACATACAATGTCTCAATGGGCTGCACAGGTCACTCAAATCACAGATGTTTAACATAGAAATTCAACACGTTTGAGAACTACACGCTCACCTCTCCCTCAGACTTCACTCCCACCACCTTCCCATTCTCCATTACGATCTCCTCGATGGGCTTGTTCAACATATATGTCCCACCATAGATGGCGCTCAGCCTGGAATGGAAGCACAAGGTGAGATGATTCTATCACCAAAAGATATGACCTGAGAGAATGACAGTGAGCTATATGAAAACTATGAAAGCTATATGAAACTGAGTGTAATAATAATGATAATTACTGCTTTAAGGGGAAATCATAACTTTTTTTTTTTTTTCAAAGTCCTCTCAGCATTTCCACTCACATCGCTCATTTCCTGGTATCACAGATTCTAGCAGGGAAAGCACAGTTAGAGCCAACAGCAAAATCAATGTCTCCTTTCCCTTTTAATTTCCCAGTATGCCACATCAGTGAGCCCCTATGCACCATACCAGGAGCCTAACATTTTCACAGAAGACATTTGGATATGTCACCGTCACGCTGTCATGGCTTACTGAATAGAGCCATCATTAATGTTGTTAGTAACAACTGTGCTTTTCCTACTGTGCCAAATTAGCTATTAAGCATTCCTGTTTGCAATGTACCCATGGATGTGCAGACAACTAGAAATGGATTACTTAAATACTGAAGAAAACTTAAAAACGTGATAATTCTCAGGCAACTTCTGGAAATATAAAAAACACCTTCTATTATTTCTTAGTTGATTTCCGCACATGAATTCAGTGGACATCGGAGCCTATGATATCCCTGGGAAGGGTATAAAACTAAGTCCATCATGTCTGATTTTGATAGAAATTGCAGCAAAAAAGACACTAAAGAATTTAAAGCAGTCAAAGTCATTTAAAGTCAAATTCCATGAGCTGTGTATCACAGTCTCTGCCAGTGCTGCTGCTGCCCCACCTTCAGCTCTTGAAAACCATCTGACTTAAGCCAACCCAGGGGAGCAAAAACACCCCTGCTTCGGTGGAATCCTTTCCAGTGGTTTCGAAACTATTAAGGTGGAGTTTGTGGGGCAGATCATCACTGATTGGTGCTGTTGTGCTGTGAGTCACTGTGTGCAACGAGTATCAACATTTCTTGTACCGTGCATTACCATGGAAAAACGTCATGACGCAGAAGAACCACATAAAGGGACTTTTCGCTCCTAGTTTAGCTCCTTTACACCCACAGATTGTGAACGTTTTGGTCCTAAGAGGTCTATTTTACACTTCTGCTGCTCTAATTAGCAGAAGCTACTTCAAGCAGTTAAAAGTCCTCGTGCAAACACTTTTTTTCCCTGGCAAACTCACAACCCTGTATGCTGCGGCACACAGATATAACAAATATTTCACGTGTATTAAAAGGAGGGTCCCTTACCTGGCAAAACCTTGTGGCAGCTCTCCCAGGCCGTACAGTGGATAGAGGTATGGGCTTTTGCCATATCTGGCCAGTGACTCACTGTAAAGCTTTATCCTGTTTATCGTTTCGATGCAAGGCTGATCCAGGTACCTGAGGAGAGAGAGGTGGGCCATTTCAAACTCTACAAACTGTACTATTTTACAAGCCTGGTGGACAGGTATCACATTGTGTGTAATGACGTTGTCATTAAATTAACATTTATCATGGAAATAGAAAGACCACTGACTCATCTGTGCGGTAGAGGGCGAGGGAGTGGCCAGTGAATTCCAAGACATCCTGGCTCAGGTTAAACTTTTTGTAAACATCCCTCATGGTGGTCTTCTTGGGGTCGACGTCTTCCATGGTTTTGGGGTCGTTCTCGTCAAAGTTGGCGATGAAGCTCAGGAACTTTTTGAAGCGCCGTTTCTCAAACAACCCCATCAAACCTTAAGGAGAGTTCAGACATGCAGCAAATACATCAAAAACATTTCCTCTACGGTCTTGGGGTATCCACACATTTTCAGAACATCTAGACAGTCACTACATTCTCCAATAACTTACTAGATGCCAGAGCCTCAGTCTCAGTCGAGGGGACTTTATGGATTTTGCCTCCCTTGTACACAAAGCTGCCCTCAATCACTTTGAAATCCAGGTAGCGGGTCACCTGTGTGATCAGCAGCATGCGGACCAGCTGACCTGAGAGGAGATGCAAAAATCAGCTTTACTTTCACAAAAAACAAAACTAAATCAGGCGGTTACTTCTTTCATGAAACCATTTATTGTGATTTTAGCCCCATCATTGACATTTTTCAGCTGCAGTCGGGCCTGTAACGATGATTGCATTGTGGACTTAGCACGAGACACATGGACACAGGGGCACCCCGATAGCTCACCTGAGCGCGTGCCCCATGTACCAAGGCTGTGTCCTTACCAGTTCAATTCCAACCCAGAGTTCTTCGCTGGATGTCATATCCACTTCCCTCTCAGCTCAGATATTGAGCTGGTACAGCAGAAACTATATTTGCCACTTGTATCTAACTTATAGCTATGACTAGGTGATCTCGTTAGGGGATCACGAAAAAATGTACATCTATAAATACATTGATCTGGATAGATCTAACAGCCAATCACACAGCAGAAATAAACGCAACAACAGCCAGTCAGTCTGCAGCTTTCGGTTTATGTGTCAAAGTGCACACGCATTTCCAATGACACAACATTATTTTGAGCCACCATTGGCTGGAACCAAGGGGCCTCTCTGCCTCTGTGTCACCGCCTGTTCGCAGCAGAGACCACAGCGGAGGGGATGAAACAGACTTCAGGATAAGTCTTAATGGAGTCAGTGATGACAATGCTCATTATCCATATGTGCAACAATAAGGACACAGTGTGATCAATTTATCAAACACCTGCTGAATGAGCACGACTCAAACTTGCAGGAATGTGACATCCTTAGTCACCCTGCTCGCAGGAACGACTGCGCCCTCTTAATCCACACCTGTTTAGCTTTACACAGCCATATTGTATGTAAAAGTGATTATTTATTACAGTAAAAATGCAAAGAGCACTTGTGAAACATAGCAAACTCGCTGCTCCCAGCTGAAAATACAGGGGTATAATGACAAACTATCACCCATTGAGGTACAAAGTGGAATTATGAGAGGACAAGCCGTAGCTAGCTGGTTAGCATACTAGCTTGAGTAGATGTAGATGTATGTAACACAATGCACAGACCTCTCTGACATAGCCTCTGACCTGTTACATGTTCATGTTCTGTTCTGTTGATAATGGTAGTGTGAGTGTAGCCGCTTCGTACTCTTTCCTGCATGCCTGTGGATTGCTTTCCACTCTTTCCATGACACTGCAGATGCATCCAAATACAAACAAAGACAGTCATCATTACGTGAGAACGCATCTGTCACATAAATGTGCTACATGTGTGAAAGGGCAACTCTGGACAATGTCTGGAGTTAATGTAAGAAAATGGCTTTAGTGTCTCTGCTATAATATTCAGGGCAGGCAGCACAAGCTAGCAATCCAGCTGCCTCACAGGGTCATGTGATTTTGGCAGCAGGGCTGCTTACCACATCCTGACATGACGACAGAGCAGCAGTGGCAATAATGCACCTCTGCTGCATCTCTGTTGTTCTCATGTGAGACCTTAAAGCTTTGATTTTGAAAGAAAGTTAGTTTTACTGTTAAGTCTTCTGTTTTTAACTCAAGTGTCATCTCATGTGAGGCAGATGTTTTTGTTTGCATGGAGGTCCCAAATAAAAGAAACATGACTATGTATGGTAGGGTATGTTCACCTTAAACCACTTCTTAATTGATTTGTAAATGTGATTGTACACTCTGTGGGTCTCATAGCTGTGTGACAGCATACTGTATGTCCACATGTCTCATGGGACCCCTCGTTTTAATTACAAGTGAAACAATGCAGCCATCAGTCACAAGCCAGCCTTTCTGATCTAATAGGTAATGAGTATTGAAGCTGTTCACATCAAAAGAGACATATTGCAGATATCTGTTTGACGCTTTGCAGACACTCTGCACCTAAATGTCAGAGGTTGAAGTCACAAGCTGCAGCAGCATGTGATATACAGGTGAGTGATCTAAGCGTACCGTTGGCCATGAGGAATTTAGGGACGAGGTCCACATTCCAATCCCGGGTTTTTCCCATTGACTCAGGAGGTTTGCCAGGAAGGTTGAAGCGCTTGTAGAGCTGTGGGGAGACACAGAAACAGACTTCACTCACAAACTACAGCCATCAACTGACACCAGAGGAGCAATTCAGAAAGCAGGGCAGTCATTAAAAGGGGAACTCCACTGATTTTACACACTGAGGCCTGTTTATGGGTGGAAAAAAAAGTTGTATCAGGCCTTCAGTGTCTCCAGAGGGAGTTGTGTCAAGCCTAACAGATGTCGTCAAGTGATGCCACTTGAGTCAGCACTCATTGGGGTTCTGCTAAATTGGTCGAATGCTCTGTTAAAAGATGGTCTTACTGCAGTAAATCAGCTCTATTTTCAGGAGATACCATTTCACAAAACGTTTCGCACTGTTTCGTCTTTCAGAACAAGGCTTAATGAAGCGTCCACCATGTTAAAAAAAAAAAAAACATGGTGGCCATGACAGGTTGGAACAAGAACCTGGTCATCATAGAGGGAGAGGTAATGATAAAGAAGAGTAGGTGTTGGTACGAGAGAGCTACAAAGAGATTCCATAAAATAAAACAATTATCTCTTATTTTGACATCTAGAGGAAAAATCAACTCCAGAGCTACACACTTATACACTTAAACATACGGCCTATCATATGTCTTTCTAACGGAATGACCTAAATGAATTGTCTAAACAATAATAATATAACTTTATCGATTATTACAGCCTGATTTTTCAGTAATTCCTCATTACTCACACCCTTATCAACAAATACGGTCTCTGATTTTTAAGTCAAGTAGGTCAAACACTACATCATCTTCTCCAACTTTCAGTACAGAAAATCTGTGTGGATATAACCTGAGTGTGGCTAAGATGTCTGTGTATTTTTTTTTATTCAGTAAGTAACCACAGGGTACAGACCAAATGAAACTGTGGTTGCTGTTTAGTTCATTTTTTCACTTCCCGTCTCCTATGCATTCCCCTCTAACTTACAATCAGAACTTGTGTGTCGGAAAGATAAACAGAGCGGACACTCTGAAGCTAAAATTGTGAAGTGGGCATTACCGTCACATTGCTCCAGTTTAACCTCCTCACTGTCACTAAGTCAAGCCAGCGGGATCAGACATCTACTCACGTCTTCAAGAGGCGTGATGGAGGCACTCTCAGCTCCGTAGTAGGCGTTGCGGTCCATGTGCAGAACCTTCTTCCCCTTCACCGACATGATGCCTGATAAAATGCATTCCTGTTGGCAGAAAACAAAACAGAAGAAGGAATTAGACCAAGATCAACAGGATGCTGGAAAAATCCACAGGAGCAGTACCTCGCACTCAGCTTGTATCAACATGCACACAATCATCTTTGGAACACATTAAACGTGAGACAGATGCTCTTAACAGTCGATGTTTTTCCTCATGTCTCAATACATGACCTCCATCTGTCACACAGTCAGCGGTTTTGTTCCCATCGACTGCAATACTGTGATATACTGGAGAGCTCAGTTTGTTTGGTTGTTGAAAATAACTGTACAGTTCGGGGTGCCGTGGTCGCCTAACCGTTAATGCACAGACCACATAAACACAACATCCCTGCTTAGATTCTAAGACACCGTCTAAAAATGCCAAAAACTTTGAAGTTCAAGTGCAAATCAATGAACTGGACTTCTTTATGATATATTGGATGTATATAGGGTATCATCAGAGTAGTTAAGATGCATGTCTATATACTATGGGCTGTCACACAATTATCTATGTGATATGGAGTACATTGGTTTCTCGGGTATTTAAATTCACTGGATAGCCAAAAAGAAGACTTGCACATTTCTGCCCAACACAAAGGCTGAATGATGGTCATACCGTGCATAGCATCATCCGACACAACACTAAACTGATGTATGATAGATGACTGGGCCATTTGTGCTTTAAATACACTCCCCAGAGTCCCTGTGTTCGCATTCTTTTCATCACTTTGTAATGTTAAAGATGGCTTGGGACACAAAAGCCTGAAGAGACAGTATAGGAAATGATTTTTGAGGTTGACAGAGCCAAGACCATGACAAGCCATTGGCGCATGCAACAATTCAGTCCTGACACACCCAGTACCAACATAATGTCTGACATGCTTCTGTGCAGCATGGAGGATGATTATAGCTTTCACTGGGCTGTCCGTCTTAGAAGCTGGGTAATGGTGAGGGAAAATGTTTGCCAGAGTCTGGAATTCCCACAGACCAATGGCCTTAATAAGATTACAGCAGCTGGTTTGTAGATCCGAGGAAATAGCGTGTGCATCATGTGACTAAGTGGGTTTTACTCTAAAACAAGTTTTACTACTGAACGTAACAATGGTACAATGTGATTATGTGGTACAACTGGTTTCTCACATTACAAAAAAAAAAAAAAAAAATACCGCATCATATTTGCCACTGTCGTGCTGTCACCCACACTCTCTCTTTGTATACAGACTGAAGTCAACCAATATGGTTTTTCAGGGCTGATTATTGGAGATCAAGGCCGATTACTGAAATTTAGAATACAGCGATACAGAACAAAGAGAAGAGTTTTCATTTGAAAAAAAAAATGAAACAACTGATCATCAAGATAGCTACTGATCAATTTTCTGTAGCTTAACTAATCGATTAATTAACTAGTAACTGCAGTTCTAGAGATCCACCCAGTTATAGTCCAGCACACCAGCAGAACAGTCACCCCACAGTGGCCCAAATAGATGGCATCTAAAAATTTAATGGACCCATATCGCACAGCGTAACATGCAATGGACCTGTAAGATGGTAGGGCCCTATGATTTCTGTGATGCAGAAAATGCATTAAATCAGCTTACCCTGTGTGTTCAAAACACACAGGGAGGCTGTCCTGTACAAGATCTATTCAATAAAAAAATCAGTACATGTGGTGTTACATCAAATTCACTGATATTCGTTAAATTTCGGACATTTTCTTATTGGACTGCTGAAATGTTGTCATCTCTGTCTGATGATGTTTTAATCATAAAACACAGACTGTGACAGAAAACACATAATGAGATTTCACTGGGCCCTAAGATTGTTATCGCACAGATTCCTTAATCTGTAACTTTTACTTATTCTTGTCTTTACTGGATAGGGACATAGAAGATGCAGAAGAGAGAGAGAGAAGAGTATGACATGCAATTAAGGTCATCTGCTGGAATCCAACTGGCTACGGCCATGCAGCATACGCTGTAACCGTTCAGCTAACGGGCGCACTCTGGTAACTTTTGTCAGTAAATTTGTCTGCTCACTTAACACGCTGTCTCCAGAACAAGACAACTCATGACTATTAACCTAATTGTCAAACAAATGACACGTATGAAATCTTTGACAAGCTGAGCTGGCAGTACTGCACATACCGCTGCTATCAAAGGCAAATGAAGTGTTGTCTTTCAGCTATAAAAACTCTGTTTTTCCTGTGTGAACATGAGCAGTGATGTCTGAAAACACTGCAACACTGTGGTCTACTGCACATGTGGTCAACCTAAATTTAACCAAAGCTCTAATCGTGCCTCAGTGACATACGTATGTCTCTACATCCTGCAACATCCAAACAAGCTTCTGCATAGGTGCACTCCCAAAATATCACATGCCCCAGTGAAATACGATCATGTCTATTTGTAAATGTCGGGGCTTCATCTACTGTATGCTCTTGCAATGCCATTGACTTGAAGGACGTACAGTCCGGCTACAGATACATCTCTAGGAAAGACAGCAGTTCTGATGTGTCGCTGTCACTCCTTTTGGGTGACATGTGACTGAAGCCAACCTGGTGCCGCTTATATAAATACAGGCTTTAACACAGAGCCGGGGGCAGCCTAGTCATCACTACTTCTGCCAGATTGTAGTGGCTGTGCTGACAGAGAGGAAAACAAACTGATCCAGTGTACAGTCAGGCAGAAAATTAAGGCAGTATAACACACTGGGACCAGAGATACAGTCCCAGCTCAATTTTTAACACGCGGGACCCATAAAAATTAGAGTGAGGCTGAAAGGCAGCAAAGTCCAGCAGAGAAGGAAAGGGCTGGATGGGTCTCTGCCATTCAAAAAGACACAATCACATGACAGAACATCACAATCAGAGCATGACAGTACTAGCTTTGATTCTAATATATGGAAAATTATCAACACGCTTTCCAATGTTTAAAGTCACAAGACTCTGACAGACTTTAATCCACCGGGCTCATAGGATCAACAGAGCTGAGAAATTACATAAAATCCCCGTTCTGGTTTTCTCAGAGGAGGACGTTTAGGGCTGGAAAAAAAATTAATCAATTAATCTTTCAGCGGCCATTAACAAGCAAAAATGGAAGACATTCTCTGTTACCACATTCTCTGATGTGAGAATTTGCTTCTCTTCTCTGGTTTATATCATTTTAAACTGAGTATCTTTGGGTTTTAAACTGTGGGTTGGACATCAGGTATTGTTCACCATTTGCTTTTGCTTTAAAAACAAAATAATTAGTTGAATAATAATAAAAAATAATAGATTAATCAATAATGAAAAGCAATTGTTAGTTGCAACCCTGACAAAGTACAATCAATCACAGCATTTTTATACTGTCCTGTACAGTATTTAACTAAACTGTGGTTTCCTGTACTGCACTTTTTACTTCACTGTATTCCTCCTAGTTGCATGGTCCATTTAAGTTCTACACTGAAAACATGTAACAAGCTTATGAAGTCAGATAGGAATGTGCTGCCATCAGCATGTTTTATAAGGTTTTACTGACCGTTTGATCATCACTTGACTGAGCTATGAATGAAACTTCCACATGCAGTGAACTTTCTTATTCTTATTATTACTGACATTGTGAGTGAAGGCAAGCATTGTGTCCCATTTCCTTTCCTTTAACACCACTTCCTCTTTTAACAGGCACAAAGATAGCAGTAACTGTAAACTTCTGACTGGAGAATGCAAAAGTAATAGAGCACTGTGAAAAGTATTAGCAATCTTACTATATATACACTTCAGTATATTTAGCCTCATATTAAGAAAATTATTTTTATCATGGAGTAACCTCATATTTTGTTGACTGGTGTAGAGAAAGTCAAAACAAAAAACTGAAATGTTCATAATCACAATTTCATAAAGTCCTACTTGAAAACTTAGAATGTCTCGCTTTGTCTCACCAACAGTCCAAAACGCAAATATATTCTGTTTACTGTCACATAAGATAAAGTGCAACAAATCCTCATCAAAGAAGCTGGGACCAGACACGGTTTGGATTTTTCCTTGAACACTGCCTTCACGATTAACTGATAATTAAAATAACGCAAAATAACAGACCAACAGACTGATTGCTTTAGCTCCATTTAACTGAGTGCGGCTATATATTTTTTTTTACCAAGATACTGCCTTGAATGGAGAACTTTTCCTTTTGGTGGAATATTATTCCATTACACCATCGAGTTTTTCCTGTGTGCATGATTTGTCCATATTTTCCTCACTACCAATGGCGATTTTGCATCACTCAATCACTGCAGTCTCTGTATATTTCTAAACTCACAACTGCCTCAACCACTGAAATGCTGCCTATTCATTTCGCTCATCTACAGGCAATGAGATGCTTAATTAGGATCACCAAGTGCATCATAATGTGAATCAGACCGCTTTTAGGTACAGTTGCATATCTTGTGCCAAGCCACTCCCCTCCTGTGTCATTACAAGTGGACAGATGGGAAACCCCATCCCCCAACTACTTCACCCATCAAAAATACCAAAAGCCCTACAAACAAAGGCCAAACTAATCATCTCCATTCTACATGTACAGGACCAGGATGAATTTGTAGGCCTATCAGAATTGTGTGTAATCTGCCAACTTAGTAGACATGGCAGTGCTAGTGTGCAGCACAAAAGTGGACACTGTGAGGTGTACAGGAGAGAAATCACAGATTTGCATAACAGAACTACAATCATGTGAAACTGCACTGAATCACATTCTGCAGGGCTTTTTTTCACCGGGCTGCCTGGTGAGCAGACTAGCTCTGACTTAACTGAGCTTACAGAGTACTTACAGTGTGCTTTCGGTTCCTCAGTCTTGGTGGAACCACACCCAAATGTGAGCTAAATCAACACCCTGCCCACCAAGATTTAACCAGGCCCCTTTCTGCCAGGCTGCATCTGCCCGCAGCAACACACTTTGTAAGTCAGTGTTCACTGCTTTTCAAATATCAATTTAGAGAAAATGAACAAGGGTTTGTTCAGTCACAGATTGTATCAGCATTGAAAATGTGTACAAAGGTTCTCCACACTAAAAACAGTCCAGAAACTGCAGTGAATTTGGCGCCTTGAGGTTGACAGGAAGTTGCCCATAGGCCTGCGATTAAGTCCTGAAGTCAGCACGGGATATCCATGTCACGCTTCAGCCACGTACAACTGACAGCAAGTCAGGAGGATTGTCAGGAGTATAATTTGGTTTATTACGCTACGGAATCGTTAATGCTGACAAAATTCATTTCCGGGTAAACAAACCCTGCAATCGCTCGTAAACTGCCGCGGCACATTATGCTGGATCATCTTTTTTTTTGACTTTTAGTCTACAACTTACAGGACGCAAGAAGTTTCACTTCAAGTTACACGTTAACAACCTATTGCTTCAGTTTCTGACTGACAGTTACAGAGTCCAAAGTAATCCAGCTATTTTGGATTAGCAGTCAGTCCGTTCTTTTCCCAAACTGTCTGATCGATAAAGTCACTGAGACTGCTGAGGCTTCTTTGTCACAATTAGCTTTACAACAAGTTTAGAAGACTTAATTTTACTCCCTATCGTGCTGAGTTCACCAAACGGACCTGCGCAGAACGGAAACTTAAAATTGCCTGAGTTAGTTAGCTATGAACTGTAGTGCCGAGTACGCTGATCAAATGTTAGTAGCCAACATTGCCTCCAGGAAAATTACAATATGACTGAGATAAAGTCAACAACCTAGTAGACAGGCAGTGTGGACGAAAGATCGGTGGAGCTGACACGTCGTACTTTTGATGTTAGCAGGCTAATTACTTAGCTTAATTTAGGTCGGCTAACGTTAGCAGACGAATGATCCGTGCATAATCTTATCTTGACTAAGAAAAGCTGCCTGAACTGGCGCCCAACTTCCAAATAACCGGTTAGGTAATGAGGCTCAGTCCATTCACAGTCGACAGAATAGTTAGTAACCACAGCAACAGACTAACAGTTCGGACTCATCTTGTGTAACAGGTATTTTTAATCGTTCCATTGCCCTTATAGCAAATGCAGGTAGCATAGTGCTAACAGTTAGCATTAGCTACTTTGCTCAGTTTCTAGTAAGTAACAGGTAGTCACTCACTCTCGGTTAGCGGCTAAGCTAGCTACTTAGCGCTTGCCCTGCTGATTAGGCCCCATTAGCTCAAAGCCGAACTGTCAACCGCTATCGTTGGTAACAGGTTGCAAATCTTTTCCGCGCTGTAGACAACGTCGATTGATTCTTTCTCACCGTGAGCCCTGTGCCCAGAACGATAACGTCGTATTCTTCATTCATTTTTCCAAATCTTTACTCCTCTGCTCCTGAATATCGGGAAAGAAGAAAATGGAGATCCGCGGGGCTGGTAATGTGAAGGGGCTGCAGCTCAGCGTCAGGCGCCTCCAGGGGCGTGGCTTCTCAGCCGTCAATCATTTGGAAGACGAGGCGCAAAGAATCGTAACAGGAAGTAGTCTCACCATGTAGGAAGCTAACACGCAGCCAAATGAGGGCAGCCCAGGCACTGCAAGTTGACAAGTCATAAAATACAACTTTTCCCTAAGTTCTCACTTTACCATTAGTTCCCATATGAGTCCCTTCCTGTATTGTATATTTAATGTTTCCCACCCTGCATTTAGAGGCAGTGGTCACTCTTGTTCAATTGGTTTACCCATTTCATTTCTACAATAGGTGAAGTGTAGCAGGAACTCATCATCATCATATGAGGAACTACAACAAATGAGGTGTAAACCTGGGTCATGCAGTGTAGTCTCACTTCACTATTTGTGTTGCCAGAATCTAATGGCTTAGATTCAGGCTTGGCACACCTGTTAAGTAAACCCAGTGACATTCATGAAGTTACTGTATTGCTCACTCTTAAGTTAGTCTGTAAAGGACTGGTTAAAGGTGATTGTCAGCCAACACACTGATAATAACTGTGGTACAGGCATCCTAGGAAGGTAGATATCTCATTTCCAGGAGCCTAAAACTAAGCCTAAAATATTCAAGGCCAAAACAAAACCTAAAATGAAACAAATACATCTCAAAAGTGTCATTATAACGTACTTTTTTTTTTTTTTTACTGTACATACATTCAATACATGCATTTCATCCACACTTACACTGCAAAGCTCTCAAGTGTCACGTATTGGGCGCGAGACACACGCATTTCAACAAGTTCACACGCTCACAGCCACACGTTGTATTTCTCACGCAGAGACATTAGCAGGATAACGGCCACCAAGCTGCGCCGCTAGTTTTTTTTTTTTTTTATAACAGTGGAACAGGTAGAGGAATTGCTGATGTGTCGGTCGCGAACGAAACGGCTCTCAGAGCCGGCTCTTTGAAGTGAACGATCGGAGCCGGCTCCTGCCTGAGAGCCGGAGCGGGAGCCGCTTTGTTTGTTTGTTTGTTTGTTTGTTTCCTCGACTTTTTTTCTTTCAAGCCGCACGTCAACTACATGACGTGTGGTGGCTTCTGTGAGTACGCGCTGAGCAGGAGGGGGGAGGGGCGGGGGTTACAGACACAGCGGTATCAACTCTTTGGGTATCAGTCCCAAAGAGGGACAAAGTCCAGCGAGGGGACGGTGGTGTCCAAGAAGCGGCTGTTGAGCTTCATGTGACTTTAGGCCACAACACATCTCCACACTGGACCTCACTTTGACAAAGGAACAGCCCACACTGCAGCCAGATGGTGGTGTTATTTCAAGGTAACAAGTGTCAGTATTATGGCCTGTTAAGTTCAGTATAATTCACTGTAGTTGTCTCTTTTCTGCAGTTCCAGACTTGCTCTTTCACTTGCTTTCTATTGCACATGATCATAACGGATGAAAGATGGACACTGAAGGTAGGGTGCATTAAGTTTGATTTGTAAGTTCTTTCGAAATTGTTGAGAACTTGTTTCACATGATTACTGACTCGAGGATTGTATTTTGCATTCATTTCATTATTTGAAGTGCACTGGCTACTGAATGGAATAAATGTAATGTGATATAGGCATCACTTGTCACAGTTCCATACAAAAGAAAATGAATTGAAGGCACAAAGATGAGGACATGCATACTGAAAACCTGTTTAGCACGAGGAGTGGTGTTTTTATGGATCCTGTTTTATGTTTTATTACTACAAAAATGAACTGACTTTAATAAGAGACTGTAAGTCTTTAATAATAATAACAATTATTATTATTGTTGTTGTTGTTAATATTACTATTAGTAGTAGTAGTAGTAGTATTAAAATAATTTTGTAGGTGTACTGTTCAACACCATCCCAGGTTTAATCTCTGGATGCCACTCCTTCCTTTCATCCCCATGTTTCCTGTCCTGCTCCCGTGGTTAATTAAATGTTAGGCAGAACGCCTGAATAATTTCTTTGGACCCAAAGATGCACACCAGAGAGGGAACCTATCAAACAAAAATAATTTATTTTAAACAAGGAATATGCAACAAAAAACACACTCATAAAGAGTGGACGAAATAAACACAAAACGCACTCAAAAGGAGTGGAAAAAGAACACAGAAAAACACCCTCAAAAAGTGAGTGGAAAGAAACAAAGGGAGCTCCAATGAAACGGGTTTCTGAGGCAAGGCACGCGCTGACGAGGCGGGCAGACAAAACTGAAAGCACCCTATGAGTGGCAGTCCAATACAAACTTAAACTCAAACTTGTTGGAGTTTGGAGGATAATTAAACCCAGAATTAAAATGAAACGGGAACCTGAAATATTTAATTATATTGGGAGGGAAAACAAACCATTAAGATATAAAGTTATCTCTTATTTTTCATCCTGACGTGCACAGTGTGGACAGAAGTTATTCCTGGTACTAGTGAGTTTGACTGTAACCATATTAACCAACACTTAAAGCAATGGGCAATAATATCCCAACACTTATGTTCATTGACTAGTATCAACGTCATATGAAGATGGGTGGCCCCGTCACTATTATCTCCCACTATAGATATAAAAGTGAGGGTAATGTTGGTTTGACATACTGCTTCACATGCCCGTTAAACTTGGCTGACTCCGCTGCTGCTGTTAAGCCTCAAAATGAAAATGATTATGACAACCTTTTTGGCATCTTTGCACCACAGTAACATTTTCATGTGATGTGAAAGTCAGAGCCACTACAGCTAACTTAATGCTGGGAGCTGGCTAACACTCGCTGCTTTTTGGAGTCACGGTGACAGGTATCTGGTTTTCTGAAAAATATATACCTGGTATAAAAATAAAGATCTTTCAACAACACAGCTGTTCTTCTTCTTGTTCTTCCTCTCTTTCTTCTGCTTCTTCTTCCCTCCAGGTACTTGGAAATAACAGTTTCTTACAGATTTTAAAGTCTTTATGAATGTTGCAGCTGTGTTTTATCAGAGAAGAGAGGTTTAAAGACTCTAGTGTGTGCTGTCAAGCTTTGTATTGAATTATACCTTAGGGAAACGTCAGGTTGGAGTTGTATTGTTCTGATCATGGTATGAGTGTGTTTTATCAGAGGGCAGAATATTAAAGATTTTGCATCAGCTGCACTTAATAGTGGATTCACTCATAAATTACAAGTACGTGGCACAGCCCTGTACTAACAACAGCACCTCTGTTGTCTGTGTGATGCTCCCTGTGTGTGGCTGTCGACTAAAGTGCCAAAGCAAATGTGCGTGTTGCACTTTAATCTGGTTTGTCAGTAACAGAGAGAGTCAGGCTTCTTTTCAGCCTTACCATGTGAGTGTCCAACAAACAACAAGAACCATCGTTATTCAAGTATTCCTGTTGAGAACCAGACAGATAAAACAGTGTAAATACACAGCACAGTGCACATGCAATTCAATGATGTTTACTGAATTGAAGGGGGAGTTAGGAGCAAGGTAGATGTGGAGAAGTTAACAGGCCGTGGCTGGACCTGGTCCTGACTTTTGTCCTGGATGCAAGGCAACATCTGTTTCCAATAACAAAATCGTTTGACCCGGTTCTCTGCTGGAGCCTTCTTCTCCTTCCTCTCCTTCTTCTCAATCTTTTGGGAGACAATTAAGAAGAACAGAAACAAGAAGAAAAAAGTCAGCACAGAAGCACAAATAAGCATCTACAGTTCAACAAATATGACTTGTTTGGTTCAGAAAAGGTTTCATCACTTCACAACTCATGAAATAACGACTCTGGACAAAAAAAGCACATAACTGGAAATACAACAATTCGAATACAGATTAGTTAGAGAATTAAGTGAAAGCTGAGGGATAAGACATCTTGAAAAACAACTCAGATTGTCTGATCTATTCATGTGTACTTGTGGTCTCACTGTTTAGATGTAAATGCATCCTTACCTTTGAGAAGATACTGCAGAAGAACCGTAAGAAGCCACTGCTCTTTCTGGCTTTGGTGTCCTTGGCTTGGTTGGATGGGTCCTCTGGGAATGTGCAGCAGTCGACCTGATGGTTTGATTAAACTGAGGTGGTTGACAACAGAGGTGAAACAACATTTCTGATGTCTCCTGGTGTGTCATCCTCTGTGTAGTCCACCAGCTCCAGTCGAGTGGAGCTCAGGTCTGTGTCTCCAGCAGCACAAGAGGAAGTGGGAGCCTTGGCTGACTTGATGACCTCAACCAAATGTTTGAGTGGAGCTAGATGAATCTTGCTCTTTTGCCATCCAGTGAACTGCAGTGCGATGACAGCCTCTTCAGCCACCTGGGAGACAAGCTCTTTTGCAGCCTTAATGATGGCTGTGTTGGTGGGGGAAGAAGGTGCAGAGGAGTCAAGACTTGGACTCTCTTCTGACTTGATGGCAACTCTGGAGGTTGAACCTGTGTCTGTGGCTGACAGGTCCTCTTGTTCTCCAGGATCGCCCACCTCAGTCTCCAGGGTCTCTGGATTCCAGAAGCTGTGGGAGACTTTTTTAATCTCTTCATGGACATTCAGTTTCAGTGTTGTGATCACCTCTGAAATGTCTGAGTCAGAACTGCAGCCCCAAGAGGCAGAGTCCAGTGAAATGCCATCCTTGCTCATTGGTGTATAGGTGCCAAGGCAGGTGACAGTCTGGTTATCTGAGATATTATCCCATTTCTGCTGCCTCCACGTTGTTGCTTATGGCTCTTCTTTGGTTGGCACCTGTTATGCCCAGTGTGGCGTAGGCCTTGCTCA
The DNA here is from genome assembly GCF_051107435.1 of Chaetodon auriga. Lineage (NCBI taxonomy): Eukaryota > Metazoa > Chordata > Actinopteri > Chaetodontiformes > Chaetodontidae > Chaetodon > Chaetodon auriga. The sequence goes on along the minus strand of NC_135095.1, from coordinate 3,410,261 downwards.
GGGAGTGACTAGCGAATCCCTGACTGCCCACCTCCACTGGCATACACCTGGTCCTCCACCCATTCCTCTGACAATCCGCCACCAGCTCCTGGTACTTCTCCCTCTTTCTTTCGTGTGCCTCCTCCATCCTCTCCTCCCAGGGAACCGTTAGCTCCAGCAAGATGAGTTGTTTGTGGCCTCTGAGACCATGATGATGTCCGGTCTCAAACTGGACTGGATGATGTGTGGTGGAATTTTCAGCTGCCTCTTCAGGTCAACTGTCATCACCCAGTCTCGGGCCGTAGAGAGCAAACCAGCAGAACAGTTCTTTGATGTTTTCTCTGGCCTTTGTCCTACCTTGACAAAGTAAATGGCCTTTGCTGTGGCTTGGGTGTATAGGCATCCCTTGATCCCCTTGCTGATTGGTTCAGCGATGGATTTGAGGACCTGGTCGTAAGGGGGCATGCAGGTGTTTTGCCCCATCTGCACACGTTGGATGGGCTTGGGAGGACATCGTAGAACCCCTGAATCAAGAACTTGATCCTCTGGGGATTCCACTTCCAGATATCCTTCCAGGTGACACTCCTCTCCATCTCCTGCTCCCACTTCATCCATGCGCCCTGCTGCCCCATGGCCACTGCTCTGCTGGTTCGCTCTTCCTCGACTGAAGCTCGCACCTCCTCCTGCACCAGCCTCTGCCTTTTCCTCCTGCTGGCAGTGTCGTATCGGGTCGCTGTTAGGCTCCCAAGTCCGGCTCTGCCTTGCGCCACTGTTCCAAGGATGGCCTTGTGCTTCAGTCGAGTTTCAGCTTGCTGGACTGCCTCAGCTGCCCTCCACTTCCTTCCTGTCCTCACAACAATCCCTGCCCCAGACACTTTGGCATCTCTAGATCCCAAGTATTGGAGATGTTCCTGCACCCATGCTACGATGCACTCCTCCCTGACTGAGCTGAAAGGGAGCCTGAGCTTGTTGGTGTTCCCATACAGCACAATGTTACTAAGGCTGAGTGGCAATCCCAGCCATCTGTGGAGAGATTATATATCCCGCATAGTGTTGAATTTAACTTTTCTTTAACTTCGTGTTCACCGCATGATGCTACCATGCGTGCAGGTGTTTCCAGCTAACGACAGCTAACATCTCTCCTTCAGCTGCTCAGTGGACAACATCCGATATCTGTCTGTTAAACCACCATAACAATAACATGTCGATTTATTTGATTTTTATGGCCACACGATCGGATTTATACACAGCAACACACAAAGTTGAGTAAGCTAGTTCGATCGTTCACGTTTAACTAATGTTAACTCATTATCTAATCAAACGTCCGCGGTAAAATCATAGACATGTGATAGTCTATTGATTTGTTGTAAAGTCCACATGAAGGACTAGGATCTATTTTACCATTTGTTATTGTGCTATTTCATGTTTTTTACGATGTGTCGTGCTGCTTTTCTACCCATCGTTTTTCATTATGACAAACTATTATATTGAGATCATTGTCTCTAATGACGAGTCATAGAGGTGATTATCATAAGAAAACATCCTTCAAAGCTCATACACATACACACACACACCTGCACTAAGAAATGCTGAATTAAATAAATATTTTTATTTGTGTGAATTTATGTGTCATTTATCAGATCAGACCCCCGCCGCTGCCAAAATCTCACTCTGAACTCACTTCAAATCTTGAGAGCCCTGCTTACATGCATGCTACTTTTTACAAACAGTATTTTCATGCACAGTAATAGACACCAGGCAGCCAAAACGACTACAGAATTATTAGAGGTTGCTGATGTTTAAAGCTCAGGTTTTGTTTTGTATCTGACATCCCGGCAACTGCGATGGCAAGCTACAGGCTGATGATGATATCAACATACAGTCACATGAAATCATACGCAGGCAAGTGAGCTTAACTTTAACATGTCAAATCATGTATGAACCTCAGTGCACAGCATCTCCAAACCAGCAGAAACACAATTATGGCCTTTATAGGTTCGTTTTGGAGACAGTTCTCAAGTAATTGCAGTCTAAGTCAAGTCTGAAATCACTGGCACCAAAGTCTGGTCTTTCGACTAAATGACGAAATCAAGACTTTAATTCAAGTCAGACAATTCTGTCACTCCAGAATGCACTGCACAACACTGCAAAGTAAAAATTTATTTTGATGTACACAGATCATTTTTTTTTAACTTATATTCCATACACAGGGCCAAATCTGTGCTCTGTATCACTACGATATCCTTTATGATGCGTCTGGTGAGACGCATTCAAACACTCGCACTACGTCTGGTTTCTTGGCGAGCTGCCATGCTGTAGTGCCCGATGCGTCCTCTGAGTCTTCGAGTCCGAGCTGCAGGAGCGTCCTGGCCGCATGTGCATGCTGACCAATGCAGGCCATGTGAAGAGCTGGGGCGAGAGGAGAAAATAAGCAGGTGGTAAGAGACCATATTGGTGTTTTTGCATGTTTTAGCCCATTAATCATTAATCACAATGACATGCATTGTTATTAAAGGACCTGAATATCTATTTTTTTTTTCAATCAGCTTCTTTCTATGAGCGACATGTTCCTGTAACATTTTCTGCCAAAGTTGCAAAAGTTTGGGTCATTTCACATATGAGATTTCTGCTTGTTCTGATTTGTCAGGGCTTCTCTCGCTGAAAGTAGATTTTCAGTGGTGAAGCTCACCCCTGCAGATGGAGTGTGATGGAGTGTGATCCTGCTTACCAGTTCTTCCCTTTTTGTCCCGAACATGCAGATCTGCACCCAACTCCAGCAGTGTTTTTATAGTAGATGTGTGGCCCTCCTGAAAAACATGGATTGAGAGTTTATTTGCAAACAGTAATTTGGCAGGTGTGTTAGTAGGTTTGTGAATATTTAAAGGACTTGACTATTCTTCTAAGAATTATTATTTTTCTTTGTCAAATTCAGTTGCATTTTTGAGGGGCTAAAGGTGCGGAAAAACTTGTCAACTACATCAGAGGTGCTGAAAGTGTTTACCTGATATGGGTCTTTGGTGTGGCTAACTGGTTTGAGCCCCAACAGTTTTCAAAGTCACAGCTCCCACCTTAAAATTTGACCTAGATGTTGAAATTTGGTAGGCAGATGGACCATCTCTAGAGTTAAAACACTCTTGGAGCCATACCCTAAACGCAACAGGAAGTCAGTTATTTTGAATGTACTGTGCAACTATTGCAGTTTTTGCTATTTACAGGCGCTGTACTTTGACGGACTCCTCAAAGAGAATTAACTAGATCGATTTCAGATTTGGTCAGGGTAATCTAACCTTTGTGATGCTAAATTGCAAATATTTTGAGTTTAATGGGGCAATGTCGCCACAGTGACATCACAGATCATGTGACATCAGCTGTCAGGTATCAGCGGAGGACTCCGGGAGTTTGAGGAGATTTTAAAACAGAAACATGTGGGTCAGTATTTAAAATGACTGGTTAATACACATTTTTATCAGCTAGCATTACTTATCAATAATCAATATTGACTGATTGAAGAGATCCAAACCGCAGCACTATTTGAAGACAGAAGAATTCTGGCTCTTGGACAAAAGCAGCCGATGCAGCTGAGGACCCCTGCCACACCTCTTGTCATTCCTATGACTAGGCTGCAATACATTATGAAGTGTAACGTTTCCTATTTTGAAATACATCATTTATTGATCAATAACTTGTTAGTGATGGTGAATATTCTGTGTATCTGGAGATCATTCACAGTGATCCTGTCCCCAGATGAATGTGGTTTTAATGTGGCTTATTTCCTGCAGAGAGTGTTGTGTGTTGTTACTACTGAGTTCACGCATCAATGTAACACCAGTGAATATACTATCAGCTCCAAATCACAGATACAGAACGTGTCTCCTTTTCTCTAGTACACAAGAGAAGCTGTGAGAAAATGTCTGAGTCAGAAATAAGTGTGGACTGACTGTCTGAGCCTTGTCTGCCTCAATTTCATGATGTCCCAGTCATAAGAAATGTGACGTTAATTAACTGATTAAATATTATTTTGTTATCGTTCCAGATCTCAGACCTTGAATAAAAATCAGATGTGGACCTTTGAGTGACAAGTTTGAGAATCCCTGATTTTTAGACTACGAGACGGACTTATTCATAGGAAGATAACACAAAATATTTTGATTTTGAAACCACCAGCAAAAATCAGCATATAGAACTAGTGTGAGAATGGCTGTCCTTCCTCTGTGTGATCACGTCTCTCATTTCTTCTCTGCTCACCTGTACGCTAGGTTCCATGCATTCTCAACACATGCTTTTCAGATCGTGTCAAATTAGTCCCCCTAAGCTACACATTCCCCTGGTTGGGAGTCACTGATCTCACCTTCGCAGCGTAATGCAGTGCAGTGACCTCGATGTCAGTGGCCTTCTGGTTCACGTCTACCTTTAGGTCCCGTACCAGGAACCACAGCGCCGCCTCCTGGCCGGTGACAGCGACCTGGTGCACCGGCTGAACCCCGAGTATGTCAACTGCTGTTGGAGACACCTACGGTGCACATAAGTCAGGTCGTGACGGCACACATGAATATCAAAATTCCTACATAAGCTGAAACATTGCTCAATTAAAATGCCTTGTTATACCTGGTGCTTCTCCAAAAGCAGCCTGGCCACAGAAATGTGTCCGTTCCTGACGGCATCCATGAAAGGAGTGACTCCACAGCTGTCGGCGCTGTCTGGGTTGTAGCCACATCTGAAGGAAGCCGGCGAAGGTGAGGGTCAAAGTTAGTGAGCTGCAAATCATCACTGAACTGAAACGTTCAGACCGATATTTCTCCCAAAACAAGCACCCACATTAACACCTGTCACTAGCCCACAACCACAATCTGATCTGTTGGCCACTGAGCAGCTCCACTGATGCACGTGGGGCCCTGCTTGAGGGAACCTCTGCAGCGGCAATGAGGGAGGACTAAGCTCTGCTCTTTCACTTCCCCCCAGCTGGATTTATCCTGCCAAAGTGGGGGTCAAGCTTTAGCCTCTAGGTCACAGTAATGTTCATACTTATCAGATATCCTCCTGGCTACCAGTAGTTCAAATTTATGTGGAGGACATTTGTAAACCTGAATATCTCCCATCCACTGCATACTACTGAATTAACTCCTTTTGCTATCTACAGAGAACATTTAGGGCTTTTCAGTGATACCAAATGTGAAGGGGTGGGGCTTTGGTACCTTTATCTTTCTCATTAAGGAAAATGGCGTCCATCAGCGGAAGCGCATTTTATGGGAACAGGAAAAGTAAGTGCATAATACTTTTTATTGAGCAAATTTTGGCTTGAAGTGTTGTTGGCATATTTTAGATAAGTCTCTTAACATCACATTAAAACATTGTCTGAATTATTTTAACTGTATTTTAGCATAGTATTTAAGTGTTTAAAAAAAGTTTTCATTATTCTAATTACCTTACAAAGATTGGGGAATTACAAAAAATGTGATTGGACAATATTTTTTTCCTGGTAGTCAGTTGGATATGTCTATTATTTTAGAACATTTTGAGACATAAGTTCTGCACCAAAAGTCACAAATAACATCATGTGTCTGCAGAGCTCACTGAATAATTTGAGCTGCCATAGGTTTTGTTTAGGGGGAGTGTTCCCCCGAAACAAAATTTCAACCTACCTCTCCAACAAGATCCTAACAACCTCCTCACAGCCGTGCATTGCTGAATGATGAACAGAGAGTGTTGGTTATAATCTGACAATGACTGCAAAAGATCCCTCACAAAACCTTCAGTGATCATCAAACCACTTGAACAGTTACCTGCAACAGAATACCACACACTTAAAAATGACAGATTCTGGGGTGTTTTAAACATTTTTTTTATGTGTGTAAGCCAGGTGTAGCCACCAATGGGGATGTGAGGTCACCTTACCGGCAGTGTGCAGCGGTGTCCTGCATGTTTTGCTCTCCGTCCTCCAGACATCCGGCGCAACAAGTAGTAGGTGCTGTATGACCAGAGGATCGCCCTCCCGGCAGGCGATGTGGAAGGAGTTCCAGCCATCTTTGTTCCTCAGCGCGGGGTCGGCGCCATGGCACAGCAGCTCCTGGATCACGCTGAGGTTTCTCCGAGTGCAGGCCATCATCAGGGGAGTCCTGAGAGAGAGGAGGCAACGCTGACACCTGCTCTGACCCAGTGAGATCTACTGAAGTCAGCAGTCACACTACAAGCTTACAAGTGACTAGCCAGTGACATTTTTTTATTGTGAATTAAAAAAATATATCTTCATTACTGAACATTTTAATGGCACACAAAAACTTCAGAATAGAATAAATTACACAATAAATAGTTCACAGTAAATTGTTAAGTTTTAATTTTCAATCTATAATTTAACTTAGATCAGATATCTACGGTGGCCCTGAAGTGCAAAACGCTAACGCAAAAGAGAAAACAGGAACGCAAAAAAGAAAACACAAACACAAAAGAGAAAACAGGAACGCAAAAGAGAAAACACGAACGCAAATGAGGAAACACGAACGCAAATGAGGAAACACGAACACAAAAGAGAAAACACGAACGCAAAAAAGAAAACACGAACACAAGAGAAAACACGAACGCAAATGAGAAAACACAAACACAAAAGAGAAAACACGAACGCAAAAGAGAAAACACGAACACAAAAGAGAAAACACGAACGCAAAAAAGAAAACACAAACACAAGAGAAAACACGAACGCAAATGAGAAAACACAAACACAAAAGAGAAAACACGAACGCAAAAGAGAAAACACGAACACAAAAGAGAAAACACGAACGCAAAAAAGAAAACACAAACACAAAAGAGAAAACACGAACGCAAAAGAGAAAACACGAACACAAAAGAGAAAACACGAACACAAAAGAGAAAACACGAACGCAAAAAAGAAAACACAAACACAAAAGAGAAAACACGAACGCAAAAGAGAAAACACAAACACAAAAGAGAAAACACGAACGCAAAAAAGAAAACACAAACACAAAAGAGAAAACACGAACGCAAATGAGAAAACACGAACGCAAATGAGAAAACACGAACACAAAAGAGGAAACACGAACGCAAAAGAGGAAACACAACAACATTAACTCTAACGGAAGAGGTAGGTACCTTCGGGTGGCATGACTTGACGCTGATTGGATGACGTCTCCTGAACAACCCAGCTTCCTTTAAACGACTCTTCAGTGTACGCAAACTTATTTTAATGTTGTGAAAAGTTGACAGCATATCTAGTATGACGTCATATGTATGCCTGGCATCAAAGTACTCTTTGATAATACCAACTAAGTCTGAATCACCAATCGCGCTCATGTTTTGAAACCGATGCGTTGAGGTAGGTTTACTTCCTGGTAAAGAGACGGGCAGTGACGTCCTCCAATCAGCGTCAAGTCATGCTACCCGAAGGTACCTACCTCTTCCGTTAGAGTTAACGTTGTTGTGTTTTCTCATTTGCGTTCGTGTTTCCTCTTTTGCGTTCGTGTTTTCTCATTTGTGTTTGTGTTTTCTCTTTTGCGTTTGTGTTTTCTTTTTTGCGTTCGTGTTTTCTCATTTGCGTTCGTGTTTTCTCATTTGTGTTCGTGTTTTCTCTTTTGCGTTTGTGTTTTCTTTTTTGCATTCGTGTTTTCTCTTCTGCGTTAGCGTTTTGCACTTCAGGGCCACCGTAGATATCCAATAAACTGCAAATGATCAATGTCATTGTCATTTTCACATGGTGTATAGCACTTTGAAACCTTCACTTCTTTTTGCTGTTTTTACAGTGCAAGAAAAATATAAACGTGTAGTTACAGTAGAAACATGCCTTAGGATGGTGAAAGATGGTCAGGGCTTAATCTTTGAGGAAAAACTGACACTTAGGTCTGTGAGTCGCATGGACCCATAACACATGAGAGATACATGCGGGGTTAATAATGATACGCCGACTTTTTTTGCTGTTTCTATATCAATGTTTCGTTTGTATGTTTGTGCTGTGAAAATTCGGGTCTTGTATAACATGTTGACTCAATTTAAGTAAACGAAAAACATATTCCTTCGAGCCGGATTCGAACCAGCGACCTAAGGATTTCAGCACTGCGCCACTACAGTCCTCCGCTCTACCAACTGAGCTATCGAAGGAAGCTGCTTTTCATGGACGGAGTATGCCTCTTTATCCAACAAGGGGCGCCACATAATGATCATCGTCATTATTATTGCAACCAGGTTAATACGGTCATCCTCACCAATCAGCCTTCTTCAAGCTGTCTACCTTGGCTCCTTCCCGGAGCAGGAAGGTAACACAATCCTGGTGGCTCATGGATGCAGCTTCGTGCAGTGGCCTCTTGTAGTCGTTGTTGTACACCTCCACATCCATACCCACTCGATTTATTAGATACTCCACAACTTCCAGGTGTCCCAGTCTGGCAGCGTAGTGCAGCAGCGTGTCTCCTGACCGACCGAAGTGTTTGCTACTGACAGCCTGAACCGTCGCCGAGCCGCCTAATGTTATCCGTTTCTCCAGAGAGCTTAATTGTCCTTCCTGGGTGAGCTTCACCAGAAGTTTTAAAGTATTTTCGTCCATGCTGGATGGAGTTTGAGGGCTGCTGCAGGAACATAAAGTCACTTACCACTCAAAAAAAGAGAAGAGTTAAGCGGAGATGCATGAAGACATGGTGGACAGCATGTTTACTAGATTTTCTTCAGTAGAGTAGCAAAAAATTAATTGGCCAATCATGACCTTGCCCTGTTCCTATCTCTTCGTACTATGTAATAAATGTGGCATTATTGGGATATTAACACACAAATACGTGGTTGTAAGTTCAAAATGAAGACATCCGTATGTTTGTTGCGCTTAATGGCGCATAAATATCTATGAATTTGAAACAATTCAATGATATACAACTTATTCACATCATACGTAAAGAAAACCATGTCAATGAGGAACAAGGTAAAGAGCTGTTAATAAACCTTTACACCGCTGAGTATTGTCATAGCATATCACAGAAGATTTTCTAACTGGAAAAGTGAAACTTAGGGGCTATCATCTATAAAAGTTTGTGTAACAACGTTTCATAATATCTCATATCCACCGGCCTAATGGGTGCGTGTTGACGCAGGGATACGCTTTAGTCGTCCTTTCCAGCAGAGCGACACTACGGCATTGTGGGAAATGTATTTTTGAGACGACGTGATGCTTTGGCTCGCTGAAAGACCCCAAACTGTTTAAAAATCTTATATTTCTTCCAGGATAGACGCAATTTACTCTTCAATAGGATAATAAGTACTATCTGAAGCATATCTCACATCCCCCTGGTTAAACTGGAGCGCACTCAGTGTCATTTTCAATGACTGTAGATTATTGTCTTTAAAGGGACAAATCCGAACCGGACACTGCTTTCACAGCAGAAATGATTGTTTCAGTATCATTGCTATGATCCCGTGAAATGGAGAGGGTTAATCCAGTTTCTGGCTAAATGACAGCAAGGACTCAAAGCGCTGATTAACAAGCTGAGTCACATCTGGAGAGAGGACGGAGAAAAAAAAAAGCTGGAGGGGAGAAAAGTGGGATTGTTAGTGAGGGTGAGTCTCAGTCCTCAGAGGTTTTACAACATGGACCATGAACATCAGCAATGAGATCACTTTGAACCACTACTTTTCTCTGGTGAGTACAGGTCTGACGTTTTGAATGCGCTTTAAATTGTGCTGCAAGTTTGAATGACATAATTTCCCTATCAAGCCAGCAGGGACACACCTCCTTACTTTATCTTCTAAAGTGCACTTTTACGCATGTTTTCGTTCAGTTTTGCAGGCACGTCTGTTAGATATGGTGAAATACGTTCCTTTTATTTTGTGCTTTTGATGAAACCCTGTTGTAATGTTAATTAGAAATCGGGAGAACTTCTTGTCCTGTTACACTGAAAAAAATATCTATCTATATCTATTTCTAACTTTACACTAGAAAAACAAGTGGAAAATCTGCAAAAGCATTATGCATGACAGTTTTAGGTTGCGTCAATGCAGTTCAGCACTTTGCTGTTGTTATGTGTCAGAGTTTGTCTGTTTTTCTTGGCTTTGTTCTTTTTAACTGTAGTCCAGACTGTCCTTTTAGCTTAATTCAAACAATTCTCCCCTTCAAAATCCCCCAAACCAGTTTAACTTCATTACATGAGTGAGGTTTTACAGAGCTTTTTTCTGCTCAGTAACATTTAGTCCTGAAAGAACTGCTTTGTCCAGGTTAATTTTTTGCAGTGTGATGACTTATGTCGTTTGGTTTGAACCCCCAGCCCCCATTCACCACACACACACACACACACACACACACACACACACACACACACACACACACACACACACACAAACACAATTATATGAAAACTTATCAGAAACTTTAAGGAACTTTCATTGATGAGGGGGAAAAAAAGTTTTCTAGTTGCAACATAATAAAAAACTATTCATGTATTCTAATTCCTCTATGCCTTGAAGTAGCTATGTAAGGAAAATAATGACAGATAGAGAACCTCTTATACTGACATTTAGCATCAGTTATTTGAAATACGGTCAACAATAAAGCATATAAATGGCAAAAATTCTGCAAAACATTGGCAATGTGACTATCAATGCACTGAGACTGGGGAACATACCACATGTAAGATCAATCCATTGTAAATCAGAGACACTTGAGTGGATTGACAATTGTTCGAATGCAGGCCAGAGACGCTGTGTCAGGCAGTTCTGTCTTCTGGAAGGAGTGTATCTCAATCTAATCAGGTCCAGATGTTGTGGGCTGTTCTGAACACTGACAAACAAACCTGAAACAAATGCAGGACATAAACTGCATGTCCTGTTTCACTTAAGCTCCCTGCTTATGTGTAGTTAGAGCCTGCAGGTTCCTGATGGAGTACTAAAACATAAAAGATGACTACTGTAAGTGCTGAGCTTTTCACCACTACACTGAATGAACAGACGATATGATTCTAACTGATTCTAAGAGGAGTCGATATAGACGGGGATAAATCAGAGAAGCTGAACAGCTGAGACGTGCGTGTCGTCATACAGCGTGAGTCATTTCTATTACAGCAGTTATATAAATGTTTGAAAGGCTGAACGATAGATTTTTGATGAAGCCCTGGCACCAGGAAGGAAGGAAGTGGTGGAAGATTTTTTGAAAAAAATACAGCCACATGTGCTGTCCAGTGTCTCCTGGCTTCGGGCCTCAGTGAGTTTGCTGCAGGTCAGGTCAGTTTGTCACAGTCACAAACGTCAGTGTATGCAAAATGTGAGCCACAAAATGTATTTGTGTGTGTGTTTCAGTCAAAATCCAGCCACACAACGTGCCGAATGTGTTGACAGTGTCCCTCTTTCTGAAGTCTTCACAAATCTTGAGATAAGCAGAATTCCGATGAATGTGATCCCAATGTTCTCCACGAGCAAAAGAATCTGTAGCTTCTCTTTGCATTTGTTCAATGCTGCAGTGTGCAAAAGTCCAATACAGAAAGCGAGACATCATTGTCGAAAAATGCTGTTCCACTGGAGTGTAATATAAGTGAATTAAGTAGAGAACATGTACTGTATTTCCTGGTTTGAGAGAAACACTTTGGGCTTGGGAGGAACTTCCTTTGCCAGTTTTTCTGTAGTGTATACATGAGGCTTGCAAAATGAATGTGAGTAGAGTGATTATACTGTATATGTATATGTTAAAATATATGCATGCTGTAAATACAGTGTATATAAAAAGTGTGACATTGAGAATATATGCATGTGGGGGGGGGGGGGGGGGGGGGGGTTGCACGTCAAAATGTATGTATAGCTCGCACAGCGTCTTATGTAACAAACAGCCGAGTGTTCAGCCGTGGAAACAGACTTCAGACGTGCTGTATGGAGGCTTCTTACAATCAGTTTGAATTGAAGTCTTACTTTGACTTGAAGTGTTTTAAATCTGAGGATGCATTATTACATGTAGTGGTAGTTTCTGTCATCCTGCTGTGCTGCTCTCACAGAGAAACTCTCCCTGTTTGCTGGAAAGTCAACACCCACAGCTAAGAGATAGAACACTCGTAAAGCGTAGTTATCTGATTACCTCACACATTCCCAGCATTGACATCCATGGTTGACACAGTTTGATCTCTGCAGGAGAAACCGGATTCTTTAGTTGTGTTTTGTGAAGGTTCCTTTTCTCGTTCTCTGAAAATTCCTCTCCTCTGTGTTTGTGCAAAATCATCTGAGGCCTGTCATCTTTTCTGAAAATCAGAGACTTATTAAGTCACTTTCAGCTGTGCTGCCAGGTTTCAGTGTTAATACTCCACTGAAGGAACAGCCAAGCCCGACAACTCTGCATACATCATTGTTAAGACCAAGCAATGTTTCATTGTTGGCTTCTCTAGAATTTAACTTCTCATCAGTGACTTAAGAGCTCTCTCTCTTTGTCTGTCTGTGTGTGTTTGCAGATGTCGCTGGAAGCAAACATGAAATATGGCTCTCCTGAGAAAAAGTGAGTGAAAATGAAGTCTCATTCAAATGTAATGCGACTGATTTATGGTCCCAAGTGATGGAAGTTTACGCTGTCTGTCTCCTGTTGCTGTTGATGTGCAGTGACACTAAAGATTCAATTGTTTATTTGTGGTTTAATTTCCAAGATAGAGTAAGTACAGTGAGAGGCGAGGTTCAGCTGGTGCGGTCATTGCCAGTAAAGGAACCCCCAATTTTTTTTTCTCCAGGAAAGCATCCAGTTTGTGCATGCACCAAATGTGTGCCTGTGTGTGTGTGTGTGTGTGTGTGTGTGTGTGTGTGTGTGTGTGTGTGTGTGTGCTGGGGGAGGGTGTGATGAGGTAACCAGATGGCAGGCTGTAAGTAGTTAACTTTCATTACCGTATCCGGTGTGTGAAAAGCAGCGTGATCTCAATGCAAAATTCTTAGAGGATTTTAAATGAAACTTAACAAAAATGATGCGTGTGTCATAATGCGAGAAGCTGTGAGCTAAAACCTTGCAGACCTGGGTTTAAAGCTTGAAATTACCCTGAAAATTTTGCACCTTGAATAGTTTGATGTAAGCTGCTGCTGCAGGTTGCATACTGTGCACAATTAGCTATGGCACCTGAACAGACACCAAAAAAGATAAAAGTGGCTTGTAACTGTTTGCAGCTGAGTATTTGATCTTCCTTTCTCTCCGGTCTGCCAGACAGGTGGAAGGAGTAAATCTTTAGAGATGAACACGCTGTGTATTTCTGCTGCTGTGAGAAGGAAACATTACAGTGAAACAGTCACTCGGCCCACACAGCTTTTCATGCTGATTTCTAGTGATAAAATAATTCAAGTCGCTCAGCAGAAAATTAATCAACTGCAGTTTTGCTCATGACTTGTTTAAAGGAATAGTTTGACTTAATTGATCTTGCTGTGAGAGAACATCTATAACAGTCTCATGTCTGTTCATAAAGTGTGAAGCTAGAGCCAAGATGCAATTAGCCTAGCTTTGCACAAAGACTGGAAGCAGGGGGAAATACACCTCTCAGCACATCTAAAGTGTACTAATTAGTTTAGCTGAACTGTTTAATCTGTGTTCAAACAGTAAAACAACAGCTTGTTTCTGGGGAGTTATATGCTGTTGCTGTTTCTTAATGAGCTAGGCTGGCTGTCTTTGCCTGCTTCCAGTCTTTACGGTAAACTAAGCTAATCGGCTTTAACGTACAGACACGAGACATCAACCTTCTCAGCAAGAAAGCAAAGAAGTCCCAAAATGTCAAACTGCTCCTTTAAGTCATACAGTCACTACTTCCAAGTTTGAATGTGAGCATTTGCTGCTTTTCTGCATTTGATGGATAAAAACAAGTATATACTATATTAGAAATATATTATTCATATATTATTGTATGTCGTCCTGTGGTGGAGACTATATTCTTTTAAACTTGGAAGACAAACAGCAAGACTGCTGGTGAAGCTTCCACCTTACGTGCTGAGAGAACTCTGACTGGATTGAAGTGTGCATGTACAAACACTGACTGACTGAGTCCTTCCTCTCCATGTGTTTCAGTTAACCGGGTCCTCCTGGTGCTGCTGGTGCTGATGGTGTGTCTCCTCCTGCACAGTGCACTGCTCAGAGCCTCCACCCGGCCCAAACTCTCAGGTACGTCTGCACAGCGGATGAGTCTGATAATAATGTCACATGAAAAGTCCAAAACCAACATTGAATAAATGCTAACAAGTAGTGTGACCTCCATTGTTGTCCACAGCTGTTAGAAACACGTCAATGAGCCACGCTGTGCACTGGGTGACATGTTCCTTCATTACCATGAACACACACTCTGTAGTTTATCTTACACTCATATACTGTCCGGCTGCCCTAAATACTCACTAGAACACCAAATGTCGATTAATCCGCCGCTTAAAATAGTCCCCAACAAATGCATTTTTTTCCTCTTCTGGAGTAATATTTGTTAAAACTACAGTATCCAGGTGTTTCAGCAAACGACGATCTCAGCCTTCAACCTCCCCTCTGCTTCCTCTCAGACCACTGGAAGAGTGTTGGAAGCGCAGCACGAGCTCCTGTCATAAGGGTGTCGGAGGCAGATAATGTCGTCCCTGTCATCATCTGCGCATCGGAGGAGCGTGTAGGTGCGACCATGGCAGCCATCAATAGCGTCTATAGCAACACAGATGCCAGTGTGTTCTTCTATATTGTTACTCTTCGTGATGCAGTTAAACTGACAAGGTTTGTCGCTTTGTGTTCATATGCTGGAAATGTATTGAATCTGCAATTGTTCTAAATATGGAGGAGAGATGTGGGAGAGGTTTTTTGGTCCACCTGACATTACGGTATTATTTCCTAAATGATGCCTTTCATGATTGCTTACCTTATCTGCCTTTCTTTACGTCCTCCCAGACAGTACATAGAGAAGAGTAAACTGAAAGGCATCAAGTATAAGATACTGGAATTTAACCCCATGGTTCTACGAGGAAAGGTGAAGCCGGATTCCTCTCGACCTGATCTGCTACATCCAGTGAGTTCTGGGTTTGGTGTTGTTCATGTGTCGATACATACTGTCCCTCACACGTGCGCTGATGTAGCTCTAAGGTGTGCCATCCCATAATCCAGATGAAGAGTTACTGATTCAAAGAGGTGAAATAACTTTGCTTTCGTTTTGCAGCTCAACTTTGTGCGCTTTTACTTACCTCTGCTGGACATCAGCCATGAGAGGGTGATATACTTAGATGATGATGTCATCGTTCAGGGTACGTATGTGATCATGGTTGGCAAGAATCCATGCAAAAGTAGTTCATACGGTGTATGTGTATTGTCCAAGTATATAATGTTGTGTATATGTGCAGTATGTGTACTATACACACACTATAGAGTAATCTATATACAGCTATACAGAAATCAAAGGGAATGCTATGATATAGCATATAATAGTGCTGTAACAGGTATAGAGTATGTGTATGTATGCGTGTATTGTACCACTTACAGGCTTTTCATGCTTTCCAGGAGACATCAAGGATCTGTTTAACATCAAACTGAAGCCAGGTCATGCTGCTGCTTTTGCCACTGACTGTGACCTGCCCTCCACCCATGAGATGGTGCGCAGCATCGGCATGCAGGTGGATTTTTCCCTCTTTTATCACATCATTTTGTGTATTAACCTGCTGCTGTGTGGAAGCATTGCAAACCCAGAAGGCACACAGTGATAATCCTTACATCATTCAGCATGAGTGTGCAATCATACTGCCATGACTATGACTTTTTTCTAAAGATTTGGTACTTGAAATATGGTGTCCTCTTCTCTGAGCTCGTCCCATAGACAACCTACATGGGCTTCCTGGACTACAGGAAACAGGAAGTTAAAAATTTGGGCATCCACCCCAGAGACTGCTCTTTCAACCCGGGAGTGTTTGTGGCAGATATCAGGGAATGGAAGAAACAGAAGATCACCAAACAGCTGGAGAAATGGATGGAGGAGAATTTCAGGTGTGCACACTGAGCAGCAGCTTCTAGAAACCTTAATGTTCCATTTTCCACTGTGTATTAAAACAATGATATAGATTCTTGCATACAAAACAACAAACTACATCCAATTCTTAGTCTCTAATTGGAGATTCCCGTTTCCAAAGAGGAGCCTATGTTTTCTGAAGAAAATTACCTCCTACACCTGGAACTCTGGTTCGATAAGGGTAACAAGACTCCAAACATACATGACAAGAAGGATCTTTAATTTTCATGTTAAGGATTATGTGTTAGAGAAATATGAAATGTAGTATCTTGGCACAGATATCCTGCCCGCCTGCTGTTTAAACACATGCTTCCCTGTTGTTTCATATGACGATATGTCAATCTCAACTGCTATGCTGATGATATACGATTGTACTTTTTCGTTCATGCAAAAGTCTCTAGTGGCTAATGCTCCCTGGCTATTTGTCTGTCATCTCAATGTGAAGCACTTTGAACTGCATTTCAAATATGTGTAGGCTTGTGGAGCAGTTGAAGCATCTGCCTGATCAGAAATCCTCTTCCTCCTCTCCACCAGGCTCAACATATACAGCAGTGCCATGGCGGGAGGTGTGGCAACTCCACCCATGCTAATAGTGTTTCATGACAAATACACAAAACTGGACCCACTGTGGCATGTCAGACATTTGGGTAAGATCAGCACTCCTGTTCACAGGCACACACACACACACGCACGCACGCACGCACGCACGCACGCACGCACGCACGCACGCACACACACGCAAGAATTTTAGTGTTAGCTCCCAAATGGCACAGTGGTATCTGAGATGACAGCTAGGTCATTAAACTAAACAGAAACTGCAAATAATAGACAAATGAGACACACTATGCCCCAAAATCTAATCTGCAGTGTTTGAGGTACTGAGCTTCATGCACATGTAGCAGTTGTGTAGTCCTGTGTTGTCACCATGCGAGCAGGATACAGCACACCGAGGACCTAAAGATGTTCATTACAACTAGTAATTAATAATGATCGGCACTGTTGTCACCTCAGCTGTAATCACAGTGTGTTATTTCCTTGTTAACAGCCGATTAGAAAGCATCTCTGTGGTAAGTAATAGACATCTGAGCTATTAACCTTGTTTGCATAAGCGAGTTTTGTATTGAAACGACAGCTTGCACTAGCAACAGACTGAATGTACTACTAAACTGAAAACAGTCAGAATCAGAGCTGTGTGAACAGTGATGCATTCACTTACTGCTGTATATAGTGAAGTGCCTTTGAACACCGAAGCAACTGCTTATCTTAGGAAAAAACACTAATAAACTACCAGACAGACCTACAATCTTTGAACTGAACTGAACAAAGTGAGTTAGGTCAGTGATATGTGATGTTATGATCTGTGGGCACATCCCTTAAGCCTGCAGGGGTCCATGACAGGGAACATATGCTACACACAGCACACCAGCTGAATTTACAGTAATAATAACAAGTAATGGCAAGTGGAATTCTAAATCTAAAATATTATAGCGCTACCCTCAGATCGATTTCAAAAGGGTTTTCTGGTTGTCCAGGCTGGAGTCCAGATGCCCGTTATTCAGAGAGCTTCCTACAGGAGGCGCGCCTGCTGCACTGGAACGGCCCATTTAAACCCTGGAACTACCCTGCTGTTCACTTGGATCTGTGGGAGAGGTGGTTCATCCCGGACCCCTCCAACAGGTTCTCCTTGGTACGACCTGAGCGCAACAGTTGAGGTCTATGGATTGTATCATGTCTGAGCCACAGGGGGGCAGGTGAAGTGTGTGAAGTTTAGGACTTACTTGAACAATAGTGGAGGTGTAATAGGAAACGTAGAGTGAATTTAGTACTGAGGAATGTTACTGAAAAATAAATGGCCGTACATTGTATGAGGAACAATATCGGCAGTGTGTTCTCTATGTATGCTAAACACAAAATGTGACTCATCTGTTGTGTACAGTGACAGATACCTGTATTAGAATATTACTTGTTTGAACATGGTCATAGTGTCCAATGATTTTTGTGTCTTTGTAAAGTGTATAAAGTGAGTGAAAATGTGTTTCTCTGCTAACGTGAAATACATTTTCAGAACTACAAATTTCACATTTTCCTGTCTTTACTGGTACATTCATGCTTCAAATCAGCATTGACATCTTGAGGGAAACAGAATACACCTTGTTGGGCCAGGATATGAACTCAAGATTAGAGCATGTTTGACGCCCAGTGATGGTCAGTCAGTTGGTCCACTCAGATTGACGTATCTCAACAACTGTTGAATGGCCTGTAGACATTTGCACAGACATGCATGGTACCCAGAGGATGAACCCAATGATCCTTTGACTTTTCCTTTAACACTACAAACCCAGATGTTCTTCTCAGAAGTTGTTGGAGAACAAATCATGAGGGAGAGTTGAAGCTGAACTTGCATTTGGCCAGAACCACAACTCAAAATGAATGCTAATGTGGCTGCTGGGTGTGTAAAAAAAAAAAACTGTTGCTTGGGGCTGTGCATCTGTCAGCTCTCGTTTTGCTGTTTTTCTGCCCCCTTGTGTCCAAAAACTGATTAATGCAGCTTTAATTCTTTCATTAAGTTCATTATTTCTGTATTAATTCCCTCGTTGAAATAATGTATGTCCTCTGCATAGCAGCAGGCAGCCACACTCTTACTGTTATCATACTGGTTCACCTTGTTCTTATCTGAAATAAATCTGGAAAAGTAAAAGCAAAAGAAAACATTCAAACTGAAGGCAAAAGTGAGCATTTTCTCCTTCAGGGAGGGTTGAAGTCACCTCCAGAAAGGTGGCTCTGAGACAATCCTGCTCCCAGTTTTGAGGAAATGCTTGTAGAACTGATCCACCAGCACATGCCTCAAGTGAAAAATAAAGTAACACAGGGCAAAAGGGGGACATTTCCAGAATAAGGGTGAATTCTGAAAAGCTAGCTTTCAGAGTTTTTAAAGCGTCTTGTGTATGCATATTTTCTTCAAACATCCCCGTCTTGCTCTCTTATAGAAATCTGTAAAAAGGCCTCTGTAACATCAGTCATAAATGCCACTCTGTGCTGTCTGAACTTTAACAAGATGCTGAGTAGGTCAGGATTCAGATTAGGGCCTGTATTAAGCAGTCATTTCAGGAAAGACAACCTGAAGCATGTGAAGAAGCATCAAATACTACTCTGAGTGCAGTGGTTAAACGCTCCTCATGAATGACTGTATGAATGCCCTTATTTACATAGTCCTGAATATCTGAATATCTCTGCTTTGATAAAAAAAGTGGCACGTCATTTTTGGACTTCTTAATGAGCTGCTCAAAACATTTCTTAGCTACATCACAGTTAGAAGACAAGTCATTTTTTCCATTTCTTTGTTCAGAGTTGTAGGTGAGTTGATGAGGGAAGTGAGAGCAGGTGTGTGTTTGGGTGGGCGGTCAGGTCATAGGGAAAAGAGAGAAAGTCCAAGGGTACCTGGTGGATCAGTGGGGGAGAGCACTGATGGGCCTGGGAAAACAAACATGGCTGACACTCTGTGCAGCTCACAGATTTTGTCATATTCTCTCTGTCCTGATCCTGGGTTTCCAGTCACAGACACAGAAAAAAGGCCTGGGCTGTTTGGAGGTCATGCTTGCACAGTACTGAGAAATAATACTAATATGACATTGGCCTTCTGTTTCCAGAGATCAGAAAGTAGATGCAACAGCACTATGGTAGCTCAGGACTGCTTTAACTTTGAAGGCTGAATTGGTCTGTTATTATTAAGGTAGGTTCCACCGAGATTTGAACTCGGATCACTGGATTCAAAGTCCAGAGTGCTAACCATTACACCATGGAACCATCAGTTGACCATCACCGTCACCACCTCCGGAATCTTACCATTCCTTGTTTCTCCACCAAGTTCATCATCAATCTTATTCAGTAACTTTGTTGTAGAGGCACAGATTTAGGATCTTTTTTTTCCTCTCATGGTCTATTTCAGCTATTGTTCTTCTTTTTTGTCCTCGTCCTTGTCATGCATACAGATTGACTTTTCGTTGTGTCTTTAATTCATCTCCCGGGTTTCGGCACCAACTTTTGCAAGGCATCTCTGTTTCAATTAAGACAGAAACCCAAGTGCTCTGTTGCTTTCATTTATTAACATCACTTAACACTAACACTGAGTGAAGTCAGAACACTTAATAATAAATACGAAAACCCACCCCCCAAATAATCAGTTCACTGACCCCTGATGTGTTTAACGTGAAGTCACTGTAGAGGTGCGCTTCTTTTAAGCACCTGGATAGGTGCAACAGCATAGGAGGCTTTTTCAGATAAATCTGTCTTGCAGTCACAAAAAATGGCTTATTTTGGACAGACTGTGACAGTCCTGTTTTGCAGTGAGAGTTCAAGTGATGGAATGAGCGCTGGTGCCCTCGTATTTCATTTCTTGCTCTTTGCTCTTGCCTGTGCGGAGTATGACAGACCAAGCCCTGGCTGGAGTGGATGCTCTTGGTCTGGTGCCAGTGCTGTGCCAGTAAGAAACATCATCAGTGAAGGCTCGTTCAGGAGGATCATCAGCTGTTCCGGTGGTGTTAGGACACATCCAGGGCGGTGTGTCATCCAAATCTGTGCCAGGATGCTCCACAGCTGAAGTAATGCCATGTTTAAGAGTCTGTACTTATACAGAGGCTGCTACAGAGTCAGTGAATTGCTCATTCTCACGTATTTGATGCAGCATTGTTGCAATTCTATTTTCAAGCTGTGCAATTCTCTCAGTCAGTCGCTCAAAGTCTGTGCAGCTCACAGATTTTGTCATATTTTGTCCGTCCTGATCCAATGACAGACACAGCAAAAAGGCTTGGGCTGTTTGGAGGTGACGCTCGCACAGCACTCAGAAGTAATAAAAGTGGTAACAAGTATATTAGAAGCCTGTCATGAGTAAGTATCCAGGATGCACTTTCCAAAACATTTGGCAGAGAAAAACAAGGGTATCAGCTAAGAATCTGCTCTGTAGGAGAGCAGGCCAAAGTAAGCACTATGACCATGGTATGACAAGACCGCTTCCACTTTGAAGACTGAATTGATCTGTTAGTATTAGGTAGGTTCCACCGAGATTTGAACTCGGATCACTGGATTCAAAGTCCAGAGTGCTAACCATTACACCATGGAACCACACACCTGCATTTGCTCCGCTTTGATAGGAACTGGTCTCCTCAGTTCCCAGATGCTACTCCTCACCTGTCGTCGTCCATGCCCTGTCTGTCTGCTCTCACCGAAGAACTTGTCTCAACTCAAACTCAGTGACGCTGGACTCTGCCTCGTCTGGCCTCGTCTCTTGCATATTTTCCTTGATATTCATTCAGTTGTTAAACCATCCTTCGCCTCCTGTCTCCTCTGTTTGATCCTGGTACTCTGGCTCCTAGAAACTCTGCTGAAACAGAACACGGAGTGCTGTTAAAAGAAGAGGTGATGCAGCAGAGCGCTAAACATGACCCTGTCCCGACGTTTTAAAACGTGCTGAACAGGGTTGTATTTTATTTTTTAAAAACACAATAATAGGCAAATCTCCTCTTCACATGAATACTGAGAAATTTGTTTACACACACCTTTTGTTTTGAGGGAAAAGTAATGTCCATTGAATTATGTTATTAACATGATGAAGACATGTTGTTAAATTACTTACCTGATAAAATGTTTTTATAAAAGTAAAACATACACTGACAACATATTTTCTAATGTTCTAATGTACAGACAGGAATCTGCATACAGACCCTTGATTCTGGTGTCACACACTGTGTATGCCCACCATCCACCCCGACCCCCTCAGAAAAATCTGAAATATGTTACATCTTCTGTGTATATGCAGGCTGAAACTGGACCCCTCATTCACTTCTTGGTAGAAAACAGAAGCAGATGTTGCACGAAAACCCTATCTCCAGTTCCCCAAAAAATGTCTGGAAAGTTTTAAAGTACTTCTTTGATTGTGTGCGGTGTATATGCCGCTAGACACGTGGTTCGCTTTTGCATCGGTCTCTGTGGGGACAAGTGAAGACAGCGAGTTCACAAGGTCTCTGTGTGTCTTTGGCTCTGCTCTGTCATAATAGCAGAAGAACAGAAAATGCATACACCGCCATCAAAAACACCCTGTGGTTTCTCCTCATTCATTAGTTGTAAACCAGATTCCATCCCTCTTGATGCTTTTTTATTTTATTTTATTTTTCCCTGTCCACCAATCATAATTTGAGCACACCCACATTAATAGCAGTATCTACTACCCCTGCATAGAAAGCCACTTACATACCACTACATGCAGACATGCACACTTGAATACATGCATGCACGTATACCCCGTTTCTTTGCATTTACTTTTAGCTTGAGAAAAAATACATTCAACTTTATTTTAAATAACGTTGGTGGCCACAGGGGGACTGGTGCCTGTCCCAGCACACAGTGGATAGTCGTGGGGTAAACCTTGGACAGGGCACAGCTAATCTACAGTTCCCAATTCATCCTGTGTGGAACAAATTAAATACTGGTGCCACCATGTCAGACACACAGGCCAGCACAAATTTACATGTCTGAAAGAGTTCTGTCTAAGCAGAAGGATGTGGTAAGTTTACAGATTAAGTAAAAGTAATGAAATGATATCAATTAGAATAAAGATAGGGTTGAATAAAACATCCAAAACAATATAGATATATAAATGGTCGGCACCCTATGCAGGACTAAAAATGACTTCAAGTCATTTATATTCCATCAGGGACCTGTTTTTCAGTGGCTTCTTAACTCCACTAGATGGAGCTCTTGAGCCAAGAGTGTTTGACTGTAGACTTTTCTTGTTTTTTGAGTGTTAGAAATGGAAAGTCTTAAAGTTTTAAAATGTAGAGAATTAAAAGAAGTTCAAGAACTTGTCCTATATTTTATCCCTTTTTGAAACAGACACATTTCCCTGCAGAGGAAAGAGTGAAATACTTTTAGGATTGTGCTTGTATTTCTTCTGTTTATGCCCACTTACTCAATCAGACATATTGCAGTGATGCAAGTAGCCAATATTATTCATTACATCCGTAATTTCAACTGCTGTAAAAAGATCATTCTACTTTGCCTGATGGCTATCATGTAATTTTAAAAGTTGTTTAAATAAGTTGTGTCATTAACCATTTTACTTGTCATTTGCAGTTATGGTGGATATCCTGATGACATAACAGATCTTAATAAAAACCCTGCTTCAAATGTACAATATGGAGTATTGTGTATATATAACAACGATCTATAGCGTGTCATTGAATTATGTGCTTGTTTCAGCTGAACCTACGTAATATTTTCAATCAATGAAGGTGACACGGAGTTTGCATTCGGTGCTGGTGTCCGCTTGTCCTGGATGATTCCAGTCAGATATTATCTGATCATGAACCTTTTTTTCCAGTGGATTTGTGATTTGTGATGGTATGGGGGCACGCCCAGCGAACGATGTGAGGAGAAAACATACCTGAGGAGGCCTGAAGATAGAAACGAGTCTGCAGGGAAAATTTTGGGGCCTCCCTTCCCCTTTAAAAGCAACTTTTCTTTAACCCAATGACCCATCAGGTGAACTTGCTTTTCCTGCAATGGGGGATTGATGATATAGATTAATAAGACTTCTTTAGGAAGCATTAGCTCGAGAATAAGATTTGCCACCAATTATCCTTATGTTGATATTTACTTCGTAGATTCCAGAGTTTTCTTTCATTCAGTCTCCTGTGTTTTTCAGCACATCTTTCCATCTTTCATTGCTTTATCTCCATACACTGGCTCTCATTCAGTCTTTTATTGTCATCGCTGTATTTTCTGCTTTCCATTGGAGATTTATTTTCCCTATACATTCCATCCTTTTCAGTGGAAAACACAATCCTTGCATCACAAAGCCTCACATTAGGTCATGAGCACACACTAGATACATCAAACAGACAGAAGAAGAAGCAGGGATGTACATATCTGCTGAGCGAACGTGATGAAACTGTTTCTTTGCTGGAGGGATGATGCACGACAAGATGCCACCAGTGTGTGGAACTAATTAAAATTATGCTTCTAACTCGAAACAATCTTGACATCAAAAGGTCACTAATGCATCACAGTGATGTAGTGCATCCAGACAAAAGCCCATTGAACATACAGTTAATACATTTTCTTATGCTTTATTTAACCCTGGTAAGCAAAAAAAAAAAAAAAAGGTAAGATTCTGCTAACATAGTGCTACCCAAAAAATACAACATAAGAAAAAAAAAAGCATTGTGAGCTGTAGGAAATGACATGCCATGAACTCCTTGTCATATTGTGTCACTATGCCAAACAAAGCTAAAGTTAGCTCACTGTAACTTAGATTACATCATGTGGAGCATAGAGGGAGATGACCAAAACATTTTACAAGTGTTGTTAATTCAGTGAAAAGGGTTTCAAAACTGGCTGAAATATGAAGGACTGCATAACTGTTCCTGTACGTTTAGTATCTCTGTAGTGCTAAAATGAAAGTCAAATATCATCAGTATGCATCCAGAGCTGTTTTATGACAAATATAAAACAAGGACAGCTGCAACTTGTAAAAAATCCCCATTTTTGGGGTCCTAATTTGGAGATTTAAAGGTCCTCCGTGTTCATTTTTATTAATGATCCATCAATGAAAATGGGTGAAAAAGGAGCTGTTTTCTGCAACACAGTAAATAATGATTGTGCGTATTATCAACACCTCTCTTCTGTACTTTCATTGCATTTTTTCCTTCTGGGGATCTCTCCTTTTATTTTCATGCTTTTGTATGAATTCCAGGTCCAAAAATACAATCGATATGATTGATGTTATGTAATGGTATTGCTTGTCCTTGAGCTCTGCCACCTGCACGTCTGTATCCGTCACTAACCTGATTCTCTCAGTCCTCCTCCAACCCTCGCTCCTTCCCTGCCTCCCTCTCTGCTTCACGCTCGAGATTCAAACAGCAGGCAGACTTTAAATAGCTTGCAGACACCTACTCCCTCATATCTGTCTTCCTCTCATCTTGTCTAATGACTCTCTCTCCCCCTCTCTGGACTGCATTCCCCTCTAATCATCTCATCTCTCTGGCTCTGTCTTTAATGGAAGCTGTAATGGTGTGAAAGGAACAGGCAAGCCTTATTAGCCTGCAGCCAAAACACACACAAGTTTTCTCCCATGTGGCAGCAGGGTATCACTGGAGAGTGTGTGTTTGATGTCTGTGTGTGTGTATCTTGATGAAGCCAAGTAGCCAAAAAGCAGAGAAGTGAACCTAATCTCTTATCAGGACAAAGGGATTTTGGGGACAGAATTGGACTGTGTGTCATCCACAGGGATGGAGGATGTTGTGCTGATCTGCAGTCTGGACCATCATCATGACCTCTGACCCTAAAACAGATGTAGTGACAGCTGTTTCCCCCAGCAGGCCAAAGTGTAAACTGCTCATTAGGAAATCAGCTGTGTCCTTGCCATAAGAGTGTGGAAAAGTCCTGAAATCTGATTGGACCGTGTGCATGCCTGGGTGTGCGTGCTTGTGTGCGAGTGTGTGCGTCTGGGCTGGAGTGAGTGCGAGGTGCAGAAACACTCACAGGGTGCTGCATATCTGATGAAAGCCTCACACAGACACGATGCGTTCACTTCCAACCTGTTTGTTCACCATATTATCTCGTCATATCTTCTGTCTCCATGACAACCAGAGCTCTATTCTCAGGAGAGGTGTGTGATGTTGCCTTGTTATTAAAACCTAAAGGTACCCACCATGTGATAGTAGTGTGTAAAATGGGACCTCAGGGAAAAAGATGCCTTGAAATTAGAGTGTATCTAAAGGTCTGGTGTGTAGGGTTTAACAGCAGCTATTGTCAGAATAGGAATATAGTACTCAGACCTTCTGACCTTACAATGAGCTACTTGGGGAAAGGGTCCTATTCCACAGAGTCCGCCATGTTGCACTGCCATGTTTTTGTACAGTAGTCCAGAAAGGACAAACTAAAGACTGGCACAACAAATGGCCTGTCACGTTGTTTGTGTTTCTAGCCACTTTAGGTTCTCCCGTGTACTTGGAAGGGGAGGGTAAGGCCGGGGGAATTCAGTTGGCTGAAATTTGCAACTTCACTGCTAGATGCCACTAAATAATACACACTGGACCCTTGTAGTACTTCTAGTATTTGCAGTATTCGCATCCCAAATCTGTCTAAAATGGTGACAAATGGTAAAGATGCTGTTCACCGAAGCTAATGAAATTCTCTTTGACACACTGCAGTTCTGCACATTGAATGTCACTATCCTTAAATAGTTCAATCACATTCCCGATCAGATGACTGATGTCCACGTTCTTGACTTGATCCAGATTCGCTGGCTTGATTGACAAAGGTCAGTTTCTCCTGGAAAAGCAGGTGGTCCCAGTTTGAGGTGGTTGTGATGGAGCGGTCAAGGCGATGAACTAGAAGTCCACTGTGGTTGCCATGTGCAGACCGGAATCCTGCCAGCTGTAGAAGTCTCAGCTCTTACTTTAATCATGATCAAGTAACCAGATGTGAACACTGCCAGTGCTGCAACTGCTTTAAAGCGCTCGAACCAAAACTAAAACCAACAGGGATGAACGTGGAATTAAAAACAAACATTAGCCCGAGAGAAGAAGCCCGGGGAGCGACCCTTAACTTTCTGTCTGAAACAATTAGCCTGTTTGATTGTCCATTGAACATCAGAACATTCAAATTTTGTGTTGATGTTAAGAGTCATAATGGGTTCTGCTCTTTGATTAGATGCTGACGTCATCACATGTAGTGCTGTTTGGTTGAGATCATTATGGGTTTCTCATTGTTCTGTCAGCTTGTTTTAAGCTCTGGGCATCTTATTATTATTTACTTAACATTCTCATGACTTTCTTTAAGTAGTGTAGACTTGGATTTTAAGCTTCCAGTATTGTTGTGCTGCTTGTAGCCATACAGCAACAAGTGGAGTGTATTGACCGGTGTGGTGACAGTATTCAATAAATATCCCAGAAAACAAGTTAATTCCTCGTCCCTCTGTGAGCACAGACAAATCTTCCACTTTCAGCAGATGAATGTGAGCACAGCCTTCTTGTGCATAGTCCATCATTCTGCACAGCGAAGCTCACACATTCAACCGCAGGGACACAAAGAAAAATACATTTTTGAGTAGACAGAGACTTTAAATGTTACACAGAGATTTTTTCAGTCATGGCGTATGTTTATGGTTCCAGTGGGGCCTAAACACATGATGGACTACCCACCACTGTGCCAGGTTAATGTGTATAGCAACATTTGAGTTCCTCAAGGTTTAGTGGAAGCATCACAGGACCATGATGCAGTCATAAATTTACATTCATACACATACTTAACAATACGTTTGTGTTTAGGAGGAAGTCTCACATTTAAAATTAATTTACTTAATTTAACTGACTTGTTCCACCTGTTAAATACTTAACATAAGAACTCTCATGTTACCTCAGTTGTTTGGATTTGATTCGGTGCATACGTACAAACTCCGAAGTAATTTCATTCTTCTATTCTAAACTCTTGAGAGGGAGGTAGTTTTTAACAAGGCTAAGAGTCTTCAACTACTATGGTACAGTCAGTGTGGAAAACCAGGGACCAGGAGATGTATTTTTACACACAGCATCACATTGTGACGGGTTATTTTAGGTCTGATAATAGAAAAGTGTCTTCTTAAAGATAATCTCACATTTTCAGCAATAAGCAGCAAATTAACAGCTCTCCTGTATTCAGCAGTGCTCAAACAATCTGCAGACACATGTTCTATTCCTGCTGTGTGATCAAGCGGCAAACAGGGAGCTGCCAAATTCTCTGATAAGGTCTTGAGGACTGTATAAACTGTCTGTCATATAGAATTTGTCCACTAGATGGCGGTGCAGTGCGCATATTTGTTTCCACAAAATGATCCTCAGCTTTCTTCACATTCCCTACCAGTTCAAACAGAGCTCACATGGCTGGATAGCACAGGATGAGAAAAGGATGTTAGAAGATCAGACATCAGGGCATTGGTGGTATAGTGGTGAGCATAGCTGCTTCCCAAGCAGTTGACCCGGGTTCGATTCCCGGCCAATGCATGTGATAAGATATTGAGACAACTGTCTCACGAAGGACTGGTGTTTTTGCCTTGTGTCTTGGGAGGTCTGTAAACAGCACAACACATACACATTCCTCTTAATCTTACATGGCGTAAAGACTCCACATCGTTTAGTGCTGAAGGATTAGAGATGTCCAAGTTCTTTGTTGCTTCTTGGCT
Source organism: Chaetodon auriga (assembly GCF_051107435.1). NCBI lineage: Eukaryota > Metazoa > Chordata > Actinopteri > Chaetodontiformes > Chaetodontidae > Chaetodon > Chaetodon auriga. The sequence goes on along the minus strand of NC_135095.1, from coordinate 3,382,127 downwards.
TTGTCCACGCTGATCAGCTTAATCAGCATAGATCCATTTCACCTGGAAAGCCAGGTTGTCCCTAGGCGGGGGGTAAGAAGCCCATTGAGGTTTCCCCAAGCAGACTGGAATCCTTTCAGCTACAGAGGTCTCAGCTCTCAGCTGTCCTTCCCTCTATTCCTGTGTGAGACTGCTGGTGGATTCAGTCAATTATGTAAATGGAACATCTTCTTTCATAGCATTGGTGGTATAGTGGTGAGCATAGCTGCTTCCCAAGCAGTTGACCCGGGTTCGATTCCCGGCCAATGCATAACATCCTGTGTCATGACGATTTCTGGAAAAAGCGAGGGGCTTTGTCCTGAAGTTGTGGTAAAGTGTTGGTGTGACATTGCACCTTAGGAATTTTGTATTTCACCAAATACCTGTTAGAGTTATGAAGGTGGCTGCTGATCAGATTCAAACTCCTGTCAGCAGGAAGTTGGGTTTCAAGTACATGGTTTGCTTTTTTACATCTCAGGAAAATGTTTATTAAACTTTTTTTTTTTTTTGGCATGCACTTACTTTTTTCAAGGTGACTGGGGCAGATTAGCATCCGGTGGCCTACTGAATTGTGCAGTGGGAGAATGGCAGAGAAAACTTTCCTCTTGGAAAGAACAAGTGCATCAAGGTGCTAAAAGTACATTAGCACCTTGAATTGAACCCGGTGGCGGTGAGAGCACTGAATCATAGCCCAGCCACAGGACCATTAGCGACCCACTGGGTCTCAGAAGGACACAAAAGTAAATCAAAAAATTTGCCATCCTCTCTGAAGTTTGGCTTTTGTGTCTCAGTAACTAACATTTTTCAAAAAATACACAATACATCTCATTTTAACTAGTTTTTCTTTGTTACAGCCAATTCAATCTGGCTTCATGACAGTTTACATTGTTCCTGCTGAAAATTACATAAAGTATTACCATGCTCTCACCTGCTCATCTCAAGAAGCATGATCTCATTTGGCCAGACAGTGAAACTGTAATTAAGGCCTGAAAATGCGAAAGTCCACCATGACTGTTTTTTTTGCTAATTAGCATAAACTAAAAAACAGTGATGAGATCTAAATTTCAGATTTTTACTGGATCAAAATGGGCATACAGCATTCCAGGACTGAGATACGCATCACTATTAATAAGGTCAGTTGAGAAACATGGCCGACATCAACCAAGAAACAGGGCAGGGCTTGGTGGGACAGTTACCATAACTTGGCCAAGATACCCCAAATTGCTGCCAGTTCTGTGCTGCTGGTGTCTGACAGGTGATCACTGATGAGCAGGTGGCGCCTTGTGTGGGAGGTCAGTGTATAAATGCACATGTGAATGGATGACTTGCATTGTCAAGTGTAAAGTAAGAAGGGGAATATTTGAAGTAAACTTCATATACTGCAAATGTGCTATTTATGAGCTATTATATTTGCTCAGGCTATTCAATTCAAATACACAGAAATACATTCATGATACTGTAAATTGTATTTTCAGTGTAAAATCTAACGTTAATAGATTACAAATACACTTTATAGGGATAAGAGTGTATTTTTAGATACTTCCTGAGCATTTTCAAAATGGTAAAAGGACTGTATTTATATTGCACTTTTCTATTCTTAACGCCTTCTCAAACACTTTTACAGCATGATCCAGAGGTGGCTAAGTGCCAGCTGCTCATTCCAAGCAGAAACCATTCACACACAGATACATGCCCTACCATGCACACACACACGCCATGCACTGGTGAAATTTGTCTTCCGCCTTTAACCCATCCTGGTCATCCTTCCTCCGCGGCAGACCAGGAGCGGTGGGCTGCCATCCAACCAGCGCCCGGAGACCCAGTTCCTTTTGTCACCATGGGTCAGGTGGTGATCTTCTTGCATGTTTTTAGTGGGGGTATATTTTATGGAGGATACCCCAGGTGAACACGGGGAGAACATGCAAACTCCACACAGAAAGGCCTTTTTCCTCAAGCAGCAGGTACCAAAGGCATGGTGGAGGACAGACCCCCGGTGCCCGCAGCGAGAATCGAACCCGGGACCTTCTTGCTGTGAACAACAACAGTGTTTCCACCGTGCCACCAAAACACCAGCTGTCAGAAGTGGGATTCGAACCCACGCCTCCAGGGGAGACTGCGACCTGAACGCAGCGCCTTAGACCGCTCGGCCATCCTGACTCGGCCATCCGAAACCCGGTCCTGTATTGTTGCATTTATTGTAAATAAATGTAGTATAAAAGAGGATTTAAAGTATACTACCAATTGCCTTATATTGGCATATATTGCACTTGTACTGTACATGAAATGTACTACTAATGGATTACAAGTACATCTACATTACTATATTTATATGTTGCTGAAGTATTTCTAGTACACTTCTAGTACACTACAACTCAATAATCCTAATCCTAATCCTAAAAGTGCACTTAAAATATTGAATTTGAATATTGAATATTGAATTTGAATATTTTCCTGTAGTATGCTTCCAATCTATTTAAAGTAAATACATTTATGTAAATGTGTTGGAAACATACTTTGCAATATTTAGATTTACTTAAAGTATATATTTTTTTCACTTGGGACATCATACCCACACACAGTCCTTAGGGGGCAGTATTTGCATACACACTGGACACAACATTCTTACTGCATTTCTCACATGTACAATGGTACAACCACTAACAACACTTCAGCTAAAAATACCTAAACATATGAATACCATAACTTAGTATTCATCATGCAGTATTTACATATGCATACCCAGACAAAGATGCTGTTTTATTCATTTTTTTGTGTTTTGATCAGCCTCCCCCATGGGTGCTGGTGGGCCGAATCATGCCACCTCTGGCCCTACCTGCCTTGCCCAGGACAAGCTGTCTGAGTTCTGAACTCTTCAGATGATTTCCAGAATTGATGGAGTCCTAATTCACTATAACCTGCTACCAGAAGATTAACAGGTGTCAGTACCATTTTCATTTTGTATTTATTTTACCTTTCAGTGTGCAAAGGAATCAGTTATTAAAGATTATTTCCTCTTGGGGAAAGGAATGTATAAACCAGCCTTGAATGATTTTAATGTTGTCACCTCAATTGTCTCTCACTAAAATTCTTGACTTTCTTGATTGAAACAAATATGTTGAATGAGTCAAATCATTTCCATCTGTATAATTTGGTGTAGCATGGAACAACATCACGGTATACTGCAATTACCACGCAAAAACCTATGAAGAAAAATAAATCAGTACTTGAACTTGGCATGCTTTACATCTTGGTTTGACTGGAAACAAATAAACTGTGCAGCTGATGCAGCAATGAAAACAAACCTGTTGTGCTCTCTGGAAACATTACATTATACTGTACACAACTACCTCACAAAACCTAAAAAAAATCTTAATAAATCAATACTTACCCTTTAAAGTACTTCATTCCTTAAACCTCTTGGTTTAATTGAGAAGACTCCAAGCTTTGAAGAGAGTCACTCAGGCTCAGATCTGTTATAAAATAAAAATGAAAGATCCATACACTGCTGTGCAGGTGATGCAATACTGAAGACAGGTTGTACAAACCTGATGCACAAGTCCGGTCTGGAAACTGCACATGTTGAGGAAGACTTAATCTCTTTGCTGTGTTTAAAGCACACATGTACAGTGCTTCTCACAGACATATAATCTTTTTCTCTGTTACTCCTAAAGGCACAAAACTGCAATAGAATAAAACCAGAGTCAGGGCTCATACACAGCTGTGCAGGTGGTGCAATGAAGAAACCACAGGTTGTACAAAGCACTCCATCCACCAGGAATCTGCTCGGACATAAAACCCAGTTCATACCTGCCCCTGACATGGTTCCTACATCCTCATCTCATGCATTTATACTTCATGCTTCACATTTGTTTACACAAGAGAGGTCAGACATGAGCAGCTGTCAGTTGGCCATGAGAACAGCGGATGAAGTTGAACTTTGTTGAGCTCATAAAACTCCTCTAACATGCTCGCACCGTTAACCCAACACTTAGCAACGTCTCTTATTACTGCATCCTGTGTTATTTTATTTTATGGTGCTGTCTTTTTTTTTTTTAATACATAATGCTCCTGCAGCTCCTCCTCTAACCGACCTAACTTGTTTGAATCGCTTCTCTACCATGTTGACGTCCATCCATCCTAATCCATCCTTATTCCAGCCTTCTTTGTTTTCTTTGGCCTTTTCTGTGTTGCCAAGCGATGATGTTCCCTGACTGGAAGTGGATGGCATTGTTCCCCCAGTGAATTTGTGTTGTGTTCTTCAGTGAAACACACAGAGCATGACAGCCAGAGAGTAAACAAAGTGCTGATATCTGTGTGGGCATCGTCTGGCAGAGCATGCTAATAAGGAGGCACGCCAGTGTCTCAGAGGACAAAACTCTTTAAAGCAACTTTCTTTCTTTGGATTTTGGCAGAAGGCCACAACCGAAGTTCTGTCACCACAAAGAGGAGGTACTTCACTGGATCATTACCAGGCATGAGGGGACGTGTGAAGGATCGTGGATGTTGGATAGTTAAAGGACAAATATTTCATTTTATTTTAGATGACCATACTCACATAAAGGTAGCTTTCCTGGGCTCTAAAGTTTCACATATATATCCCCAACACAAAAGATAATAATTCACCTAATTAACCATGATACGAGATGAAATGCAGCTGTGATACATTTCCAGAGTTGCAAAATCCTGTCTTTGAGTATTATAAAAGCATCTGATAAGCCCTTAAATCCATTAAGCTCTTTCTCAAACTTCACTTCCTGGATTATCTCACTTCTGTGTGGTCCAAGATTGCAGCACTAAGCAGACTGGAAAAATGTTTGCAGTTTACATAACCTGGGCAGCAATTACAGTTAGCAGTACAATTGCAATCACTGCAAACTGAACTAACAATCATTGTCTGCACAGCCCACGTGGCAAAAGTAGCATGTTAGCAGAGCAGCAGCAGTTTCAGTGTTCCGTCTGCAGATATGCAGGATATGTTCAGGGACAGTGCTGAGGGCGAGAGAGAATAAAGTATCTAACAGTCTGTAGAGGACATATGTGAATAAATCAATGAACAGCATGCAGCCTAGTCTCACAGGCAAACAACCTTAACATCACATCAACATTGTGTGTGTGCGTGTGTGTGTATGTGTGTGAAGCTGATTAATATGGAGTTAGGTCTCAGTATGTGCTAATCCACTGCTTTATATTCAAGGTGATTAAGACTTGTAATCTACTGCAGAGGTAGGGTGAGGAGGAAAGAGGAGGAGAGCTCTTCCAGTCTCCTTCACTGTCCTGAGTGAAAAATAATGTCTACCTTTCCATTCATCAGCATAGCATATGAGAGAGGAGGAGGAGATGAAGGGATGGGGGGTGAGGAGAGAGAGAGAGGTGGTACTCACCCTATGTGGATAGTCCATGTCTTTGTTTTTCGGGCACCTCTTTGATGAAAACTTCAGAGCAAACTGATGAGTGTAACACCATCTGGACGGAAGCCAAAGTGATTCAACAACTCAAGAAGTTCTCCAACTTAATCTAAGAGCTCTTAAATCACACAGCTCGATTATTCCACCACTCAAACCGGCAGCATTTCTACACATAGCCAAATGTTTGCACAGCCTGCATGAAGCAAAAAAGGTTAAAAAATTCATCCAGGGATTAGTCACACCCACCTCTGTGACATGTGGAGGAAACTGAAGTAATTACAATTTGTACATGGAATGTGTGTTAGTAATTCTATCTACAGTAAATACCAAGGTGGGTGGTGCTCTTTCTTTTATTCAACCATGTCTATCTGCTCATGCTTAAAACCTAAAATGAAATAAAATACATGACTTTGAAATTCAAATAGCAATAAGTAACACGTTTCAGGAAATGGTCATGTTTCAGTTCACCAACAGTTTACTTCATGGGTCTGCAATTGCTAAATCATTTTCTTGGAAGTGTCCCAGAAAGGATTTCTTTAAACTCTCCAATGAATGCTGGTATTAAAACAACGTCTCAGTCCTCCATCCCTCCGTTCATCCACACCGTCACTTCCCCAGCCCCCTGGACTGTCATCCTCCGTCCATCCACCAGATGCCCTCAGACTTTCCCATCCGTCCCAGTCCCCTATCATTTCATATCCAGCCACACCCTCATGCCCTGTAGCAACTCCATTCCTGCCTTTCCCCTCACCTGATCTCACCCACCTGCCTGCTCATCCATCTCCACTTGCTCTAATCAGCCCTGCAGCACATATACCAGCCCCATTTTCCTCAGCCGGTTGCCAGACTATCCCTGACACTTACACCTGTACTGTCCTGAACCTGTAACTGATCTGTTCCTGTTTTTCCTTGTTACCTGTTAACCTCTTCCTTTGTCCTTTGCTCTTTTGTTGGACGGTTTGGTCTTCCTGCTGCCAGCCTGTATCCTGTTCGTGACTGCCTGCCTCAGGTAAGTTTCCTTTCATCCTGCCAGCTTCGCCTTGTGTGTGTTTGTCTGTGTTTGGGTCCCTCTCCCTTTGTAGTCAGAATTCAGAGACACAACACCAGAATTTGATTTCATCATGTGGGTCCTGATGATACAGGCAGACATTACCAGAACTGTCCAATTAATGAGCGACTGTCTGTCTGTCTGTATAATTCCATTTGATTTGTGTAACTCAAAGAGTTGAAGCCTCAGATTCAGCTGAACTTAACGATACTTTTTGCACTCTATGAGGACTCATTAGGGAGGGATCTTTTCAGAGCCAATGTGGACAGGAGGAACAATTATAAGAGCTGATGACGATTTAAGAGTAGATGTGGGCATGAAATCCTACAGTACACTGAATCGATGGAGAGAACAGTATATATCAATAAACTGAAGGACACCAGTTAAAAAGTGTCTCCAGTTCCCTGTAATCATTCAGACATTTGCCTTCCTATGTCCTAATTTAAGGTTACGTTTTTGTTTTGTTTTTTTCATGGAAAACACAATATGTAAAATAAAGCGCTGCTTTTGAATCTTTTTTGTGACACATTCATCTGTGATGGATGGCAGCATGAGGGAGTACCTTTCGGACAGCACACCTAAATGAAACACCTAATGAATCTAAAACATCTGTGTAAATCTGACCATTGTGAAGCTGATGCTATTGAGTTTTGTTGCGGATGTGACAAATAAAGGTTCATTCAAAGGTAGTGTTTCCAGTCCCTCTCTCTTTCAGTGCTGTATAGGTCATGCTACATTAAGCACAAGGGATAATAGCGCCAGTTTGGTTAGACAAACAAATAAGTCGTCTTAATTCCGAGAGAGAGAGAGAGAGAGAGAGAGAGAGAGAGAGAGAGAGAGAGAGAGAGAGAGAGAGAAAGAGAGAGAGAGAGAGAGAGAGAGACTTTGTGTCTTGTGCCTGAGTTAGGACTAAGATTCAGGGGTCAAGACTGGATTTTTGAGCAACTCTTTGAAAGAACAACAATAAGAGGTAAGTTATGGAAGTCTGACATTTACAATAATGATCAAAATAAAACTTAAATAAAGTGAAATAAGTACGCAGACACATACATATTAGAACCAAATGTCAGGGGACGGCCTTGAGCCTCGGCGATAAGATCAGCCTCTCCCAAAAAAAGACAAATGTCTGAGACGACTGATCCAGCTGGTCCCTCTGACTCACCTGCTGTTCTCCTGTATCACTCATCATCTTACTGCCTTTTCATCACAGCAAATTAAGAACTCTATATCTCTATATGGTCAGTTGCTTCTTCTTCTTCTTCTTTTTTTTTTTTTTTTTACATTATCAGCTCCAAAACCAATTATTACATTTTAATTCTTTTTTTTAAATAATATAATAATAATAATATAATGCAATTTTTTTGCATGGAATTCTATTCCATTATTGGTCACTTTACATTACCAACTTTTTTTTTTTAAGAAAGAAAAAGCAATTATTGGCAGTTATTATATCACCTATATCACCAATAGTTATTACATTACTGGCTTCTACAGTACTCCACTAATATATGAAGTCCAATCTGCATACCTGGCCATGCAAATAGTGCATTCATTCACCCTGCAGCCCCTCCAGTTGAGGTCATTATATTGCGTCTCTATATGTATGAGTGTATGGTAATGAACACTGATTCACTGTCCACATTCTCTGCTATATGTGAGACAAATACTCTGACAGGATGAGTGTCCTCCAAGTGCTTACACCCGGTGAAGTACATTCACCCGTTCTTCGATGCTCCAGTCAGATTGGTACACATCTAATCAGCCTGCTGTTTATCTGTTGTTTGATAGACTGATGTAAGTTAAACTAACAATCAGGACCACTGCACTTAAAGCCTGGAGCAAGGTGACCAATAGAGCTGGTGAATAGTGTTGCCACAGTGCCTGCTCACAGCTTGTGTCACCACTTTTAACATTAACTATACGAGTGTATTTCAATTACACGGAGGTCTTCTGTATCAGTGATGGAGAGCAGCAGTAAGTGTCAGCAGAGGCTGCTGGCTGCAGCCTCCACACGCTCACTGCAGATTTATCTGCACCATTTGCTCTGACGATAATCCTTATCACTGTGACAAGGCACTTAGTCCAATCAAGATCATGTTATGGAATGCTTCCACGGTGCTATCTGATGGTGTGTTCATGTTCTGTGAAATGCATTGTAAATTCAAGTGTCTGCCATGGCAAAACAACGGCTCATCAACACCTCAGGTGAATTTAAACTGAGCTACAGGATGTCACAATTCACAAACAGCTGAAGTTTAGCATGGCACTTAAAGGAGAACTCGGGAGGAGAATTCACTTTGGCTAATATTTTTTTATGTGGGGCAGATTTAGATGCACATCAAAATATTTGGTGAGCCATGAACGCCACATAAGATGTGACTTACTACGTTGCAAGTGCGTTATGAAAGTCTTTTGCACAAACATGTTACACAATGCTGTGGTTATATTTTATTGCCTCTCTCCATCACAGCCAGATAGAAATGACGGGTGTTTCCCAAATGTATGGTCACATGGTTCAATTGTGCACAGTTACCTAGAAACAGAGGCTGGGTCAACTTTGCAGTAGTGTTGAAATATATCAGTCTGGACCAAAGTGGTGGATGGATGGTGAAGGAAAGCTACATTGGTCATACAATCATAGCGAACAAACATTCTTGACATCAAACCCAAGAAGGTCAGGGTCAGGGTGGGTATAAAAAAGTTTGCTATGATTGGATCATTCCTCCACCATCCTGGGGGAAAAAAAATAGAGTGTGCTGGATAATTTCTCTCAGCTTTTTAGCCTCTTTCAGCTCATTGTTTTGGTTTTACAGCTGCAAACTCTGCTGTCATTGACTTTGCTCCCAGCAGCAGCAGCAGGCAGCTGGAAAAGCTTGATAAACCCACTGCACACTGCATGCCCTGCACTGAATGACAGCAAAACCAAGCAAGACCAAACTGGAGGTAAGAGTGAGTGAATAGTACACAAGTGGCCATGGACATGAGTCCAAATGAATGAACGCTAATGCTCCTCTGTGTCTTCTGCATGTGGATGTAATATCATCATGAGATGAAATACATTTCTTTTTTTTTTTTTTAAAGCATGCACATTCTTTTATTAGAGTCAAGAACAGTCAAAGAGTTTGATGTTTCTGCATTTGTGTGCAATAACAAGTCAGTGTCCCATGTTTCTGGGGGGTAAGGAGGTCAAACTGCTTACTCAACACAGCACTGGAGATAAAGCAGGGTTCCACTGCTCCTGCCTCTGCAAACTATATCTTAATTGGCTTTAAACAGCTGCATATCTTTCTCTGTCTCCTCTGTACGTCTGCCTCTGTCAGTGTAGCCGTGAATATGGCTGACACTGCTTTTTCTCAGACAGACAGGAATGAATTATGACCCTCCATGCTCTCCTTTCCTGTCCTCCTCCTCTTTCTATCTGGCTAGCTCTGCTCTGAATCAGCTCTGTTCTCCTCTCCTTTGCACTTCCTTCCTTGTCTTCCCTCCATCCCTCCTTCAGCAAACTTTATTGCTGGAAGCAGCAGTTAGCCAATGAGGCTCTGTTGGCCTGCTGTGATTTCTGCTCTAAACCAGAAGACTAACACGCCACCCAGGACTCCACTCTGATTAACGGGCCAGGAACTTTGTGTGCACGTTTCACAGTTTCAGGTGGTTTTGAGTCCGAGTTGGTTGGTGCAGTGTTTTTTAAATCTATTATCCCCTAAAAGAACACATTAATCAGTAGGAGCAGATGTTTGCCGTGTTCAAGAAAACAACATTTGCATATGGTTTATTCTTTTAGTTGATAACCTGCAGGGGGTTAGAAGGCCCTTGGATGTTTACATCAGAGGCCCAGATTATGCTGCTTGAGAGAATAGAACAAATAGAAGTCAAAGTCTGACTTCAAACTGGTTTGCAGATTCCACCCTTCTTGTTTGTTTTCCTGTTGATGGAAGATTGTGAAGATGGTTATAGTCAGCGCAACAATTTCCTATTGTTAAAAAAATAGTCTTAAAAGGCTGTTTACTTCAACCAAGATGGATCATAAGAAATGATTGCCTCTTTTTGAATCACTATATTTTTAAGATATTATTATAAGCTAAAATCAAGGCTGTAGCTGAAGTACAATAGTCCGTCCCTGCTCCTGTTGCCTCAGGAAATCGACCTCGCCTGCCTGTGAAGAACAGTTTATTGAGAGGTTTCCCTTGTAAGCAAATCCTGTTTCTGGCGTGCTTTCTCAGTGCTGGGTGGGTGCCATGGCCCTCCAGTCATTCTCTTGTTTGGGTGTCTATGAAACAGTAAACGAAGGCCTGATGGGTGGGACGGTGGAGCCCCTTCACAATACTGAAACAGATCCAATTTCTCTTTGTTCAAACCAGGATGTGAGGTGGTTGCAAATAAGTAGTTCCAAGTATTCCAAGTACAACAGAACCAACACATATTGCTCATATTTAATCAACATCTTACATTTGTGCTTGAAGCCAACAGTGTTGCAGCATGACAATGAAGTGCAGAGGAATGGGTTGATGGGAGGGCTGCCTGAGAATAAAAAAGATCTGAGCGTAGAATATTTCAGAGTTTAGCAATACTGAGAAGAATTTATGAAAGCCTCATTTCAGCCACACTGGCAGCTGGGCTCTAGAAATCGCAATTTGGTGGTCAGTGGGTGGTTGGTTCATCACTTCACCTCATCACCCTAAATTAATGAAATAAGTTTTAACATTGTGAATGTAAGGCAGGGATGGGGAGTGTTAATTTAGAAGATGACTCAAATCCACAGCCACAATGAATCAGTGTAGTGTACATCAGTGTATTTGTCAGTTTTCCACCATTTCAGTAATGTTCCTCCCAACACTTCTTTAATCCTGGATATGAAGGTGTCTTTACTCTGCAGCTCATCAAGTAAAACCTCCAGACTGTTGAGGAAAACCTCCTTTATGTGTTCTCCATCTATGAGTGCTTTCCCATGTTTAGCAATACGCTCTGCTTCACTCATCTTTAGTAACTCATCTTTACAGTTTTTCTCATGCTTAGTTTTAAAATGATGCTTTTACACTTTTCCTCTCACTGTGGCATGCAGATTGGTGCTGTGTGGGCTTCTGTTTGCCAGGCAGTAAATAGTTGCATGTGTCATAGGTTGCAAGCCCCTGGTTTAGGTGTACAATACAACACTTTATATTAGGAGTTCTCAAACTTCTTACTCAAAGGTTCACATCTGATTTTTGTTCAAGGTCAGAGGTCTAAAACAATTGGCAATAACAAAATAATTAACGTTACATCTCTTGTGATTGGGCCAACATGAAACTGAGGCAGATAAGGCTCAAACAGTAAGTCTATATTTGTTTCTGATTCAAACATATTCTTCTAACTATATTTGCACTGGTTATAGAAACTGTGTACCAGAGACACATTCTGTAACTGCAGTGGAGCCTATAGCAAATTCACTTGTGTAACATTAATGTGTGAGCTCGGCAGCAACAACACACAACAGTCTCTCCAGCAGTTAACGTCCCCATGAACATCGATGTTTTTGGGACCTCGTCATGTGGGTGAACAAAGGGGTCTGTATGTCAAACTAAAAGCCTTCTGTTTGAATCCAAATCCTGGCTTCACACTGGACAAGACCTCGGGGGGAATCCCTGCAACATGGTCATGGCGTTATCAAGAAAAGAATCAACACACCCTGCTCTGCCTCGCCTTTCCAGTGCAATGTCAAGTTGCTACAGGAGGTGTATCATTCCCATTCATCATCATCAATGTTTGTACTTTAGGTAGCCAAGGCAACATTTGGATCTTGAAAAAGATCAGTTGTTTGTGTGGCCAGTGCTGTAACTTTTCCTGCAGAGGAAAGACATGGATTACCCGATTTTGTTTTTCATAGAAATAAAAGGACAATGTCTACACCTGAAACGGCCCCATCACCATCCCAGCTTGAAGAGATGCTGCTGGACCTACTGGATCAACTGAAACACACGTCAATCACTCCCAAAGCGATCTCAAGTAAGAGGCTATTGTCTGGGCAGAGACAGCTAATGATAGTGTGTTACTGCGAGCTTCATTTTCTACAGCAATGTTTACTGTATAGTTGTGAAATTAACCTGTGGCCTGAGTCCATGTTGTTGCTGTTTGAGATACCTCAATAATTGTACTTGCTGTGTTTTTTTTTTCATGTGCTTGGCACATTATAAAGGTTGTGTGTCCTGGGAGTCACTGGGCTTTGTCTTGTGTTTTCTGTCACTTCAGTAAGGCTGGTAGGCTGAACTTTATCGGTTAAAAGACCAGAGCCACAGCTGGTGGAGCTGAGTTTGTGTGCTGAGTTCTGAGTGATAATAAGACATTTATTGTGTTGTTGTGACCTCCTCTGCTTCGCCTCGAGTGCCTTTCCCTCTCTTTTACTAACCCACACACACACATCATATGCCTTTACAGGCACTCACACATACACCTGAAAGGCACAGAGTAACTCAGCTCTGCTTGCCTCCATCTTCTTGTCAGAGAGGTGTAAACACATCCTCCATTGTTGTTCTTAGATTTCTTTGTCAGGCTTTGTGGTCTTGAACCTTGCGTGATGTAACCACTAACATTGTCACATCTGCCATCTTGCCTTCTCTCTCTCTGTCTCCCCAGGAGAAGCAAACAAAAATACTCAATTTGACACTTAATACAGCAGCTGACCCAAAAGCCGTGCTGCGTTTGAACAGTTGATTCTGATGGCAGGGAGGAGGTTGCTTTGGAGTTCAGGAGCAAGGGACATATGGACATTATTCAGCTGATCTACTCTCAGACATTTTTTAAGTTGTTTGGTCCCACGTAGCAGCTTCACCCACTGATTTGTCTCTTATCTGGACCTTCTTTGAGCTTTCTGGCATTTTCAGACATCCTGGTACGACTTTGGCTTAAGCCGGGTGTCTTCCTTGGCAGGCTCCAGGATGAGACACCCCCACTTTGGTATGCTGGAGACACAGTGGTGGCACTTACCAGAGTTTGTTAGAGTTCTTACTTTTCCAACTTTGGTCATGTTAGAAATGCAGAAGTTGATTAAACTGAGGCAGACTTTTCGTAGAAAGTTTGAGAGTTGCCGTCTTTGTGTCTCTCCTCGTTTGAACAGGCTGTCTCTTCATCTCCATCCCGAGACAGTCTCCAGGCAGGCAGGCAGACAAGCCTGCCCAGCACAGAGGGTCCAGAGCTTCGAAGCCAGTAAACTGACTGACTGAAGAGCAGAAGTGAACTGAAGAAGTTTCCTGCTTCCTCTGCTTCCTAAAGAGACGATGGTGTCCAATGTCAAAGTGCAAAATGTCACTCCTTCCCCTCTGAATATAAGTTGACCAAGGGGTGTGTCCTGGAAGTGTTAATAGATCTGTTAATAGCTTTACTCAAGGGAACCTATGTGTGTAGGAGCTGATCACATGACCGGACGTATAGGGCGCAAATTATCATGTGCTCATCCCTGTGTGAAAGGCTCAAAAGCTGTAAAATCTGTGCATATAATTGAAGAATTGTATTTTTAATGTAACGTTATCCAAAACACTTATTTATATCATTGTAACTGTAACTGCCACGTAATTTAATGGGGAGTTTTTGAAGGGCTTTGATGTTTAAGTGAGTCTCATTTCAGATTGGATTAAGAACCAGATACCTTTCTGTCTTATCCATATGAAATTGCTGAACTTCTTTTTAGCCCACTTTTTGTTTAATGACATGATGTCACATTTCAACCATTGTATGCAAGGGTAAAACATCATGTCATTAGCCTTTGGTGTCACTCCAGGATTTTTCTTTCTTCCCTTCTTTCTCTCTTTCACCACATTTGACAACTAAATGTGGAGAAACTGTTTCAAACAATAAACTTTCCTTCTCTCAACACCTGCATGTATTTTTTTAAACAGAAATGTTGAACAGAAACATTATACATTTTTGTCATCATAGGTATCAGTAGCACAAGATTAGGAATGAATTGCAAAAATCTGTAAATAAAATAGTGCCATGTATCTGTTCCCAACAGATGAACCTCCCAGTGTTAAGGCTTTTATGCAAAATGACCCAAAATACTACAACTCAAACAGAGGAGGCTGAAGAAGAGTAGGAAGCCAATGGTTCAATAAATGTTACTGAGAATATGCAACAGACAGATTCAGAAGATTCACAAAACACTGGAGAGATGACTGTGGGGGAACAGGGGGAGTGTCCAAATTCAGTATTTCATAAGGTACAGACAGACAGGGTGATGGACTGAGAGAGGTGATCGTTTGACACCTGAGCAGAAAAAGAGGAAGAATCAGGAAGGCAGGTAAGCAGACAGGAAATAACAAAGATTAAAAATGACTTCTTCATAGGTCTTGGTCATTACCACGTAGATAAACTGCTGATTTGATGAAACACTGGTGCTTATATACTGTAGCAGCAGGAGTGTCTTGATTGTGTGATTGAGAGCAGGTGAGCTCAGGAGAAGAGGAGGCTGGACCAGACCTGTCAGTCACGCCCTGCAGTGAAACAGACAGGAGACAGAGAGGGAAACACCACGACACAATAGGAAAAGGAGGGAAAACTGCAGATCCCCACACCCAGCTGATTCCCTCTTCCCTCATCTGATTCTTTCACGAGGGGGGACCGTGAATATCTCCATGTACCACAATGTGGCAGTGGGTGGATTATCCTTGGGCCAGTTAATCAAAATGCATTTTCTGGCCAGTAATATTAATTAATCACATAGTTTGAACTGTAAATGGGTAAGACTCACCTTCCATGAGGGAAGGCCAAGAGTGAAAATCCCTAATACTTCTCTGAAGGATGCCATTCAGTTCTTGCAAAACTGCAAAATGGTCATATGTATGTAGAAATCCATTCAATCTCTCTACAGGAGAGGTTGCTAGGTTAAGTGTTGGGGGATGTCATCCAGTCCCAAAGGAGTCAAAAAACATATTAGTGAGTGGTCTGACTACAAAATACCTGAATTTCTTATAAAAACCAATGACTCTGGTGCCTTTACACCCATAAGGGAGGTTATGGCTCCACTGGCCTCGTCCTCAGACCCTAGAGCATTTCATTTTTCCCTTTGTTCCTCTGACAAAGATGTGAGATAAACCCTATCAAGGAAACACACTTCTCCTCCTGCTGCCTCTTGATTCTCTTGATGTCCTTGGTTTTGCAGTGCCTGACCGACTTGTCATCCAGCAAGGATGGTAGAGTATTTTCCACTATTGGCCAGATTTGATTCCTGACTCATACAGCCTATATTTTGCAAAGCAGATGGTTGACTCTGCCTTCATTGTTAAGAACTGTTTTAAGGCTGAGCAAGCAGCCTCCAGTTGTTTAAACAGGGTTACAGAAGGTGTACTTTTAAATTGTTCCTCCAGCTGTTGCATTGTATGCCTGGAGTCTTATTAGGAGTCATAAAAACCTTCCACTGTTCAGCAATGTAGTCAATGAATGGAAGGTAGTCATGATAATATCCAGACATGGGGATATATGTCCTAATGGTTGTCTCTAGGGTAAATAGGAGTGAATTAATATGGCTATTCCTCTAATATGTGTGTTACAGGATGAATAGAACACCACACACACCCGGCTTCTTCTCAATTTCAAATGCTCCAAGTAATTTAAGTGGGTTTCAGATGGTGAGCTTTGTGTTTTCTCCTGTTCCAGAAAAGCAAGGATCTTTTACCTTTTTATTGCAATATCAAATCCCTTAACATTGAGGAAGACTATTTAGAGTTTGCTCACAACAGGAAAAAAAAAGTTTGTGATCTAGCAGGGAAAGCTTTGTGGCAGAGACTCAGTGTGTTTACAATGAGCAGAAAAATAGGTAACAGTGTAAGGTACAATATAGAAGACTTCAAATGTACGATGGCATGAATCAAAACAACTGACAGAACATTCTGAACAGCAAAACATCCACTACCTAACAGTGGACTCCCAACTAACCTGATTTCTTTGACTCTGGCTGTTAAATCCTGTTGGATGAATATTGTTTGTCGCCCATGTATACTGCATGTGTGCTCCTTTCTTTTTGGCTGTGTTGAGAATCTTCAGCTAGTCCCTTGGGTTGTGCAGACTGATAACCACTGTGTGGGGGCGGTTCAAGGACCAAGGGTCCTTTGAGCACTTTCACTTTTAATGATGCCCCACTTGGTCTCCAGCTCTCAAAAAACTCAAAACTGCAGTTTCTTTGAGGTTTTAAATTAAGATATTGTGTTGCATCTACGTCCCTCCGTATCAGTATTCCTCTCCATCAGGACACGAGCTTTAGTCTTCGAGCCTGTCAGCCTGGACTCTAAAGATGTCACCTTACCCTCTGCTGCTGATACACTGCCCTCAGCTTCCATGATTGGTTTTGTGTTAGACTCCAGTCGAGTTGTGATACTGTTCATCGCGGTTGAGACCTATTTTCAAATTTCCTCTCCATCATAATGGATATTTTCTCAATATGTCCACAATAAGAGCTGCATGTGTCTCTTGTGGCAAAGCTTGCTTGCTAGCTGGCACGTTCTCTTTCACTTTTTGCTCTTCAGAAGGCTTGTACTTGATGGATCTAGCAGCTTTAGGATTGGGCATGTCACTGGGATGTTGTTAAGCAAACTTTTGGATAGTCATAACTTTCTAAATTTGAGTACATAGTCAAATACAGCTCAGGGGTAGCGAGAGCTCAGCAATGGTCCACTGCTCAGGATGACAGCATAACATGACTCCCACCACCTCTATGTATAAGGCTGGAATAACAATTCTGCAAAGACACATGTGAGCATCTCAGTGGAAGGTGATCTCAGGAGGTCAGAGCTAGCTTAGCTTCATGTCTAACATTCCTGTCAGGAGGGGGAGAATAGAATAGAAAAACAAAAGAAAACATAGAGCTGGATCAAATATGCCAAAATGTAAAATGTAGCAAACCCTGCTACACAAGGAACATGTGAAGAGTCACTTCAAATTGATGCGTAAGTAACTCCAAACACCATGTAATAAAACATATACTTTATTTTCTTGGTGCAAGTCAGTCATTGCACTTGTCACTTAATTTTCACTCCATTGTCATTCCATAATAAAATTCATTCACAATCAACATCACTTTCAACAAAACCACAACAAGCAACCAGACAGCAATCTTCAGAGGTTATGGTATGCATGAGTGTCAGCTCCTCACACAGGAGCAGACACACTAGCTTATTATACAGAATGCTCGCATCATCAGGTCTGATATTGTAGCCAGTTCTGGAAACTGAGGCCAGATGAACATAGCATAGTTTATGTCTAAGGAGAAAAAGTAACTGTCATGAATCTTATTACATTTCTAATAAGTCATATAATCTGAGAGCTCTTTGTTATATTCACTGATATTCTCTAATAGAGAGTAGGATTAAAATGAATCTTGTGTCAAACCATTCCCTTCTTGTGCAACGCAACAATCTAAACTTGAAGGTCCACTTATCTTTTTGGACCTTTTAATATCTCCTCAGTGAATGGAGCTGGCCCACGTGTCATCATGTGGCCTTGTGACCTCACAACAGCCACAAATTATATCAGCTGTAGCTAATTAACATTAACTTGATGTTACTTTCCAAAAGGCCAAAATGAAATTGCCATAGTCTGGTTTATGTGCTGTCTGTAAGTTGGAGCCTATCCCACCTGTCAACAGGTGAGAGGCGGGGAACACCCTGAACCGGTCGCCAGTCGATTGCAGGGCAACATATAGAGACAGACAACCAATCACACTCACACTCACACCTAAGGACAATTATTAGAGTCACCAATTAACCTAATGAGCCTGTGGGAGGAAGCCGGAGTGCCTGGAGAGAACCACGCATGCACGGGAAGAACACGCAAACTTCACACCCAGGGATCGAACACTACCTGCTGCGCCACCGTGCCACCCGCTTGGTCTTAACTTGACTCACAAATTCACTGCCAAAACTTTTGACTTAATTATGACGACTACTGAAGAGCACAAGTGATAAATATAGTAAAGCTATTAGTTTAACAAAATTATGTGATAGTGTCCTGAGTGTGCAGCTATTTTCAAAATCATGTAACATCTTCAAAGCAGCTTCCGCAACCCTGCTTGTGACTTGCAAAACAATGGCTTTGTGCCACCTCTGGTTTGGTGTAGGAAGTGAATGCTCTCCTTGACTTCTCTGTGGCCGACCAATGACTCCTTGTCAGTGACTTAGGTTGAAACTTCAGTTGATACTGACCAACCATGCAACATCACGTAATCAATGTTTGTGTGTGACCAGGTGCCAGTCAGGTCACCTGATGAAACCCAAGCAAGCTCCATTTGCTGAAGAAGACTTTGACATGTGCTTGAAAGCTCTGAGCTAGTAAGTGGACTTTTGAGCTTAGATTATATGTTACACATACTCAGGAATGCTCAAGATACTCATTTCCTTCATAATAATAATTTCCACACTCTTTCGCTGCACTAATGTGTGCTCTGCCTCAAGAAGGACTGAATTATAATCTGTGATTAAGTGCCATAAGGAAATTACTTCACATGAACCTAAATAATAAATCAATCAAACACAAATGTCTAAAGCAGATGTGCATGTTGAAGTAAAGCTGATGTAGACAGGGCAATACATGGAGCTTCCCAGTGGCCTTCAACCAGCCATTCCCTTCTGCTTTCCCCTGGAAAGGCTTCTGTGGCTTGACCAGTCTCTTTGACCCCAGAACACTGGGTCCTGACCCTCCTCCTCTGCTCAAACACAGGCAGGTCATCTTAGTAATCAGGTCAGATACCAGCCTGGTGGCTGGTATTTGGGCTCTAGAGGGCTGGGTGGTGCCCTGATCTGTGCCCAGGATGGTGCAGCGCCTGGTGAATCATGGTAGTCTATGCCCCCCCAGTCAGTCTCCTCTCCAATCGGTCCAGCTTGGCCAGGTTTTCCTTCAGAAGTTTGGAACCAGGGCTCAGAAGCAGGGCTCTCTGGTAGTACATCCTGGCTGCTGCATAGTCTCCCTGCACACACAAACACAGAACAACACATGTATTACAAACAGTATGTGCAATCCACAGTAGTTGGGGCTGTTGTTCTAGCAATATCTTAACCTCAACAGATTTCATTTTAAATTAATGTCACAAAAGAAATAAATTCATGATTTGCTACCTCTGATGTTTTCATGATGGCACGGCAAAGGCAGTACATGTTGCCACAAAGCCCCAACACCCACCCTCTACTGGGCAGATCTTAGCTCTCCAGCCCCACTGCTCTACCTCCAATGTAAGCTCTGTATTTCAAAGTTTCTGTGTTTCCTGCACAGCATCTTCCCAACGGACTGTGAGCTCCACAAAGTACACCATGTGCTGGGCCACAGGATCAGATTAGGCCTTAAGTTAGTGATGGTTATGGCATGGAGATCACTCTTCTCTTTCTTACCAATCATGATTTGGTGCCAAATCATGCTGGTGTGTTGGAGGCATCCAGAGAATCCTAGATACCTGCTGTTTGGACTGTCTCCTGATAGCTGGTCACCCCCTGCGCTATAACGATGAAGAAAATCTTACTCTGTATTAGGGTTGCGTATTAAAACGGTAATACAGCATCCTGGGGTATTTGAAAATAGCAAAGGCTCTCCTGCGTAATGTGCGCATATATATAATAAACTAAAGAGTATTTGGCCTGCAACACTGTCTGTGTGGCTGTAGATGCTATGAAGCTATCATAATCGTTCGTCATGTGACAGCTTCTCCTCAGTAGAGAAAATTAGAGGAAAAAAAAGGTGAAAATCCCCCCCAAAATGCTGTTGCTGCATTCTTACAGCATTTTGGATGGAGACAAAGATCCCCTTCTCTCATGGAAACCAAAGCCAGTCCCTTCCCACTGATGTCCAAGGTGGGATGGAAGTACTTATGGGTGTGAGCCACAAGCTCACCATCAGAGCAGGTATTTAGCACCGAGTTGTAAATTCATCACATGTCCTGCTCTTTTTTTAATGGGGAAAAACCTATAATACACTTAAAGATTAGCTAAACATTGTGGTGTGCAGGACACACTTTTAAACCCATTTTCATTACAGCTTTTTTTGTTGCTTATTTGTTATTCTATTGTTATTTGATAAGCCTACTGGAGGATATAGGCTGTGTTTCAATTCAATTTATTTGTACTAGATTGTAACCATAGATAATTCGTAGATCATTTCAACCCCATTTGGTTAGCAGGTGCCTGAGAAGCAAATGTCATGTCCTTCCACAATTTTTTATTTACGTTAGGCTACCCATTGCATTTACACTCAAGTTTTATATTTGTTGTTGACAGATGTTGTTAATGTTGTTAACATTTGCTATTCTATTTCTCATGTTGAGAATAAAAACTGACAGAATAAAACTGAAACATGCATAACATTTCTGTCGTTTCATACAAGAAATGCCTGTAAAAATGCTATAAAACAAAGAAAAAACACAGTTGAAGTGCACTGTAGCCACCTTGTAGCAGGAAATGGTGTAGCAATGATTGGCAGCTCCATCAATCTTCTCCAGTGTGCTTTGTGATCAGCTGGTAATACCGTATACCACGGGACAATTTGGGGAAGCTTTAAGAGTATCAGAAATTGGATACTGTCCAACCCTGGGGAGACTGATGGGGCAGAATTGGCTCATATCCATGGATTCCTTCTCCTATGGAATCAGACTTGCGCCATGCTTTGGATATTCTCCCAAGCCACTCTCATTGGCCTCCACATGCAGCAAAAAACATCAGGAGCATTTTACAGTGTTGATGAGGAACCCCATTTGCCCCTGGGGATGATGATGCACTTACATGCTTTACTGCCTGCTCAACCTCGCTATACTTTGGAGGATTAACGTCCATCTGTCGCTCCGGTTGTTCGACTGGTGGGATGTCTGCTGGAATAGCTGTGTGCATGTGCCTCTTATTATCCCCATACATTCTTTCCAGATGCTTGTCCAGCTCCTGCCTCTGTGTTTTCAGGTTTCCTCCCTTTTCATTGGTGAAAAGTGATTTCATGAACTTGGGGGGGAAGACACTTGAAGATAGGTGATCTTGCTTGTTTGTCTTTTTTTGTGAATTCTGTAATTTCTCTGCCCGTCTAAGGAGGTGTTAAAAAGCTTTTGATGTGTCCCTGGAGAATGTTAATGCCCTTCTTTTCACAATCATGAGCTGCCTTCTCTCCCTGCAGAGTTTCCTGTTTGTAATGTACCCACTGATGTACAAAACACCTTCACACTGAAAAAACTTAAAAACGTGATGATTCTCAGGCAAGTTGTGGAGTTAAACAGAGCACTTTTGTCCTATGATTTCTAAGCTCATTGATATCTTTGGGAAGCAATGACTCATGTCCTGTCTCTGTGTTAACATCTGACTGAGTTAGGCCTCAGAAAAGTACAAAGCTTGATGAAAGTTGTGGCCATTGAGTACAAAGGGTTTTTAAGTTCTCTAATTGCCTCCATGAGCTGTGTCACAGTCTCTGCTAAAGCACTTGCTGACCTTGCTGTTAAGTGGCTGAATCAATTACACTTAGTTACTTCCTGTTGTTTTAGAAACACTGGCATGAACGTAGGCAGTGTGCCTCACAGTATGAAAACTCTGTATTACAATAGACCAATACAAGGAGGACACATGAGTAATGCAGACAGGTGAGTCTACTGAATTGATCACCCAACGCTTTAAGCGACAGAAAAAAATCATAGATGTGTTATAAAACTGATTCCAACAGCAGTTTCAATGTATGTAGTCAACAGACAGTTGTTACAGTGCTAGATTGTAAGGAGACACAGTTGCCATTCTACACCATAGACTGACTTGTCTATGACCACTGAAAGTTCAACGACACCTGAAATAACAATACACACACACTGTATATTGTCCCAGAGGGATTTTAAATTCCTTCCTGAGCAGCTAATATGATTCACTGAACTAGAGAATTCTGGAAGCTGCAACTTAATTCTTTAATCACAGTTTTCTGAGACGGCAGCATTATTCTGCAGTATTCCTCTGACTCACCTGTGTGGGACAGAGATTACGAAGTAACTTCATCTTCATTTTACACCCCCCTAAAGTTCTGGTTTAGCTCAAATGGATCTAAACCACAGCTAAGATCGCTGGATGCCAAGTGATACAGCAACACCACCCACCATTATTTGTAATGACCAAACCATCTGAGCAATATTCTTGTTGCTGACTGGTTTACAAGCTTGGCCAGAGTCTCAACTGGTTGTGCTCAAGTTAATAAATTTTTCTTTTTTGCCAAGGACAAGATTCTCACTAACAAGCTACAGTAATGATTCAATATGGTAATGATGGAGTGAAGCACTTTGGACTGGTTTCAACAAAATCAAACTCAAAACTGTCTTTTCACATCTCACAGTATGACATGGAGTGGGTGGGTTTTGACTTCAGGATCAAAGTGCTGTTGATTACCTTAATGTGCTGAATCCCTCCCATGTTCATCCATGCCTGGGACTGGTCAGGTTTGAGCTCCACAGCTAGCTTGTAGCTCTGGCAGGAGAAAACAAAAGCTGACAGGGATTAGAGTCAGATCTTATAACACCATCAGACAGTCACATCCTTCTTCTCAAGGAACAGCAATAGGATTTACACTGTATTCTCGTTCCAAAATCCAAGATGGTTCAAGAAGTATGTGACAGTGTTGTTCCAGACCAAATGGTACAAGCTTCATCTGCATGGAAGGAAGTATTTGTACATTTGTGTGGTAGTGATTATAAGTACAACTCAAACAAGCTTGTGTGGTGAAGGCAAAGATTGATGTCCAACTGTCTGCTGTATGCAAACATTGGAAAGATGAAGTATGCATTGTTTTATATGCACATGAGGTGGAGAATTGAAATCTGACCAGCAGTACTCACTGGAGACAGACACGGGCCTCTGATGCCATGTGTGACTGTTATCAAACAGTTGGATATAGGTAACTTTAGCTGTGTCAATGTGAAGAGCTTTTTTCAGTGATTCTTGTTTAAAAATGGCTCAAAGTGTCCCTTAGCTGAGCAGTGATGAATCACTGCACGGTGAACTGGACTTCAGGCACTGATTAGCTTATTGATTCAGTGCAAAGTGAGACAATGATGAGTCACAGTAGCTACCTGATTCCAGAACATTATTTTACTTTGTACAATACTTGTTGTAGTGTACTCCACAGTCATTATAGAAAATTGAACGTATG
Source organism: Chaetodon auriga (assembly GCF_051107435.1). NCBI lineage: Eukaryota > Metazoa > Chordata > Actinopteri > Chaetodontiformes > Chaetodontidae > Chaetodon > Chaetodon auriga. Next base: position 3,358,556 of record NC_135095.1, on the reverse strand, counting down.
ATGTTTATGATGACCTAATAATCACCAGTGACAGGTTTAACACTGCATAACTTTAACTTGCATGTCTTGTTATGTGAAGCTTTGCTCAGCATTTTTTAATGTCCTATGTTAAAAATAGATTCCTGGCTGTTCTAAGGTCAGCTTCAGTCCTCCATCCATGTCTACACAGGAGGCGCTGAGGCACAGTCTTGCGTGTAGGTCACTTGCATTTGGCAGCATTCAAAGCCCAAAACTCACTGTATTTACCCGCATAAAACAGAAGAAACTATAGCACACTGTGAAAACACTTCAAGCCGTGTTTTACGCATCAGTAAAACCCTGCGTGTGAAGAGGTAGACACTACTAGTTAGAAATTAAGAAGCATTCTGTGTCATGGTGAAACGCAATACATCCATGGTGAGAACCCAGCAGAGCAGTGGTGTATAGAAACACAGCAGTTAAAGCTACTAACTCACCAGGGACATGGCGTGCGTCACTACACTTTCTGTTCCACCATTGCTTTCAGCGTTAGTGGGAAAACAGTTCACTTTCTATTCATCACACCTTTTCAATCAAGCCTGAATGCTGAAATTCTATTTCAAAGGCCGCGCAATGATTTAAAACAGCAATGGAAGCAGTCTGCAGTATTTAAAACTCAGCATTTGCACCTCATTTATTTATGTGCCTTATCTGTTGGGATTAGGGCAGGGCCGTGGACGCTTGAATCAGCAGCCCAGACTTTCTGCTCTCACACACTTAAGACAAAAAAAAAAAGCAGCCATGAAAGTCTTAAAATAAACCAGTTTATTTCAAACAGCCCTTCAGTTTCTCGAGCTGTTCGCCTTCTGTTTGTTATGCTCCTTCAGAGAGTGTGATAATGCCAGAGAAATAACACAACATCACACCATTATCGCTCTCAACTAATAAAGCAGTTTCCCTGCACAAACGCTGCTCTCTTTAAAGCCGCAGTGGCCTCAGATGACCTCCTCGGCCCCTCCTGTCTTGTTTCCACTCCATCAGTGTTTCCCACAGTGCGCTCTGAGTTGCCTCTCCTTGGTGTGTTTGCTTCCTCTCCTCTCAGGCCTTTTTCTCAGGAAGTCAATCAAGGCTTCCCGTGCAGGAAAAGTGCCTTTCAGAAACTTCCCTCACAGATTAAATCTGATCCACGGCTCTGCAGACAGGTTATTCACAGCGTGCCAACAGATCCGTTTGATGTTGAATCTCAAAGTGAAAGTGAAGGGCGGCGGGCCGAGGCAGTCCTGCCTAATGGGATGGATCTCTTATGTAGCTGTAATGTGGTTATACCTGTGTTAGCAGGTTTTCTTTTCATTCTTTGCAGTCAATTTAGACTTTCAGTTGCATTTACGAAATGTGTTTTGTAACTGCAGTTGAAAACGCTAACCCTGACCACATGACCGCTAAGGAGGAAATCATTTGGGGTTCAGATTTAGAGCTAAGAAACCTTTTTTTTTTTGCACAATGCTTCAAGCTCATGTTGGGCTGTGGTTGGATTATTTTCAAGTCTAACCAGAAGAAAATTCTCTCTTTCTTTCTTTCTTTCTCTCTGGGTACAGGCCTCGCTTTCAGCCCCATGCAGACCTCTACCCAGACTCTGCCACTAAAACAAATTCCATGCATGAAAAGCACTGAGCACTGGCTCCTTCCCTCCGATTGAATCATTTCCAGAAATCGCTGGAAACAAAGGCTGAACATAAAGTTTAATGATCCTCCCTGTGCTCTGTGGTGTGTTAGGAGCTGTTTGAAATAATGTACTGTTTTAACACATGAACGCTTTGCTGGGTTTTCATCATGGATGTACTGGATTTCACCTTAACGTAATGACCAATCAGGAGCAAATACCTCTCAAGGGACGATGAGGAACCAAAGATGTGTCTCATCAGGTCAGTGGGAGTACTGAACTTTCCTGGCAAATTCCTAGAATGCACTAAAATGCAGAGGAGTGAGCCTCACTGCGGTCACTGATTGGAAATGACATCATTACACTCCTCTCTAACCTTCCAGTCATACCTCTTCACAAACTCCCAGCTGTAGCTAATAACATGATTATATTTATACATTAAGCTTCAGCAGTAAAACTGACTGTTATCAATACTTGTGTGCTAGTTTATCAAAATGTATTTCAAACTCAGCCCTGGGTTTTCTGTGAGCTGTAGATGTGGCTTTACGCTGTGACACCTCTGTGTAAAGGCTGCCTTGTGAAGCAAAACGACCTGCTGTGATGGAAAACGATTTGACATTTTAACCTGCCAAACACTCAGAGAACAGAATCTGAGGAAAACTCCTCTCCATGCAGATTAGATTTAAAGGCTACGAAAACGAATAAAGCTCAGCAGAACAGAAACTTGTTCCAGAGGGAAGAGAAAGAGCGGGCCATGACAAAGGAGAGGCGTAACATAAGCCGATATATCCTGAAGATTAGTGCCTGATATGGGTCAGGCTCCCACAGAAACACCCCGGGCTTTCAGACTCCATAACCCCAGTTTGTAACACAGGCTTTCTGTAAACAAGACTAGGGTTGGGTTATGCTCAAACAGAACCAGATTGTACAACATGTTGTCACGCCACGTCAGTAATCATCAGTGTTTATCATTGTTCCAAACAGCCAGTCGAGAGCGGACTGAAAAGCCGGCCATCATAAGGAGAAGAGAGCAGGGAAATAAACTGTGAGAGTAAACTTGCTTCGTCCTTGCTGAGAGAGGACAGACAGCAGACATTATCATCTCATGTACGCGGCGTCCACTCCGAACTTAGCATGAGAAAAGGAGACTTTGTTCTGAGAAAAATCGATCTGATGCACACGGTGAAGGAGGGCTTTTGTTACTGTGGCGTTGAAACCTGATGGAAATTGTTGGAAGACAGATAGAATCGAATGAGAAAAGAAGCAGTTTTGTTCTGTTTGTAGTTGAAATTTAGTGATTTTCTGTGGACGTCTGGCCAAAAGCACCAAAACAAAAACACCAAAATTGAGAGAGAGACAGAGACAGAGAGAGAGAGGGAGAGGGAGGGAGAGGGAGAGCGGTACCTCGAAGGCTCGGTCCAGCTGGTTCATCTCTCGGAGCTGGTTTCCTTTGGAGAAATACAGCTCTGCTCTCACTGTCAGATCACTGGGATTCTGCTGCAGGGCCCTATCCAAAGCATCCAGAGCCTGACACAGACACAAACACACACATACATGAACATGCACACACACAAAAAAACCTCTGCTCTCAGAGTTGGGCATCCGGCTGTTTGAGTGTGCTTCCTGGTGCGACTGTCAAGAGTCTCTGCTGGCTTAAAGCAGACAGTCACAGCAGGCTTTGCAAAAAGCTTCCTTCACTTCCTGCTGCTTTGAACCATGACGGCATCTGAAGGTGAACGGGATGGAGGGAAGAGAGGAAGAAGAAGCAGATGATGCAGAGGATGAAGTCTAAACTGATTTAAAGCAGAGCTAACCAGACATGAAGAGGAGGAGAAGAGAGATGAACAGCATGATAGTGAATTCCTCTCTCTGAGAAAGGGTAGCGTTAGCTTCATTGCTACCACGCTGACAGAGGGACGGACAGAAAGAGGAGAGAGGGAGAGAATTAAGGAATTAAGAGGCGATTTATGGATGTGTGAGTGAGTTTAGCAGAGACTCCGTGTATTTGGGAGCTGCTGAGAGCTGAAGCCAAGGCATGATTAACCTAGCTTAACATTAAAACTGGAAAACAGGGGAAACAGCTCGCCCGGCTCTGTTCAAAAATACACCTAACAACACCTCCAAAGCTCATGACGCACTGCTCATTTAATCCATACATAAACAGACATGGAAAAATGACAGTTTGTGGCTTTTATTGGGAGTTATAGGGGAGAACAATTTCTCGATAAACAACAGCGTATCCATCCACCCATCGTTCACCCTCGAGGTCAACTCTCTTTTCCTTTGCAAACTCTGAAAAGAACATATTGCCTCTTGCATGATCAATAATGCAATCAATTTAAAATGCAGGACTTTTACTAGTAACAGAGTATTTTTCAAGTTATGGTATTTCTATATTTATCTGCATAAAGAATCTAAATTGTTGTCACTCACATTTGTACACTTATATACTGCATAAATATTCTTGGCAGGTCAACCCGAAATGCTGCTTTTTTTTTCCAGTTTAAAGTAGCTCATCCCTTTCTGCTATGAAAGCATGATGGGACAATAATGTCCTACTGATGGGCACGCTGCCAGACGATGTCACTGACACAGAATTTATATCTCCTGTGAAACTGGGCCACAGGGAAAGTGACAGACAGATAAGCAGAAGTGCTGATGGTGCTGATAGAACAGAGTGGGAGGATGAGTGGCAGCTGCCTGCCAGCAAATGGCTGCTGGCCTGATGTACAGCAGAGGTGATTAGTTTCCACCGTAACTGTTGGAGCAGACACCGTCTCCTGCTGAGAGTGTATCATTCCCGAGCATGATCGTCTGAACATGCTGAGTGTTATCCTACCTCAGAGCAACAGCCACCGCAGCCATGATGCACGCGCATGCACGCACACACACACACACACATACACACCTCTGTGTAGTTGCCATGCTTGCTGTAGATGGCAGACAGGAGGCGGTAACATTCGATACAGCTGCCTTCTCTGGATATGATGTCCAGGGTCATCTTCTCTGCCTCTTTGGTACGACCGGCCATGGCTAAAACCTGAGCCTGGGACAGAAATACAGGGTGTGAGTGTGTGTGTGTGTGTGTGTGTGTGTGTGTGTGTGTGTGTGTGTGTGTGTGTGTGTTTGTGTGTGTGTGTGTGAAACAAGACACTTTTTTCAGGGTTTGGCGAAATGTTTGAGGTTGGACAGATGTTGTTTTGATGAATATCCAGGATGTGGCAGCTCTCCCAAACCACACACACACACATATACAGATGTCCTGGCAGTCCGTGTGTGTGTATGTGTGTGTGTGTGTGTGCTCACCAGAGCCAGCCAGATGTCGGTGCTGTCTGGCTGCAGCGCGGCGGCCTCTCTGTACACCTGCAGGGCCTCTTCGTAGCGACCTGTGTTGTAGTACAGAGCTCCAAGTGGAGTCAGGATGTCAACCTTCCTCGTCACCTGCAGCGCCCTGCAGGCAAAGGTCGAGGTCACAAACGTGGCTTTCATGGCTGGTGATTTTCTCTCCATAAAATGTTCAGGTCATCAAAATGTGTGTGATACAGCGCACACTTATGATTATGGTCAACACTTCAGGCTGCATTTCCCGTAAGCCTTCTTGAATCAAAGACCGGTCTCATACTTAACAGAAAACAGTCCCAGTTGCCTCTGGTGTGAACAATCCAGTGGATTTCTTGCCCTCTTTCCTACCTGCCCTGCTGGCTCACAGTGAAAATGTGAAAAATATGGAAAAGCACAGAAGGTCGTCCTCATTACAAAGAAAACTGAACTCTGTGTTCAGGCTGTGGGGTCAGATGGGTCTTTGTTAAGTCAGTTACGTGGCCTGAGTTAAGTTTTGTTTAGTTGACCTGTTTTATGGGCCAACGTTGCATATTTTTATGTAAATAAACCCTCTTTTTGAAAAGTCACTCCACATGCCAGCTCAGCCCCTCACAGACTCACAGCAGAATAACATTAAATCACATGAAGTAAATTGTCTTTGTATTGTTTTCAGTTTAATACATGTCAGAAAAGGAATAGCCAAATACCACATTCTGTTTTTTTATTTATTTCTTTCCTTATTTTTTTGGAATAAAGCTTGTAGCTAGCTTTCAATTATTTTCTCCAGGGTAAATAAAAACTTGAAATGTTTTTTTTTTCTTGTCCTTCTGGGAGGTCAAAGTTCATGGTAAGCTACACTGCAGCAGCCATGTAACTGACAAATGTTTTTGCTTCAGGCTGCTGCTAAAATATGATTCTTTACTCACCTCTTGTACCAAGACTCAGCTTCTTTGTTCTCATTGGACGATCGGAGCAGGCGGCCCAGGTTTACCATGGCGACGTAGTGTGCCGGTTTGAGTCTGACTGCTTGCTGGTAGTGAGCGGCTGCCTGCATCCCCTTTCCTGGGTGAGAGGAGAGAGCAAAGAGGAAGGAAAGGAGGTGGGAGGATGGAGGGAAGGAACGAACAAGAGTGGAAGAGAAATATGGAAGGAATTAGGAAGGAAATGAAGGAGAAAGAGAGAAGGGATAGAGTAAAGGGAAAAAAAGGATATAAAAGAAGTGAGGCAGGAGACAGATGGAGGGAAAGGTGGAACAAACATGTATTATACGTATGTGACCAGATTTTTCAAATGGAACACCTGCTACTGCTTATTGATATTCTAAGGAGCTGTAGATCAGCATATTTAGCATTTATGATGATAATAATACTACTAACAATAACATAACCATTCATCCTTGTGTGGCATCTGGTGAAAATATCCCATCAGAATGAGTTCAAGTGATTCTCATACATAGCTGATGAAGGGCTGATGAGCTCTACACTCTGATATAGCCCTCTGTATTTACAATACTGCTAAAGAGACGAAAACAAACGTGTTGGCTTGGAGTGATAAAGGAAAGATCTTTACACTGAATGATGCTTCACCCTATTTTCATGGCAGCACAACAATGAGCGTAAAGTCAGTTGTTGGTAGTTTAGTGGGAAATGTGCGACGACAGTCCTCTGCCCAGCTGCTGATTTTGTCAGCAAGAGCAAAGTAAATACACGGAGCGAATGTGCGGCAATAATGTAATATTGCTTGCAACAGAAATAAACTTGCTGCATTTAAATCACCATAATAAATAACTTAGAATATGTGATTAAAGTAGGAATGTTGCTGAATCCATCTGCATTTATCTATGAATGAACATGAGGGATTCAGTATGTGTTGTCTACAGCTGCTTTAGGCTGTATGGAAAGTTTCTCCTTCACTTCATCTACTTCCTGCAGACATCTGAAGGCAGCACATAACACTGAACATATGATGGCATCAGATGGCAGATTAATGTATAGCCTCCGATCAGGCTGGTCCATTATCACTCGATATTGGGCTTGTTTATGTGGGAGACCTCAGATAAGAAGGATAAGCAGGGCTCATTAACTTGCTGCACTTGTGTAATTAAAAAAGGGTCCGTTGAGCCTGTTTCCATAGCTGAACTGACTTTGTTCAATGCTGACTCGTGTTCTCTCTTTTTTTTCTTTTTTTTTGTCTTTTTAGAAAAGCTGCAAAATCCAATCAAAATCGCTTTTTTGTCTCACTTTTAACAAAGCAAGCCGCACAACTTGTCATACTAAACATATGTTCTAACAGCACTGGCACGCCTCAGCAGACACTTTTACAAGATTTGATCATTTTTTCAGGGACTTTGATGTCACTACTTCCTGTCTCCTCTACAAGGCGATGAGACAAGCACCCACCTCCCTAAAAATGATGTCACAGTGGGGTGAAACTGCCACAAGTCTTGCTGTTGTGGACACTATATGGACCCTGGATAAATTCTTTTTTAAGCCCCTCACTCAGTCAGTCTCGCCTGATTGAATAACAGCTGGGAGCAGCAGCTGTTGCTTGGTGATGTGCTTCATACCTTTGCTTTCTGAATTTTCAGAGTCTGCTGATGCAAAGCACTGTAATCACCTGTTATGCTGCTGGAAATTAAATTTAAAAGACAAGTAAAACTGGATATTGTGAAAAGGACAATGTGAATCTAAAATAAAAAAAAAAGGTTTCTATTCAGCAGTCCACTCCCAAAACTCTCAATATAACGCAGTCCAGTACAACACTGTCACCGACTATGACATAAATGCTAAAAGTTAGAATTGATCAAGCACCATGTGATGGCTGCAACCACATCAACAACAGCAGAAAGACACCACTGATGTCATTTCACCCTCACTTTCACTTTAATTTGGCCTTTTTACTCATTTAAGTTTATGTTTGCTTAACTTTCACATGACTGGTTTTCTACGTTTATCAGTACTTTTTCCCAAACATCATTTCCAGATAATTTGGGACTGTCAAAACTTAAGTTCTGTCTCAAAATTGCATTAATATAATTTTATCTCTTTTGAGTTATCATACAGCCCCTTCCAGGGAACATCTGGCCACCATGTCAAAGATTGTAATGTGCAGTGTTAAATAGCTTCACCTGGGTAAGTTAGCTGAGTTGGAGGCAAACTGTCCATCCAGTGTTTATATATAGCTCATTTAGCTCTTGTGTTTTGTATGTGGGCAGAAATATGTGCCACTAGAAACTAAATTTGCATCACATAATTTGAATAAGTATTGGTTAACTTGAATAATTGCATTAAAAGCTGAATCTGAATAGCATAATTTGAAATTGAACTTGTTAATTTTGCATTGAATTCCAAAACACTTCAAACTGAATGATGTTATTCACTTTGCCTGAAACTTCTACTTCAAGTTCACAATTCAAATTCAGTTCTTAGAATTCAAGTTCAGGTTATTGAGACACAAATAGTGCCCTCGATTTCCATTATGTAGGAGGGCAAAATATTAGAAACACCTCTCAGTATGATCCAGTCTGGAACAACTCTAACACAAAACAACACAAAACTGAGCATCGTGTGCTTTGTACAGATGGATTTTATGGCCGATGTTGAAATTACTTTTTCTTTTTTAATCATTTGTTTCTGTTGTGAAGCACGTTGTGGGAGTATGAGGACCTGAAGGTGTGGACGCCGGCCGTTACTTGCAGTATTTAGTGTGCACACTTAAACTGAGGCAATGAAGTTACTGATGCGGAGGTGGAGTAACAATATGTGCTTTGTTGGGTTCATGTGCATTTAACACGGATTATACGGAATGGAGGACCTGCAAAACAGTCTAAAAGTTGTCTGAAAATATCTGACCAAATGCGAGGAAGCCTACCCGTAACTCTGTCAAAATCATGCTTTTTGTAAAATATGCCACACAGATTTCAGTGCATCACACGGAGGGAAAAGCGACACATCTGTCAAGCATAAGCACGCCTAAGAGGCGCAGAAATATATCCCGCCAATGACTGAATTCATATTAACTCTATCATCCATTTTCATAATCACCCTCTCCTACCAATTTTCTCACTTGCCACTGAAGTGGTCCAATCTTCAGTGGTGCTTGTTAGTGCTTGCTTTAAGTCTGGTTTAAGTGCTCTCCAGCCATAAAATACAGTGGCGGTAAATGTCCATTCATCCATAGACAGTCTAGAAAGAATTACTTTTGTTGCTATTTTATAAAGCGGACACAACACATCATAATTTGTACTGACATGAATAACAGATAATCCTGTAGAGGGAAAAATGAAGAAATGCGTTAAATTCTCCAGCTACATGATGTATGAGTCATGTTTTCTATGTGCTGTTTCTGCCCAGCAGCTTTTTCCAGGATAAAGACTAAAAACACAAATCAGACCTGACAGTAACCATACAATCATGTCATATCATGTGATAAATGCATACTGTCCAGAGACACTTTTAGTAACATCAGAACGAAATACGTGTTTATGCAGGATCAATGGTAGCCTTTAAAGTGGAGAGTGCAGCTGCTAAGAACAGCACTGGTGAAGGATGTTGGGCTGTTGTCTCCACAGCATCAAACCTTCTCTCTAAAGGCTTAGTGTGTCCTGGGTTTAGATACCCAATACACACTAATGATCAATACGTAGCCTACTTTATTAACATGGTTCAATAGGCTCTTAATGTAATTGTATAGAAAACTGCGCAATTTAAAGAGTTCAACATTTCATTTCATTTCGATCCTTAATTTAAACTCAAAGAACCATTGAGTTTGCCCCAATTAACAATGATGTAGAGTTACAGGCAAGTTGAAAACAAGGACAACACACACAATAAAGAACTCAATTGAACCAGTCACACATTGAAGCAGTGACCTTTCTGATCATGGTTTTAAATTGGCCATAGGTTAGAGTATTGATTTTTAGTGTGTCTTGAGGATCATTCCAAGAACTTGGAGCACTAACGGAAAAGGCTGAAATTCCGATTGTGCCTTGGGGACCTTAAGCTGACATTTCTTAATTACATTATGAACCGAGAAAACGGCCACCTGAAAACGCTTTGCTGTCTTCTTACAGCCATCTCCTACTTTGTGGCCATCGATTATTTTGCTGCTAGAATGCTAGGAAAGTCGTCAATTAGCGGTAGGGAGTTACTTAAAGGAGCCCATCACTGGTGATTGCTGGGACAAGGCTTTATGGAGTATTTATAAAGCTTTGAACGCTGCTTCACCTGCCCTTTACTAATGATGACTGTGAACAAGCCATTGCAATTTCAAGCTAATTAAGGTCTGAGAACTTGGTAAAAGTTATCTGGGAGCTCAGATCTCTTGGGGTGTCCGGAATTTTGCACCTTTCCTCTGTCAGTAGTTGGCAGTGGTTGAATCCTTTTGTTAATGTAGATGTTCTGATAATGTCTTCTAGAAGTAGGTGTGATTTGGGAAAGCTGAGAGAAGCAGGGGCAGGAGTTTCACCTGTGGCAGAAAGATTTTGGACAACACCATGAGGAGGCCCGTGATGGCAAGGAAACAAAAAGAGACAACTGGCTCCAGCCAATACCATGAACTGGGCATATACACCTTTCAAAGTGAACATCCACACTGAAGAGCAGGCTGGCCCTTGGAAGTTGAGAGAGATTGCCTGGTCCAAGTGAGCCAGTCATGGGAAGCACGACAGTGACCTGGCTGTGAGTTAGCCATGCACACACCCCTTGGACAGGAAAGGTAACATTCACCCAGGAAATTTTATGTCATATTTTAATGTCTAAAGCAACACGCAGGGAGAGGGACTAGGTTAAAGGTTTGCTAGCCTTAGATTTAAGATTTATCACGAGCCTTGGTTAGCATAGCAGCGTAACAGTGAACCTGTACATGTCTATGGAGTAGAGGACTATGGTGATCATGTGTTTACCCATCAGTACTGGGGCCACTCGATTCAACTCACCTGTATCCACCAGAAACACTCCATAGTTATTATGCAGGTCGGAGCTGTCTGGACAGTTCTCTATACCTTTCAGATACACTTCATTGGCTTCAGCAAAGCGTTTCTGCGGGAGGAAAAGGGAAAAGAGATGAAATGAATGCAGAATTAGAATTAGGGTGAACTTGATCAAGGTTAGAGGACGATGGAGTGTGCACAACTGAACAGCCTCTCTGACGGTGTTTTACAACTGCATGCAGAGAGATTAACCATCTAACGCTAAATTGAATGTAATTCAGCAATGAAGTTGTGACAACACACCTCCAGCCACAAAAGTCAAGTGTGTTACATCCAGTGGTATGCAGAAGTTTGGGTACCCTTGGTCACTGTTTCTTTTTGTAAATATACTCTCATCTTAAATTTGATCCCCACAACTACTTCCAAAATTTGGGACAGGGGCATGTTTACCACTGTGTTACATCACCTTTCCTTTTAACAGCGCTCAGTAAGCCTTTGGGAACTGAGGACTTTAATTGTTAAAGTTTTGAAAGTGAAATTCTTTCAGACTGTTCCTTGATATACAACAGGGGTGTCAAACTCAAATACACAGTGGGCCAAAATTAAAAAAAATGTTCCTAGTCGAGGGCCGGACTGATTTAATGTTTATTAAAAACTTATTGAAATGACCTTTTTTGCACATATTGAACCTGGAACTAACACAGCCTGTAAGTTATTGTCTATAAAACAACATTAATCATTAAATAAATTAAAAATCAGTTCATTTCTTATAGCTTTATCTGCAGCTTTCCATAGTAATTTCAAATGAAAACATTTTCCCACAGGCCAACCAACCACAGGCAAAAAATAATTTCCTTCAAACAAAAAGAAGTCAACACATATTAAACCTGAGTGTGCTGCTCTCTGATGCGCACTAGTCTAAGATACCTGAACCTGGAACTAACACAGCTTACAAGACCGTTTTTATCTATAAACAACATTAAACATTAAATACAAGAAAAATCAGTTGTATTCATTTCTTCTGGCTCTTTATGCAGCTTTTCCAGAGTAATTTAGCTGTCATGGAGTTTCGTTTCATGTGTGTGAGAGAGAGGAAGTGTTTCTTTTGTGTTTTCTGAATGTTTTACCTGCTCAGCATAGAGCGATGCCAGACTGGAGTAAGCATCAGCAAAATGTGGGCCGAAACGTATGGAGTCCTTCAGCAGAGTCACAGCCTCATTCACCTTCCCCTGAGACCTGGAACACAGCGCCATCATCATCAGTATCACCATCATCCCCATTAACAACAACAGCAATATCATCACATGCTCAGCATCACCATCAGCATCATCCTACTCTTCATCAACAATGACAGCAATATCATATGTCCATCCTCATCATCACACCACTACTACTACTACTATACTCATCATCACCGCTGTTGTCGTCATCATCATCATACATCATTATTATACTCATTATCACCAGCAGAAATACTATCACACTGTTACAGTCGCAGGTTGTCATTTGTTATTTCTGATTGGTTGCTGATCTTTAGGGCGGGTCTTGATTTAACTTCTGTTTGTGTGTATTTGTTAAAATAAGTGAACTAAAATCAATGGCAAGCTCAGTGCATGGTGGTTAAAACAAGAAGAGCATAACAAGCACAGGGAACAGGTGGAGGGGTGGTGGACGAGCTCAGGCCTTGGTTTGACAGTGGCGAACCAAGGTATTAAGGTTATGTTGCTGCCTGGTAATTGCTAGTACAGCCACAAGTCTCAGTGGAAATTAGACCCCCTAGACGTGACAACAAACCATTTTTCCTATCACTATCTGTACCCTGACAATATAGACAGATTCAATATTTCTGTGTTATTTAAAATTGACTTGACTTTACTTGACAATAGCAGCAATATTTGCCATCATCGACATTGTCATAATCGTTATTATCTTCACCATAATCATCATCATCAGTATGAGCTATATTAGCATACTCTCATCATCACCATCGTCATCACTGTAATCATCCATAGGAGCTATATTATTATACTCTCATCATTTTATCCTCACAATCATACTAATCATCATCAACATCACCATTAGTAGCAAGAGTACGTTGCTTTCAATCCCAGCCACAGAATTCACAGTTTTTCATTTCATCCTCGTGTATAATACATTCATGTCCATCAAGCAAACAGCATAAATACAGACGTACGGTCACACATAGACAAGCACACTCACAGCGCTGCCATGGACTTGCAACAGTGGATCGATGGCTCAGTTTGTTCTCACGGCTCCACTGATAACGCAGAGATAGTAATGGAGCTCAGCCATAATAATGGACTTCATATCAGCTTCTATTATTGATGTAATTTTCTATTAGAGCCAGCAGAGCTCAGGGCGGTCAACGCTGTTTGACCGCAACACAAACAAACAAAAAAAACACAGCGGCCGTATAAAGAGCTTGTCAGATTACAGTGGCGGTGTCAGGAGGCGGGGTAATTGACGACTTTCATTTAGTGAATGTGGTGAATCATTATTTTTCAGGCCTCTGACTCAAGTATGAACAATGCCACTACATCTTCAGCGGACCATTCATTTCCATCTGAGTACTGACTGAGGCTATGCTTCAAAATATCTCTCAACTCTGTTTGTGTCCACATCAGCACACCATGGCTCCAAGGTTCCGCAACATTAGTGCAATGAATCATGGTCGTTTAAGCTTAATAATGGCTAATTTTCAACCCTAGGATTAATACTTTTAGGGAGACATTTACAGGTTTTCTCCTTTGTTCGTATGCATTGACACCAACCATGTTCTGAGACTGCAAACTCAGTGACTTCTTTACACAGGTCGCTTTACTGAACGAGCCACTATCACATACAACGTGCCAAAGTTGTTGGATTGCAAATCAAAAGTAAGTCCCAAGTCATGGTTATGAACTTCAGATTCAAGTTCCAGTTCAGGACTAACAAGTCTCAAGTGAAGTTCAAGTCTTAAACAAGTCATTACATGATGCTCCCCAAATTTAAAGGGACACACAAGAAGTAGAGAGAACAGAAAATGTAACTGTTAGACTTAAAGATAAGATGGGAAAACCAAGTGAAGAATGGTATTGAAAAGTAAGATTGTCATTTTCTGTTTGACAAAGCAGGTTTTAGTAAGTCTGACCAAAGCTACCATACAAACCTAACCTTCAGACTAGTTGGTTCTTATTAAGCTCGTTCTCAGGCTTAGCCTCACCTCAGGATTAGAAAATTGTAGAAAATCAGTGTGTTGCTTTTTGCACATGCAAGTTCATTTTAAGATGTAATGACAAGGAAATTCTCATTCCTTATGTGGGATTTGAACCCAAGATGGCGTGATTAAAAGCAGAGATTAAAATTTAGAAGTTGCTGTTGGAACACTGAGGCTGTCTCCTGCTGTGAGGGTCATAGCTTGTTGAAGACAAAAATACCTTCTTTTCATGAGAAACTGTTCAGAAGTTGTGAACACAAAATGAACAAAGTCTCCAGTGTGTCATCAACAGTGGGTGCTGTCACCATACATTTGTCCAACAGCCTTTCAGTGCGTGTGTGTGTGTCTGTGTGTGTGTGTCTTACTTGAGGAGGTTTCCCAGGTTAAACAGAGCTCGGTTATGCTGAGGGTTGGTGTCCAGTGCTTTCCTGTAGTAGCGTTCAGCCTCCTCCGGGCTGCGAGTCAGAGTGCCAAGGTTGTTCATGGCGCTGGCATGGCGGGGGTATAACCTGAGAGGAGGGGAGGGGAGGACAGGAAAGACAGCAGAGGGGAGGCGGGGGAGAGGAAGGAGAGAACATTTATTGACAACGCTTCGTTTAAGAATGCAAAAAGTCACCTGTAACAGCCACTCCACCGGCTTTCTGGCTCTGGAACTGAGCATTGCTGTCAAGCTACTGTATGTTCATCTTAAGAACCGCTAATGGCTGCAGACTTCCAGAGGGAAGCATACCATAACATGATCTTGATTGGACTAAGTGCCTTGTCACAGTGATAAGGATTATCTTCAGAGCAAATGGTGCAGATAAATCTGCAGGAGTGTGTGGAGGCTGCAGCCAGCAGCTTCTGCTGACACTCACAGCTGCTCTCCATCACTGCGACAGAAGACCTCTGTGTAATTGAAATACACTTTTATAGTTAGTGCCCATAATGGTGACACAAGCCTGACAAGACGCCTGGGGCAAGAAGTGAGCGGGCGCCATGGCAACATTCTTTACTGTTTCTATGGTAACGTTATTCCACGTGTTAATGGGTTGGCGTTTCAATGTGCCGAGAGAGCAGCAGCTGGATACACCTGACAGAAACCAGCGATGAGCAGCACTGATCCACAGAGCTTACCTGTTCACCGCCTTCACATCACACTGTAAGCTGCTTGATCATCAATCTATAGAGCTGAGCCCCCAGGGAAAGACCCACACAGTCACAAAGTTCAAGAACGACACAGTCACTGGGAGTATAATTAAAGCATGATCCACGTATAATACATGCATTTAGTGTTGCAGTGGTGCTGTGAACAGGTGAAATCAGACACTGAACTATAAATAGGAGAAATCTATGGAGGAACTCCAGTTAGCCCCTGGCATCAAGCGTAAATCTGGCTTCAGAACCACGCCCGATCACAATCCCTCTACCTCCTTACGATTTTGTAGTGTGTGAACATGAGGTCTTATGTTTGGGGGGAGTTCAGATTTCTCTATTTTTCTGTGAAGCGCTTTAAAAAGGTTACAATTCTTGGACAAACAAAAGATTTGACCTTACAATGGCTCGATCAGGAGTAGTTCAAGGATCATCAGTGTTATTAGGATGCAACATAAATCTGTACCAAACAGCTGCTGAAAGAGTTTGCTCTGTACTAAACTGGTGGACTAACCCACAGACTGACTGACACTGCCTGCATTGCTGCCAAAAGTCTCTGAAATCAGTTGGATAAATCCACCCTGCTGAAGGAGACATTCTAACCGAAGGAAGCAGGTGCATCATCTATATCACATAATCTTTGACTTTCTGAAGGAGGTTTAAGGAAAGGGCTTCTTTCTAGTTTGCTCATTATGCGTGTCTATCTCCTTGCTCTTCTTCACTGCAGCCTGTGATCTGGAAATCAATCAAGGGATTTGATCAATGAAGACACCTTGAACTCTCAACGATTATAATTGAGGAGATAAGGAAGACAGGGAAACTGCACAACTATCAATGGTGTGCTGACTGAGACACACACACCTTAAGTTAAATAGACTAAAAATAAAAAACATATGAAATATTTCTCCCTCACTCTACTTGATGGACAAGGTCTGAAAGAGACCAGTTAAAAGTGGAAGAAAGACAAAAAAGACAGCAGTTCAAAAAGTTTGAGAATGAAAGGGACGTGACTTTGGGAATTAAAGTGTGAGGGATTCAAAGGGATCTCTGTCCTTGTCACTGCCTTCCTATGGGGAAAAAAGGAGCAGAAAAAGAAGTGGAGGCTAGATAATTAAAGTGAGAGTGAGTGGTCTGGTGGGTTTCAAGTTATTATGAGCTGGGATGTGGTTTGGAGCTGGATGAAAGCTGCGGAGGCTCTGCTCGGAGTTTGGCAGGATGGATTACCAGAGAGCTGTTGTGCTGTGGAGCTCCCACATACTGGCAGCTCTGCAGGAGGACGGGAGAGAAGGGAAGAGGAGAGGAAGGAAGGAAGGAAGCTAGGAAGTACAGAGAGCAGAGGAATGGGAAATGGAAATGAAGAAGTAGAGCGTGGGAATAAATGGGGGGGGGGGGGCGCTACATGCATCTATTACAACAAGAGCAACAGAGGAGAGAAAGCAGAGACAAGATCTTAACTATGCAAAGATTACAACAAACATAACAGCACAAGTGAAAGTCTAATGACTATTGATTAAGGCTAAAATGACAATTATCTCAAGCAGATTCACTCTTTGCTGTAACTCATTAAAGTTCATTTTCAACCAAAGACACACTCTCAGTGTTTTAACTGGTTAAAACACTGAGAGTGTGTTTGCATTAGGCAGCTGTATTTAGACTGAATCACAGCTGATTCTGTCAAAGAGGACACATCACTCTGCATCACTCTGACGTTTGAAAAAAAACAGACCAGTTCCAGCTTCTCAGACGTGAGGATTTACAGCTTTGTCTGTGTCATCTTTGTAAATGAATATGTTTTGCACCAATGAGTGAAGACCGTCAACAGGAAAGGAGTCAAACTTTACACATTCCAGGTGAGCCAGATAAATACGTAGGCGTCAGATTCCAGATGATCTCATCTGAATAAGGAAGAGAAGGACAGAAGTGAAAGATGAGTGAGGACAAGCTGAACCTCATCTCTGTGGCTCCTCAGGAAGCCCCTCACCGGGACAGGGACAACTAATGGACACTGTCTCTCATTAATGCAGCCTGTGTGTGTGTGACAGACGAACAAGGCACAATCTCTGAGCTGAAACAAGGCCATTGCATGCATGAGAACATGCGTTCGAAGGCGTGCATGGACTTTCTTCCATGTATCTTAAATCATGTAATTAATCTGGTAGTGTAGTAACTTCATTAAGTGAGAAAAAACAACCAAATTTGTCAACAATACTAGTCCTGCTGTCACACTTCAATGGTTCAATTTGCCCTATGGTAAGTGCAGTATAGTATAATTATTATGCGCCAAAAGCATTTCAAAAATGCATCTCTCATACTTTCTACCCTACAACACTACAAGTCTTTCTTCCCGAAAAGCAGAGGTGGGGATCGTAGCAACGGCTTTTTCTATAAAAGAAAATAACCTAAAACTAGTAGGCTACACATCCTTCCAGTGCATGACGTGGTTACGTTGATGTCACGCTGATGACATAAATCATGGTGACTGTCAAGAAGAACATATGTGGAATGCTTTCCAACAAAAATGGACAAACAATTATTTTTTGTTGACGTGCTCCTAAGTTAGTTTATGGGAACGAGCTCGCAGTGAGGAAAAAGGCAAATCTCGAGTATAATTACAGCTTGAAACTTGCTAAACTGTTTGAGCCGCAAGGACAAATGCGCTTGGACAAGTCAACAGTCTTTGGTGGAGTTTGGGTGTCCAACAAGCAGCGTTCATCAGACCGCATTCAGGCAGAGACGGTGTTCTGCAGGCAAGCTTTGTGACGAGCGAGCTAATGGCTTACAACCCAAAACTTCATTCAGAAGGAGAATTTGTGAAGGAGAGACTTGTTGCTTTACAAAGTAAAATTGTTCTAAAGTGTCAGTTTATCTGGAATAATTCATCGAGATGAAGGAGAATACCTGACATGGAAACCCTACCTACTCTGTCTGCGGCTCGCAGCTCTAAGCCCATTGGTTCCTCCTGAAGACATAAATCTTTAAACACAGAGTTTGGTTCTGTTTGGTAAATTTCAATTCTATTTCTCAAATGGGATTTATTGACAATTGGAAATATACAGAATATTAGCCTTAGCAGCACCAGTAAAGGTAGCTCATGTTTACTCATGTCAAAGGGGGGTCCCACCTGATGTTAGCCAGATCCCAGTGTGGGGCCACACCAAACAATGGAACATAATCAGCATTTTCATTGGACCTTTAAAACTCTTCCATTGAATATGACTTGTGTTGCTCATGCTGTGGCGTCTTAGCTCTGACCCTGATGGTGTTAAGTCAGTGTACTACAGGAGCTCTCTCACACACACGTGTATACACACACTGACACACACACACACAGCTGGTTCATCCTTTTCATCCACTGTCAGACTCATTCATTTACTGCATTCACCTCGAAAGCACACTGATGGTTTCCTGTAAAGCAGTCTTATTTTAGCTGACACAACATTTGGCAACAAAGTGGATTTTCATGTGGGAGAGTGGACAGTGTATTTAACGAACGTCCCCTTCTGCCAATATCCAAATAAAATCTTTTAATCAAACTGAAATGACCTTTTCCATTTGTATGTACATAGGGAATAAAAGAGAAGCATTTTAAAATGCTATTTTCTTTAATTAGTGCCAAAATAAATAAATAAAAACAATCAAATGATGAATAGTCGTCTGTGTACTTGCAGGCATACTGATTAGTTCCTTTCTTTTCCTAATGGAAATGGCAGGATTGTCAGGCGCCTTTTCACAAATGTGTCAGTTTGGAAACGACCATGAAAAAGCTTATTTCACATCCATTTTCATTATCACTGCAGCAGTGTTATGTTTACAATACACAAAATTGTCTGTGGAGTTTTCCTTTGAATTTCCATTGTGGCAGTAATTATGCATTTTCAAACATGAAAATGAACGATGAAATGTGAATGCACATATTTAAAATAGAATTTTAGAACACGTCGGCCGGTTGCATGTGACAAATTTATTGTCCTAATGTCACGATTCATTTGCATAAAAATTCATGCGACTTTTGCATACTTTTGCATTTATGTCCAAATGTCACAATATGATAATGTATTACGAAAAAAATAGTCATTATATTAAATTTGCATCCAAACTCCCTCCACAAAGACATTTAATGCAACATCCTGTATCACCACACGCTGAAAGCCCATGCCACAACACATTTACTTTAAACGGTCTGTATAATCCATCTGGATCATGCTATAGGTCACAGTGTATTTGGATTAAACCAATATTTCTGCATAAACCCTCACGTGTCATTAAGATATATATGCATGATTTTTCAGTGTCACCACACTTACATGTCACAGTATACAGTATGTGTAGCTGTACTGCAACAAAAGACATTTTATGCAAATATATGGAGACAAAGAAAGTTTTCAGTGAAATGTGTTTGGACATCGGGGGTTTTATGCAAATGCTGAGCCAATTTATGCAGACATACAATCAGGGCTTTTTATGCAAATGTGTGGTGACCAGCATTTGATACGACAGCCTAATGCAACAATGATATAACCTTGTGAAAGAAACTCTTCACAATAGCTATTTTAACTTTAGATCTTGTTATTTTACTTGAGATCAAGGTTTGAGTTGTTTTTCCACCGGTGCAAAGTATAGTTCTGCTCACCCTGTAAGCAGCAAGAATAAGAAACAAGGAGTAAAACTTAGGAACTGACTCCCGTCTGTGCCGATATTTAGGAGAGCTGCAGAGGACTTCTCGGCTGTTAAGAGCTGCAGGAGGTGTCATTCTGTGAGAGGTTAGACACTCCCTGAGGCCAATAAGTATATAAAAGCTTGAAAAATAACATAACAGGAAGAATAGGAAGCAAAAGCACTTTATCGGAAGTTCTCAACACCTGTCAGCGAGAGGGAAAATGTGGCTTTCAAACAGTGATTTGACATGAACTGAAGCTCAGGATTTTTGCAAAAAGGTGCACAAAAACAGATGGCTCGGTGGCAGCATGAGAGAATGATCAGGTTTAAGGTTTGGACACTGAAGCGAAACTCTGACTTGTGTAGAAATGTGAACAGACACACGAATGAAACAGCTCTATTAGCAGCAGGAAGCAGTCAGACCTGAGGGCAGTGGTGTAGTGGTGAATGGCCTCCTGGTGCCGGCCGCTGTCTTTCAGGAAGTTGGCGTAGTTGTAGTGGACTTTGGCATTGTGAGGCAGAGTCTGGATACCAGAGCTGAAACAAGGAGGAAAAGGAGGGAGAGGAGGCATGAAGGCAGTCTGTAGAAACAAAGGATGTGCACACGTTTGAGCAAAACTACTGGGAGCACAAAAAGCCCTTCGAGGGAAATCTGCAGCCCCACTGGGACTGGATTTATGTCTCTGTGGGGGTGGAGTGATTTTATCACCTGCACTGGTCAGTGATGTTAATCCTGGCTGGCACACCTTTGTGGGTAATTTTTCACCTTCACCCGTGTAATAATTACTTCTGCAGTGACCTATTGTTTCTCAGTGAACTCACTGGTCCTCCTGTAATTTAAATCCCACCTGAGCGACATCCTTGTATGTTAAAGCGGATCAGGAAGAGCTGCTTGTCCGCTCGCTGTTTTTCTTCCTTTTTCATTTTCTTCAGCTCAGCTCAGTGTCAAATCTGACTTTTGTGTGAAAACAGAGGAAGTAAAAACTGTTTTCTAATCTGATGAGACAGACAAAATGTCAACAGCAACATCTCAGCCTATTTGGAAACCAGTATGATGATGGAAACAATTACAGCCATCAGGAGAGCAAGACCCCATAAAAGCTCTTCAAATGGGCTGTTTTCTCTTTTGAATCAGCTGTTAGCAGTTCCTGGTTTCAATACACCCATGGATGGATCACTGGATTTCTCTGAAGAAAAAGCATGATGATTCTCACGTATGGAAGCCCTTGGGGGACTATATCAAAAAAATAATGTAAACTTGAAAATGAAAATGTAATTCCACAACAGCCTGAAGTGCCAATTTTCCAGGATTTCAAAGTGGACTTGTGGACTTTCTGGTGGTCCTCTGGAAGTATAAGTCACACTGAATGATATCAGTGTGTTTCATGACTGTGTGTTCAGATTTGACTGAGTTCTGATTCTGAGGAGTGAGATTTTTTTGACTCACTTTCACTTCATGCAGTGTCTTTGCCTCCCCTTCCTCTCTCCAGCACCCCCCTGGGGACACCTTTGGCCTTGTCCTTCTGATTGTCCACGTCTATTAAAGACCCTGTAATTTCCCAATGCCATCTGAAGTCATGAGTTAAATTAGCACCGTTAACAGTCATTCTCCACCCCCCCCCCGTAACATTAGTGCTGTCCTAATGGGGCTTTTGCCAGTGCTTTTAACTGTGTGTAACACCATGAGAACACACAAACATTAGTAATGACAGACCTCCACCTATCCACACACATATTGTATGCACACCCACACACAAACAAAATACTTTTGCAGGTCTGGAGCCATCAGATGGACGGATAAATGAGTCAATACACAGCAGGCAGGCTAGACAGACAACAAGCTGAGCAACGTATAGGCATGATGTACATATCACTCCATGAGGCAACGAACATGTTCATTGATTTAGTTGATTGCAAAACACACACACAGACCACTAACTCCTCTCCACTGACTATTCAAATGGGTCTGTGCTGTTTAGACACAAACACATTTGGGCTGTGCGTGGAATTAATAAGATCTTTGTAAAGTGGAAGCCACACTTAATTTTAATATCATGTTTGTATGAGTTCAGACTCACACGGACAGTCCAAACCAGGGATGTCTTGGCCCCTTTAGTCCCTTAATACTGACTGATATTTATTCAAATTACGTATTCATTATTTTTTTATTTCTTACGAAGTAACCCAGCCTTACAATGTAGACTACAGTAAGCCTACATTAATATAAATGAAATAATTTGAATGCTTGGAGTAGATCTGCTTGAAAAAAACAGAATCTGCATCACAGCCTTCTTCTGATGATTTCCAATAATGTTTTGTGTCATGTTCAATAATATTTTTTCAGTAGTACTCGTACTAACAGTAGTACTTCAGAGTTACAGTTACTCAATAAATGCAGCTTCATTTCTAATTTGAGCTAACTTCTACTCTCATTAGATCTCCATGCAGACCTACAAGCATGAATGTGAGCGAATTGTCATCATTTAGAGAGCTTGGACCACATTGTGTAACATTATACACTGCAAATATGGACGGTGTTGGTGTGTCGCCCTATTCGTATGCTCTCTGAGTCTGCCTACTCTGCTTACCTGAAGAGGACCTCCCTCGAGAGCCAGACTTGGTTCTGCTGCACAGTCTTCCAGGAGAAAAGCACGAGCAGCAGCAGCATGGAGACGCTAAGGACCGTGGTGCCCCAGCGGCCCACCACCGAACACAGCCGACCCAGGCCATGAGCCACCAGGATACAGTAACCCATGCTAGAAGAGCAGAGGTGGAGGAGGAGGGGGGTGTAAGAGAGGGGGAAACAGAGGGGGCGCAAAAAAAAAACAAACTAGGTTATAATGCATGATCCATGAGCTCTTCTTGATCTGTCCTCTCAGTGTCGCTGTCGTGAGTCAACACAAGCCTCTTCAGACCTGCGTGATAACGTAATGCCTTTCACCCACATCACTTCAGGTCCCATGGGTGCTCATGTTTTCACCCTGGGTGGCTGCTGTGGCTTTCAATAAAAACATAACACCTCAACCACTTTCCCAAATCCTCTGACCTGGATCTCTCTCTCTCTCTCTCTCACACACACACACACACACACACACACACACACACACACACAGAGTCTGTGGTGAAGTATCTTTTTCGCGTGTGCCCCATTGGCTTAAGGCAAGAAAGTTTTTTTTTTTTTTTCATTCCTTCCACACTATTGCACAGTTTCCATGCAAGTGCAGATACAGTGAAACAGTGTGCCTTGAAGGAACAACAACACAAAAAAGGGAAGAGAGGACAGGAAGAAAATATCAAGGAAAGCTTAGACGCGCATGACTTGGAAATGGTGATAAGGCTGGAAAAATAAAGAGCAAAGATTAGAGGAGCGCTCAGTCCAGAGAGAAACAGAGTCATGAGAGAAGGTTTGAGACAGAAAAGTGGGAAGAGGAGGGAGATATGAAGGTGTGTGTAAGCTGTTAGAAGACTGCCGGCTGCTGTAAAAGGCAATATTAAACAGAGAAACAGGAATGATGGGAGACCTGGGGAGGTGTCTTATCACACTGAAAGAAGCACAATGAAATTAATTTGCACGTCCTTGTCAAATAATTGTTACTGGAAGCTTTAACATTAATATGAGACAGTATCTCAGTGGCTGTGACTGTCAGCAGAGGCTCTAGTTTGCGGTGTAGTTCCATATTCTTTACTGATTAAGCAGCGAAATGATTTCGAGAGTTGATCAATTGATGTTTAAATGTGAGTTCCTAGAGTTTCCTGTCCATATTCAGCTCCACGGCAGCAGTTGTTAGAAGTTAATGTAACCTTTGTGATTTTAACAATGTTAAACCAAGTTTACTTTGTCGGCGCACACAAAAACTACAGCTCTCATCAAAGTTTACCAGTGAGGCAGCATGGGTACTTCAGTCACTGTGACTTGGCTTCATACATATCCTTAAAACTCAATGGTAAATGGTGAATGGACTGTATTTGTATAGAGCTTTTTTTACAACTCAAGTCTGCATTCTGTTCGCACACACATTCATACAGCAGCTAAACCACCTGCTCATAACAAGTGTTATCCACTCACACACCGATGGCACAGCATCGGGTTTCAGTATCTTGCCCAAGTATACCTTGGCATGTGGACTGCCGAGGCCAAGGATCAAAGCACCGATCTTCTGATAGGTGGACCGCTCTACCTCCTGAGCCACAGCAAGCCAACCGTCCTCAACAACACTCTCTTCTAAAGGTCTTTTTCTACTTACTGGTTGTAATTTCTGCTGTCTACAAACACTGACAGTGTTCAGTCCTTGCCGTACTGCTGTTATTACAGACACATCTGAACTCGCTGCTGCCCCACAGCTCAACCATGCACGGTCCAGCGGTGATGTTTAACCTGCAATGGGCAAGGGCTCATGGGAAAAAGAGTTTGTTAACGGCCAGCAAGAACAGAAATACTGAATGAACAATAATATATGATTTTTTTAAAAACACTTGATATTTCTGTTATTTATATTATTGCAACTTTTAAATTGATTGCGAATGAGGCTTTCTGATGTCTGGAAGTACCAGTTTCATTCCAGTTCTCTGTCCAGACACAAAGCTGTGCAGAGTGTGAGCTATATTCAACACAGATTAGGAGGAGGGTGTCAGAGGACGAGCTAACGCATTCAGACAGACTGCATCGCGACTTTCAAGGACCACAAACCAGATACTGTGTTTTTCTTTTTGTTTTCTAAGGCTCCTTCTGGCCTGGCTTCTGCATTTTTGGATTCATAGAGCAGTAGAGCCTGGTTTGTCCCTCTTCATTCCCTAAAAGGTCAGCACTGTCCCTCAAAGGGCAGCAGTGTCAGGACAGTTTGCAGTCAGACAATGAATCTGCATGACAAACTTCATCAAAGGTGAACTCACTTGGCTGTATCCTAGAGGTCAAAGACAGAGGCTTAAACATTTTTTTCCCCCGCTGTTAATTGAATGTTATACAAACATTTCTGATGTTCTGAATAAAATTAAGTTAACCAGGTTAATTTCTTTCACCTGGGTAGGACTGAATAAAATAAGGTAAGAAAAATGTCAGCCAGGTGGTAAAACATGTTACACTGGAAGCCAAACGGCTAATCCAAGGAAGAAGCAGACCTGGTAACACTAAAAATATTACTATCTAGAGGAAAAAAAGCATTGAGGAGTTGTTGTTCTGTTGGGTGAAATTACTAATTTCAAAGGAAAAGAGCCCCTGCTTATGCCTTCCAGGCCTCTTTCTCTCTCTTGTATCTAATTTTTCATAGCATCCATTCCGATCACTATCCATCCCTAAATTGGCAGGTAGACATGAACCAGCTCAGGCCCCCTCCTGTCTCCCTCTGTTCTTCACTGTATAATCCTGTCAGACAAACACTGTGTGCAGCCATCAGTTACTCTGGCAGTGAGTGTTTCTGAGCCTGTGTGTATGTATTTATGTATGACTGACTGTGTTTTGTTGTGTGTCTTATCTCCCGTCTACCTCTCCTGCAAAAGAGATCTTGATCTTAGTGAGATTAGCTAACTAAATATTGGTGGTAACTGTAACTCCCAGGCGTTATTATCAGGCTATTTATCTATCTGGGTAGAGGCTGTTTGTCTGCATAACCTATATTTTACTATTAGTTCATTCACTTCTAGTGTCCACAGTTAGGGACTGTGGTGGAAGTGGTTGTCTGACACTACCAGCATTCAATAAGTGGGATCAAAAAAGTTCTACCAAATGGATACCAAATGGGTGGAATCGAAAAGGTCAGAAATGTTCGAATGCAACAGGAAAATGAACTGCATAGTTGTGTGTTCTTCCTTAGACAAGATGGAGAACCTTAAGCAACAAAGTGTCTACAGCTGCACTCGAACTGGGGATACCGCAGTGGTATGGTCAGTATCTTATACCTCGAGAACAGTTCTTTCCAAAGTTGGTACCATGGCACTCTGGGGTGCCTTGAAGATGGGCCAAGGGTGCTCCAATATGTTTTTATTGTGTGTTCTTTCATATGTGTTTCAAACATACCAAAACAAAAATGAGGATTAAGCATCAGAATTACCATAATGAAAGCCCTTTCAAATACAGCCGTTCTGAAACTAATGACTGGACAGCTCACAGTTGCCTGTTGTCATAGTAACACAGGTACATAGCAGTCAAAAATAGCAACTGTCAGACCAAAAGATGGAAAGATTTGTCATTTTGAATAGAGCTCAAAGAAATGGTGA
Source organism: Chaetodon auriga (assembly GCF_051107435.1). Classification (NCBI taxonomy): domain Eukaryota; kingdom Metazoa; phylum Chordata; class Actinopteri; order Chaetodontiformes; family Chaetodontidae; genus Chaetodon; species Chaetodon auriga. The sequence goes on along the minus strand of NC_135095.1, from coordinate 3,332,471 downwards.
TCCATCTCAGCCATCCACACAGTCTGAGAGAGCTGAACCTGACCTCACCAAAAGAACTCAAGTCAGATTGGACACTGAAAACTACTCGGCTTAGGGCTTTACAAATACCCATCATTATCCAATTGTACTGTAAGTGTGGCTTGCTCATCTCTGGTCTTTCTTAAAACCAAGACAAGGTAAGAACTTATGGAATTTCTCCAATCTGTCCCCATCAAAAGACTGTGCACATAAGAGCAGACTTTCCACTGAAAATGCTGCAACATTTTGCTTTTGTTTCATTTTAGTTAGAAGTTGTCGTGACACAAGGTCTTATAAAGGGGTTCCAGGGATCCACTGCCCTTTCAAGTTTCAACAGCCGTCTAACAAGTCACTCCAAAATGTCAGGTAGGCGTTCAGCTGGTTTAAGCTCTGGTGACTATGAAGGTCACAGCATATCATTCACATTATTTTCTACTTATTAAAACATTCAGGGAGCACTGATCACCTTATGGAGGACTCTGCATTCATTATATTTCAAGACTCATTTATTCAGGTTTTTCCTTCTTTTGATCATCCATTTTATGTTTTTGGTTGAGTATTCCTTTTGCTTGACTGTGGTAAAAGGTAAAGTGTTTTTCCAACTTGAGGAAGGCTTTCCATTGTAGCTTGTTGACCTAGATTAGTGAACTTTGGAAAAATAAAGTCTTAAGTGAAAGCCTTGACAGAAAAATGGATGCTTTGTTCAACCATCTTCTGACCTACACAGTAGGAGAGATAAGGCGGAAAGAGAGGTGAGGAGTCAAAGAAAAAGTAGCACATATTGAGTACAGACTGACAACGGAGTGGACTAAAGATAGAAAGGCTGAGATTTCTTTGTCAAACAGAGCACATAAAATACTGAGATATAGCAATAACATAGTAGATACACTGCTCTGTGCATCTAAAAAATGCAGTCTGTCTTCTACATGACAATGACAGTGAATAGAGCTGGAACACATCCACACTGTCAGGACAGATTGTATGTCAGTGTGTGTGTGTGTGTGTGTGTGTGTGAGTAGCTTGCGAAACACTGAAAATCAACAGTGTGAGAATCAGCATTGCAGAAAATGAGATTATCCTCCACTAATTCTCTTGCGAAAAACATCCCAATCAGCTCGTAGACAAGTGCCCCCTGACACACATTAACATACTACACACGTGTGCTCGCACACACACGTATGATACACACACAAACGCACACCCAGACAAGCGCACTCACTTTCACATGCATAAAGACACACACACACACACATACCACAGACACATATAAATGTTACACACAAAAGTCACGTGCGTCCTTTTCACTTTCTAAAACAATGCCCAGCATGCCAGGGGACACATTTCAGGCTAAAGACCAGTGAAGTGGGAAGGACTTTTTGGGTCAGTGGTTAGGGTAAGGGTTAGGGTCAGGCAGGTTGTTATGGTTAGGGGTCTCTGGGGAACTGCTGCCTGACAGCCATGCAGTTTCAGCACTCCCGGTTCTTCGTGATTTAAATCTTTTTTGCTCCATATTGTGCTACAGCTACGTTCAAAATACACTGCTAAACATCTAGAAATTAATGCCAACTACTTCATCTCTGGAAACTGGAAAGGCTGCCCAGCACACGTCTGTGCAGGACTGTAGCAGTTGGTGAACTGGTGCCTTCCGCAAGTGGAGTAAGAGAGGACACTGCACATTGCTCCTGGCCATCTGCAGGACAAACGGCACACTTTCTGCAATAAAATGGATGAAGTCAGTCTTCTTTTACGGACCAATAAAGACTTTCAAAGGAAGTCTGCCTCATTCTTCTATGAAACGCAGCTGCCAGATGACATTGCCGACACTGTTGTGGACCGCTTACTTGGATACCAACTTATCAGAGCTGACCATGACACTGCGGCATGTGGAAAATCAAAGGGAGGAGGTATGTGTTTTTACATCAATAGCAACTGGTGCAGGGACGCAGTAAAAACATATCAACATTGCTCTAGTATTCTGGAATCAGTTTTTATTGAGTGCAGACCATTTTACTCTCTAAGTGAAATCTTATCTGTCATCCCTGCAGGTGTTTACATTCCTCTGTAAGCCCCTGGCAAAGAAGAACAATACTTGCTGGCTGAGCAAGCTTCCTCCATGGAAAACTCTCAGCTAAACTCAATAATTCTTGTCATTGGAGATTTCAACAAGTGTAATCTCTCAGATGAACTTCCAAGCTATAAACACCTGGTAATGTGTGCCACACGCAATGGTAACACTGGACAACTTTTACTCCTACTGCATAATACAAATGGTCCCAACATACACACAGCAACTGAAGAGGGCTAAACCATTCAGGAATACAGGAAGGTGACAGACTGTAGAAGCAACTGACATGCACCAGGACTACACTGACTGGCAGTCGCTGAGAGGTCCTGAGGACAACAAAAATGCATTTGCTGACACTGTATGCACATATACTGATTTCTGTGAGAAGATCTGCCTCCCAACCAAACCCATCATAAGGTACAATAACCACAATCCCTGGTTCACCAGGCCACTCAGAGAACTCAGGTTCCACAAAGAACAGGCATTTAGTGAGGCTGGCATGGATACATCCAGGGAGGTTAGACGGAACCTCAAGAAGGCCATAAAATGGCCAAGGAGGAATACTTGAATTAACCTTGTCTTTGCTGTTGCTAATTAGTTGTATATAAACATATTTTCCAGGAGACAGGTCAGCTGGAACACACTCGGGACAATCACAGATCACAATAAGCTGGAGACAACCAGCACCTATGTCAGAGCTCTGTACATAGACTTCAGTTCAGCCTTTAATACTCCCCAACTGTCTGCACACCAGGCTGATACAGCTGCAGGTACCTCATCACATCTGCACGTGGATTACAGACTTCCTAACCAACAGGAAGCAAAAGGTGCTGCTTGGCAGCCACCCGTCTACATCCCCCATCACCTATATAGCAGCTCCACAAGGTTGTGTCCTCTCCCCATACGTTTTCCCTGTACACCAATGACTGCACCTTCACCCACCCTTTCATCAAGATGGGCAACTTTGTTGATAACACTTTGGTCCCAGGCCTCGTCAAGGACAATGATGAGTTGGCCTACAGGAACACTGTGCCGCAGTTGGCAGCATGGGGTTCAGTTAATAACCTGGAGCTCAACATCAGCAAGATGGTGGAGATGGTCATGGACTGCCCATCTTCATATCTACAACTACTCATCAATAACACAGGTGTACAGGTGGCAGAGTCTGTTCAGTTTCTGGGTACCACAATCAACAGCAATTTGAAATGTGAGACACACTCATCTCACGTTATCAGGCAAGCTCACCAGAGGGTGTTCTTCCTCCGGCTGCTCTGGAACATCTCCCTTGAAAGTTCACACCCGGTTCTACAGAGTCACCATCAAGAGTGTCCTCAGCTCATCCATAACTGAATAGTACCCTGCTTCCTGTGCCCACACCAAACACAGATGGAATGCATCATGCAAACAGCCAGGCAGCTCACAGGACAGGATCAAGTGCCTGTGAGTGTTCTGCATGAGGCCAGAGCCAGACAGACAGTGGGATGGCAGACCAACAACACCCAGCTCACTTGTGTATGTGTGTGTGTGTGTGTGTGTGTGTGTGTGTGTGTGTGTGTGTGTGAGTGTCCACTTTGAGTTTTAAACCATAGGATCGAAGACTACTATTTCCACTACTTTTGCTTGTTGACTGGTCATATAGAGACTGGTCAGTTATGTAGAAGTCTTAATACAATTCAACAAGACCACAAAGTGCATTAGTTCTGGCTTGTGTACCTAATTCAGCACTCCTGAATAATGATCTCTCAAACTGTATGTATGTATGTAAAGCACGATAATGTAGCTCTAAAACATGTTGTTACCACAACATAAGAGCTAAGAAGAAAGAAAACAAAAACAAAATATGACCACCCCTTCAAATTTTGGAATATTCCTGGAATTACCGTAGCCTGAATATTCCAGAAATATTCAACTGCATCTCAAAGATCTTATATCATAAAGCTGAGGTTGAATGAATGAATTAATGCTACCATTTATACACAACCATGAAATAAAACCTTCCAATGGAATGCTATAATGTAGACAAGTAGCATATTTAACTTTAAATATTTATTCACTGAACCAGAGACAGTGAACATAAGGTATAGGATAATAACACACATCACCTATTAAATGCATCTTAAATTTTTGTTCTACATTCAAATATACTGCAGTAACTGCAAAACAAATGTTAATAATACTGTATTTCTTCTCGACAGCAAGCTTAATCTAAGTAATGTTAACTGCTTATTAAGGATAACAGACTTATGGTGCATTGGGCTTAGACTAATTTCAAACTTTCTAAGAAATGACATGATAATGTAACTCAGTATTACAGATAATACGAAAGGAGACACTGCCAAACCTTTACTATGCAGGGATGCTATACCTAATACAGTGACAGCTCAGTGTATTCTACCTTTTTTTTTTTTTTACCTTTTATATGTTTTGAAACACCTCTATCAGCATTACATGGGGAGTACATGGAGAGGTCCAGGATGGAGACGTATGGGAAGCACACTGATTTGTGACTTATATTCTAAATTGTGTATTATATAACCTGGATCTTATTGAATGGCATTTTTGATTTATAGCCAACTTTCAACTCTTAGGGGAGTAAATTCTTGAAGCATTTTGAGTGGCACGTCACCTTAAAACAGGGCATACGTCACCACATACATCTGCATGCGTCTGAGGAATCACACACGGCTGCTCCTCATTAGTAAAACAATATCCTTCTTGCTGACCTGTTGCTCTACCAATAGTAAAAAAAAACATCTTGCTCTCAGGAACATCCTGTCTCTGTCAGTGATGTTATCTGACATTCCTGGTTCTTGGAAGAAAAACAAAAAGGTAAGCTAGTGTAACATTATCAAGTGACGCGTTACGTTCAGTTGCCGATCTTTTCTGTTACTGTTGGGAGGAAAGAGCTGTCGGAAGAAGAAAGTTCCAGAAATATCACTATCACCCAACATTTTAACTTCTCGTTCCAAACTAAACCCAGACAATGTCTGTACTTTAGTGAACAATTGAGTGATTCGGCTTCTGATCGGTGCTCTGCTCTGCACTGGCGAAGGCAGGTAGCTGACGAGCAGGAGCACAGAGACAGTGGTTCCATTCTAACAGCTAGAGTTTGGGAAAAACAACTGTATTTACTGAGGAGAGGAGACGTTATATAACTGTGGAGCGGAGCGACATGGACAGTGCGTGCGAACAAGTAAACACAGCCTTTTCCATTAACCTTGTGATACACGAGAACAACACATGTAACCACAGTAACTGCACACAACAACGACAGTGACTGTAGCCTCAAAATGCGTCAAAGCATGACCCTAAAATGACACTAAAACGAACAAAAACCAAATTACTAACTAAAACTAAGAGGAAAACTAAATCAAGCAACAACGGACAGAAACAACAAGATTCAGGCTGTAAGAGTAGAACATGATGGCTCAGACGTGTATGTCCTACATCCAAATTAATTCCTTTTTCCTGTTGAATAACCACAGGTCTCTCTGAGAGTTACAAGAAGTCCATCTTTTATAAACTGGCAGCACTGCACTGTTTTCAGAACTGAGCCGCCTGTTGACAAAGAAATGCAGAAGCGCTTCACATCCTTGAAAAGGGATTTTGTTGATATGGGTTTACTTTCGCTACTTTCGGGACTGAAGGGATGTAATTCTGGAGATTAAGTGTTTATCAGGTGTGCAGGCTTGTGACTGAAATAAGCATAAATTTCAGCTGAGGGTTGTGGTTGACTTCAGACGTGTAGTGGTGTAGTAAAGTAAAGGACGGGGTGTTAGAGAATCAATGCAGCGAGCAGAGCAGTCAGCAGAAGAGGTCATGTGTGAATGTCTGGTGTTTGATGGCTGGATTTAAGGACAACTGAGTGTGTGTGGGGGTGTACTGCGGGAGTGACAGTATCGCGCTCTTCACTGAACCACGACAGCAGTCAACTGTGAAGTGTCTTTCTGCCTCCAGTGAAACATTTCCTCTGATCTGAGTTGTGTTGTTTTTGCAGTTAAATGATTTCTCTTACAGCATGCACTTTCCTCTTTATTCTACTGTCTCAGGGCTGCTCAGCTGAGGCAGCAATGCCACTGACACACTGTCACCACAGGAACACAAAGGCAAGGTCAGGAGCCAATATCACTGTTCTGTTCACACAGGCATTAAGGACGCTGTCATAATCTGCTGTCTTCTGTGTCTACTAATACACAGTTGATAGAGCACAGTTGGGCTCATCCTACTTTGGTGTGTTGTGCTGTGTTGTTTCAGGGCTGACTGGGCGCTTATAGGTCTGTAGTGGGTGTTATTAATGCCCCCCCCACTTTCACCCTTCTCCCCTGGAAAGGGTTTGGAAGCCTGTCTGAATGGAAATCGCTGCTAATCCTGCTGCCGGCCTCTGCAGACGACGCCACTGCTGTAAGAGAAACTCCCCCGTCCAACTGAGGGGGGAGCACATGAACAGAATTAATAGACGGAGGCAGAGAGATAGGGAGGTAAAGGACGGTCAGAGGATGGGAGGGAAGTGAGAAAAGTGAGAAAGGATGAAGAAATATCCCTCCTATTCCTTTCTTCTTCCTTGTCCAATTCTTGTTTTACAAAATATTCAGTGATACAACACAGTTTGAGCAGCAGATGATAACATCTGGTTGTTGTTTTAAATGAAGATGAGTTTTGCCTCCTGCTGTTGGTACGTCGCTGACTGTCTGCAGTTCACTGTCTGTGTTTTCATGGAGGGGTTTCTTTTATTTAATAATGAGAATATATCTACATTAGACTAATGTTAAAGAGTTAAAACACAGCAGAGGAGACTCTGAAACAACCAGCTGATGTTAAGAGTGCCTCACTTCAACACCCAGAAATAATCCAAGCTCCCAATGCAGCCTAGCTAGTGAGCCAGCTAGGTGGGTAATGTGCCCAGCTTTGTTAAAGTATACACAAATAGTGGTTAGTTTCTGCATTAGTGACTAAATAATGTTGATTCACAGCAGCCTCTCTCTGCTTTCAGTCTGGAACAAAGTGGTGGACAGACTGACAGACAGACATCATAAAACCATGACACTGAATTCGAAATAACTTCATGACGTATGATGTGACATGAAAGAAGTGCTGCTGGGACAACTGCCACTATGAAGTATAAAAGCCTTTTCAAATATAAAATGTTGTGTGTATATTGAAATGAAAATGAATTCCAATAAAACTCAACAAAACAAATTCTGAAAATAAGAATTCACAGTGAGTTGAGTTTTTTTCATTTCTAAATTTATTTCACATATGGCTGGTTCATTTTGTCTCTTTTACACAGAGTATATATGTGATGACTTCATTCATAATAATGTAGTTAATATTGTACACACATTTTAACTGTAATGTACATATGTCTCTTTCAAATCTTTCAAGTGTCAGATATAGTTTTACAGTATTTTTTATTCATTTTTCAGTATGTTATGCTTTTATTGGATAGCTGATGGGGGATAGATTACAGCAAACAAGGAAGAAGAAAATGACATCCAACAAATGTCCCCAGGTGCATGTGAACCTGGCATATTGCCTATCATGGTCTGCACCCTAAGAACACCAGGGCCCCTGTTCGTACAGTGTTGTTATGATCAATTGGACATGAAAATGCAAATCTGCAGGGCTTATTTTTCCATCTCATTGTGATGCATTACATGGAACTGAGCAATAGCAAATATCTACATATATCAATACTTAACATGCATAATACTCGCGCCTCCTCCACACTAACCATCTGCAGAAAAGGCTGCTTCCACGTTGGAAGCATGTGACCCTCGATCCTCTCAGAGCTGTGAGGAGAGCTGTGATTGAACTGAATTCAGGAAGCAGCAGAAGCGTCTGCTGACAGTTACACTGCAATTAGCCATGCAGCAGGTTAAGTGGGAGCTGAGTGAGATCTAGTCAGGGGATTTCTCTGAGCTCTATCCCCAGAAGGCATGTGCCTTCAGCTAAAGCCGCCAGGATTCACTGTGAGAGCATTTGTGTGAGTGTACATGTGTGGACCCCGTGGGCCCTCCAAGTCTAATCAAGGTCACCCACAGACCCTGAGGATCTCATGATTCATTGGGAACACTTCACGCATCACAGAACTGAAAGGATAAACTGTCTATGGAATGTGAGAATGAGAAAAATTTAGAAAAAAACAGAGCCCTGAGAGATGGCGCTTTAGGTGGAGTAGAAGACTTGGGGAAAATGGAGATGGAAAGAAACAGATGCAGGGAAGTAGATAAAGAGCAAGGGATAAGGGGAAGAAGAGGGAGCAGGGGATGGAGAGTCTGAGTTAATGAGGGAGAGACGGAGAGAGAATGACAGCGGAAGCCGGGTATGATGGACAGATTAACTGACAGAGGAGAGGAGGACAGAGAGCGGCTGACAGCAGAAAAAACAAATAAGCAGAGACTCTCCAATGAGAGTGGAGAGGCTCTTGACTTGAGAGTGATACTGCTGTGTAAGAGTGTGGAAGGACACACACACACACACATACACACACACCAAAGAGCAGCCACTGTGCTCTCCTGAGCTCAGACGAGGTGGCTGCCTCTCACTTCATGACATCTTTCAAATGATTCACTTCCTAAACGGCGAAACACATGAAGGTCAGCAGTGATGAGACATGCTGTGATCATGCAGATGAGCTTTTCATGACTGTTCACTGTTTAGACACACACAAGCAGTCAGATAATCAAACAGGTTGTAAATAAGTTCATCCACATTATCAAGTGTTTTAGCACTTTATCTGGAAGTCACACTGAAAGCAAGAGTGCTTAATGTTAATGCTTTAATATTAGTACCAAGGAAAAACTGTGTGAACGCAATCACAGTAAGAATATTTGGTCAAAGTTGAAGCAGGAAGTGAGTGTGAAGGATGAATACAATGGACAGTACAGATGATAATTTTACTGTTTGCCTTTGTTTTCTCCCTGAAAGAACTTTTACTCAACCTGTCTGATGATCTGACTGCTTGACCTTTTGGGCTTGTTTTTCGTGATGTTGCTGCATTCCCAAATTTCAGGTATTAAACTGTAAGAGCATCTATTCTTCTAATAAATGGTGTGAAGCTCTTTTTTTAAATATTATTAAGATTCCAGTCGCAAACATCTAAATGTTCAAATCAATCTTCGTGAGAATGACTGGCAGTGACTTAAGTAACAATCAGTCATCGCATCCAGTCATGTTAATTGGTCTCACTGTGGTGAAGTGTGTCCTAGCCTTCATGGGTCCATTGAAAGTGAGAGCGCGGCAATGTGAAATTAAGTGACTTAAGGAAGACTAATGTGAAATTTGATGAGACCAACCATATTGTTTCCAGAAATTATATTTACTTACTCTTTATAGAGGTAGTAGATATCACACACGATAAAAATATAAATGCAGTTACAAGCACATATTCACACACCCACACACACACCGACTCACCTTGGCATATAGAGAACCCTCTCAGCCACCACAAAACCCACCCGGAAGAAAAGGTTACTGGCAGGAATGAAGGGAAACACCAGAAACAGCAATCCCACCAACACCACCCTGCTCTCCTGTCTCTGCAGAGAGAGAGAGAGAGAGAGAGAGAGAGAGAGAGAGAGAGAGCGCAAAGATATGAGTACATTCACAGCAAGCAAAGCTGATATTACATTTTCCAATAAACCAAGTCAAAAGGCTCCAAGTGTAACCGCTTCCAACAGCATGGCTGCATTATGAATGGTAATATGTGCCATTCATACTCTGCCAACACACACACACACTCGTAAACACTGACACATGCACGTTCGGCAGCCATGAACAATTTGTTTTAAATATCAACAATCGTCTGTGCAACTGAGAAGCAATTAAAGTGATCAAATTATCAAATTACAGCTAATTCCTTTTTCTACAGGGCCCATATCTGAGGCCATTCATGTTTCAGAGTGCCCACAGCCTCTGCCTTCACTCCTTCCATGTTATCCCACCACGGCTGTGCTTATTTGAACAAACAGGCCTCTAATTGGCTGAGTCGGCAGCCCCTCGCCGGGTTCAGTCAATTGGCTCATTAGCAGCAATGAGATCCAAAGAAAGTGTGAAGTGCTGATTAATGTCGGTCCAATCAGAGGCTTGTTCTGCAGGCGACAGGCTCATCGACGGCTACTGAGACCATCCATGAATGAAAGGGGCCTATAGTGATATTATAGACGCACAATGAACAAACATACTGATGAGCTGCTGATGCAATACTCGACTGGTAATAGCCTGAATATCATAGAGAAGAACACAAAACACGCAGCGAGCGGCTGATATGATCTGACACTGACATTACCATAAACATTAGGAACATCTACAAACACAAACAGAGAGCTACTGATGGCATCATCGACTGGTAATGGCCCTTCAGTGATACCACAGGCAGTAATGTACACACTGAGAGTTAGTGATACGACAGCAGACTGCTAAGAGCAGCCACACAAACAGACTGCAGTGCACTAATTACAATTGTAGATGAGGTAAATGTGCACAGATATTATCGGCAGATGAACAAATATAAACTCACTTAGCTACACTGGAACTGGTTCGAAAACTCCCTTTATGCATTTATCGTCTATTCAGCCACACATAAGGTGGCAACAGAGAGCTGCAACAAAACCACATGCAATGTCCACTGTGGTTAATTTTGTTTATTACTTCATTTATAAAACGATATAATGCATCATGTGAGAAATAACAGCTATATATAAAACTACAATAAATTAACAGGGTCGATCCTGTTCTGTGAATTAGTCTTCAGCTATGAGGGTTGATTAAAGAGGTTGATTTTTATGGTGGCTCCTGGAAAACGAACATCTGTGCAGGCTGGCCACATTCTTGAGAAAGACATTCAGCCGATAAGATGGAAAGGTCAGCTGGCTCCACCTCTTCCTCCTCTCTTGAGCTGCTAACAAGCTAAGATGACCCCTTTCTCATACAGCAGCATTGCTGCCTCTGAGAGTGTCCCTCATCACTTCCATTGATCTGAGTTACATTATGTATGCTGGTGAATTTGCCAGTCCTGATGAATACTAAGTACCTAGGATGTGAATCAAAGAGGTATTTTCTCATACTGCCGGTTTCCTGAATCTTTCTTATCCACAAAAACTACAACATTTAGAGAGGGGTAGGAATCAATCCAAACCCTCCAGCTCATATCTTCTCCAGCATGCTAGCTGATCTTTGCTGGTGTTTGTACTTTTCTTACCAGCCACTCAAAGCCCTTTACAACACAATCTTCCCTTCAACTTACACTTCACTGACTGGTATCCTCATGCATCTATTAGTTTATTTAATAAGGTTGTCTACATCTATTACTGTCCCACTTCATCTATTTGTACATCTTTTCCTCTATTTCCCCTCTCCACCTGTTCATGATTTTGTTTGTTGGCTCATCCATTTGTCCTGTATGTTGCCTTTGGTGAACCTGGGGCAACTATGCATGTATGTATGTCATGTATATTTCAGCACTTTCACTATCACTATCACTACTACTAGCTACAATTACATTTCAAAGTAAGGTGACGTGTGTTGCTTAATGATGCAGAGGGAGCATTAATTGTTCGTAGGGGAAGACCGTTGCTTTACTATGTCCTTTTTTTTAGAAGCATGTGAGGAAGATTCCTGATGATGTCAGAAGACTTTGTCAGGACTGGTCCCTCATCCATCCGTCTTCCACTGCTTTTCAGGGTTTGGGAAGTGGTGGCAGCAGGCAAAACAAGGTAGCCCATCCTCCTCCATCGTCATATTCTCTAGCTCTTTCTAGAGGATCCTGAGGTGCTCCTTGGCCACATGGGAGATGTAATCCCTCCCAAGTGTTCTGGGTGTGCCCCAGGCTGTTCTCCCAGTCGGACATGCCAGGAATCCCTCCACAGAGAGGTATCAAAGAGATATCGTTATCAGATGCTCGAACCACTGGCTCCTTCAGCAGTAGAAGAGTTGCTGTAGAAGGAACAGCTCTTCTACTTTAATTCCTGAGCTCCTTGCTCTGTCTCTAGGTGGGGAACCCTGCAAAGGAAAAAATCTTTGACGCTTGCATCAATGCATCTTTGTTTTTGTTTGGTCACGACCAAAATCTTATGACCAGAGGTGAAAATGGACTGGTACTGAGAGTGTCAGGTTCCGCTCCCTCTTCCCTGTTCTGCACTTCTGACACAGAGTCTGCATTACTAATGATTCAGCACCAATCAATTTGTCACTGCCTTCCGTCTTACCCTGACTCGTGAGCAAAGCCCCAAGGTTACTCATTCACTTGGGACAGAAAATAAGTCCCTTCCCCAAGGGTCAAAATCATGTTCCAGTAGAGTTCTTGGGCTTCAGACTTAGAGGACTGTTAACAGGTTACTTAGTTACAAGCCAATCCACTCTCTTTTACTGAGCCAAATTAGTGGCTAACTCATCATTTCCAATAGAAATCACGAAACAAAGACATGATCACTGTAGTTTCCAACAGAGTTGAAGAGCTGTTACATCTAATTGCTGGCTATCATCCAAATTGCCTGGCATCAGACTACTACCCTCTTTTCTCACCTCCCTCCCTGTTTTCTTCCTCTTCATGTCTTTAATCTTTCTCTTCCCTCGGTATGTTCTCTAATGTTTGGATCCTCTGCTGCTCTTTGATTTATTTCCTTTATTTTTCTCTCTTTATTCTCTTTTATCACCCCAGCTTTCCTCTGTGCAGTACAATGTGTCATCCAGTGGCTGTATAGTTGTACCTCATTGGGTTCACCCCAACATACAGTGCATAAAATTTGAACAACCATGTTACTTCAAGTCAAATCGAGTCAAATCAACGAGGTGAAAAAGAGAGGACTTTAGTGATTCTGAAATACAATCCTTCAAGAGACAATTAGAATTCACCTGACAGCTGAATTGAACAAAACACATCTTGAAATGTGCTAAGAACTGTGTCAGCCTTCAATGTTTTCCAATACAAAACAGCAGGGAGAGGTGAGTGCATGAGAGACAGAAAGGTCAAGGTGGTGCATAACTCCATCTTGCAGCAAAATGTTACTACCATCAGGTGTGACGCACTGTTAATCTTGCAGTCTGAATGTGTTTGCGTTTACACAGAATCAGGGAATCCCACCTGAAGTGAGTGATGCAATGCTTATTCCAAATTGGATAAGAAACCTGCGATCTGCAGCCAGGGTAATGGGCAGTGCTCAGAGGGTGAGGACGCTGTGCTTCAGTCCCAGGAGGGTTTTGTCTCATTTCAGGGGCTACTGTCTACAAAGTCCTCATTTTACACACAACAGGTCAACATTGTTATTTCATCCAAAAGGCTCATCCAACTATGACACTATTTGCCTAAATTTCAGGAGGACACAGCTGGTGTATCCTTTGAGGCCAAAATCTAAGGGATTTGTTTAGTGTTAGTCTAGGATCTCCACTATTTCAACCTATTGGCCACATCTTCATAGGCCAAATCATTTAAAGGATGTTGACTTATCTTGATACGGTCAAAAGTGTTGCGAGGCAGCAAATATCGCAGCAATCATTCACAACAGAAATCTACTTTGCCCTTCTTATATTTATATATAAGTGAAGATACTGTCAAAGACAATAATCCATTCCTGTCTGGTTTGTATAAATCTTTAATGCATAAATCATAAAAATCCAATATTGCCAATGGTCTTGCAAGAGAATAAATACCATTGTATTTAAAAACTTTGAATGCTGACAAATTCATATTGTCTCGTGGTACATATTGTCATGTTGCTTAATCCTACTGTAATCACATCCAAACTCTACATACATTAACCTTAAAGTCCAAATATTGGCTAGAGGTGAGACACAGTGGGCTGCTATTGTATTTCAAAATGCTCCAGGGACAATTTCTTTCCACCCAAAAAACAGAAATCCAATTTCCTTTATTTCCATAAGGGAGTTTTCAACCTCACAGCCAACAGAAAAGCTGTCTGAGGACTCCTAAAGAGCTCATTCTAATTTTCTCCGAGTTATCTCCAGACCTCTACTAGGGGACCCAGCTGGACAATCCAGGGAAAGAAGACAAAAACTGAATGAAGACCTGCCACACACACTAGAGAGGCTAGCCAGGACAACAGATGGTCTGGCGTCGCGCACACACAAACACACACACAGAATCACTATCAAAAACTGACCGCTGGCACTGACACACCAACACACAGGCTCACACATGGCGCAATGGATGCACAGAAGTGGACGCAGACATTAATAGTCATAGATAAGATGCAAAATCCATCCAGTACACTTCTCCCTTGCCAGTTTCCAACGATAATTCTGAGAGAGTGTGAACGTATGTGTGTGCCTGAGAGGCAGCAGGTCAAGGACTTTTCTGCAGAGCACATCCTGTATGTTTTCCACTGAGTGTTGTGGATCAAAATGGAGCTCGATTTAACGTCTGTCAAGGCAGGAAGGAAGTTAGGATGGAATCCACTGAGGCTGTGGACTCACCCAGAGGTCATTAACATCACGTCAATCACATCATGGGGTCAAGGGAGAGGGCAGGAATGGGCACGCTTAAACACAAATTACTTCCTGAGGCCGCAGTGCGGTCAGCAGCGTGCACTTTATATGGAACTGGACTGCAGGGAGCAAAGGTTGGAATGGACGAGAAAACAAATATGTACTAGCAGCTGCATGCGATTTGAGGGAGGTGTGTGAGACTGACTTTTAATTCATCAAACACATCACCGACAAAGAGAAGATGAAGTGTGGTGACTTTAAAAACTCTATGCACACCATACACACACATTTCTTCCTCTCCCTCTCTCTTTCACACACACCAGTGCTGACAGTATAATTAAGACTTAAACACAAACAGTCACACACTCTTCTCCCATCATACAGCTCTCATACAGTCATAAAATACAGAATATCTTTGCACAGAGACTGTTGGTGGTGCTGTTCTCAGCAACAGGCCCTGCATGATGCAAACACCTCACCTAAAAAGCTATGTAAGTAGCATACAGTGTTCTGAGAAGGAAACTCCAAACACCAGCCTGTCACATCTAAGCAGATCCTGACATAGGTCCTAGGTTAGCAATAAAATCTGATACACTTGAAACTGTGCAGCTCTCCCTTACAACTGATGTAAAATGCCTAAAGTGGGTACCACAATTAAAGGTCAGTGCCTGGTTGCATACGCTACCTTAGGTTTCAACTTCAGTTTGTCTCTCATGAAAAAAACTCCAGAGTTCATGAAGGGGCAATGAAAAAAAGCCTAATTGTTTAGACTTAAGGCTTTTGCAGTAGATACTGTCATCAAAGAGCACATGTGCAGTCAGTCACCATGGGTAGGCTTCACTCACATTATCATCCTTTACTTTAGGATGTTATGACGTTACTTGACAGCATTATTGTCAGTGTTAGCGAGCTTCTCCAAAATGGACGACAAAAACATCTTATGTTATTTTGTGAAACCTGAACATTCAGTGACTTTTATTCATACATTTTATTTTAAAATTAAAGGTTTGTTTCCATTTCATTTTCCTTTTGCTCACCCTCTGCCATGTGTTTCTGCTGCCATTGTTAAGCTACAGTTAAGAACTACCAGGGCCTAAGTCACTGACAATGTAAAGTCTAATATTAGTCCTATAAAGTGTAGTCTATAAAGTATTCCTTCTCTGTTTTTCATGACATTGCACTGTGTAGTCGATGGTAAGTGTTTTTATTCTACTGCTGTAATGTTGGTAAAGACTCGTTTACAGGGAAGATAGAAAGCATGAAGACAGGAGACCCGAGGAATGACCTCCGCCTACCACCCACTAAGAGCACTGGTACCTGTTTCAGCTGATCTGGCTGAGCTGCAGAGAGAAGTTCTACTGCTGCAGAAGAAAAACAGAACTTGAAATTTCCAGAGTAGAAATCTGAATTTGAATTTGAAAGACATATTTAATTTAAATAAGGGTTAATAAGTCTCATTAGCTGAAGAATGAGGAAAGCACAGTGAACAAACATTTATTTCTGATTGGGTTAGTGAATTTAATTGCCTTGGTCTGCTTCAATAATTGCTTTTTTAGACAAGCCGACATCTATTGTTTCTTCATTTAGCTTGTTCTCCATTTTGATGTATTTAGGCCGGCTTTGTTAACCCTCATCTTTTCCCTTGAATGCAATGAAATAATCAAGTCATAATATGCTCCTTTATCAGTAAGAAGTCATTTTGTATTCATGAGTCTGGTCTATGTGAAAGAATTGTCCACCAGCATGTCTCAGGATCGTCATTTGGTGCATCCTCTTCACCCTTTCTGTCCTCCACTTTCTCATGGTTCTCATCCTCTTCGTCCAGCATGATGCTCAACTACTTTGACATGATGAAGAGTACAACACAGGCAACGCTGACTCCTGGCCAATCATTCCCTCCATAATTATCCTCATTTTGGTAAGAGCTGTGTTGTACTTTATGCCTCAGTCATCATGGATGTGTTAGGGCTACGTTTAGGCCTTAAATTATGTTGTGTGTGTGTGTCTTCAGGCAGTGCAGAAAGGAGCCTGCTGCTTCTAAGATCAGTTAAATTCAAGAACAATTTCCAAGTACAAAACGCTCTGGGCAAAATTCTACTTTGAGAAGCACAGAACTCTCCCCTGCTCCACTGAAGCTCTGATGGATGAAAAGAAAATTATTTTGAATATTCTGAGCTCTCAGAGTGCAAGGCTCACAAGCATGACAGAGTTGTGACTTTTCCATTCAGAGATCTCCAGAACAGGCTGAGAAGGAAGCAGCAGCAGCAGCACCTGGCAGCATTTAGTGTGATATTAAAATGATATTTTGCCAAGAAACATTTTTTTTCTCCCTAAAAATGCAGAGTTCAATAAAGACTCCTTGAACCAAAAACCATCTGAAATGCAAGACTGAGGTAAGCAGGGGAGCATCGTGGGAAAAAGGAATAAGGCTGTTAAGCGTTAAGGGAGGACAGGGGGAATTACAAAAAAGCTGGTACTGATTGAGACAGTGAACACCTCTTCCCCACAGACAACACACCTTTGGAAAACACTCACTGAATATATCCAAATGAAAAACCAGAGCAAGGTCTGCGTCCACGGTAACAGGTGTATGAGATGTGCCTGACTTGAAAGTAATGAGGAGAATGTGTATAAAAGCTGTGTGTTTGCACTTGTTTGTGTCTCATGCCCCACAACCTTGGATAAGATTTGTGTGGGTTTTTATGTGTGTGCACAGCTGAGTGGAATATTTTCTTTCTCGGTAACCAGTAAATTCATTGCAAACAACCTAACATACACCATGAGAAGTAAAAAATGTCATAACCTTTTATCTTTATTGGAAATGGCAGTGGTTCTGTAGTTGAAGCACAGTGCATTCTCTATATTTTTTACATGGAGAGGCTTGATTAGGCTGACCTTTTCAGCACACTTGCCTTTAATGAAGCACTAATTAAGAGTCCCATTGAGATCTGAAAAAGCACTGATTAATAGCTCCTTAAATGCGCACTGTGCTCTTTAGTGGAACACTCAAAAAGACTGAACAGGGAAAGGACGAGCTGTTATTACTCGACAATCGATTCAGAGACTGTCTCTGAAAAACTGTCACAAATGATCTCTGGGCGTTGTGGATTCGACTATCAAAAGGCACTTGAACTGACAAGTCAACTGTGTCATGCACATTAAAAAACTTGAAGGGACTGCACTGATGTGCTCCAGTGAAACAACAAGGTTGAATATAGACTCCAGAGTCTAACAGCAACATTTTGCACCATTGACCAACTGTCTGCAAAGTGCTGACCTTTGAGGGATTCCAAAAAGGAGAAAGCTAATAGGGCTGTCCCTGAATCAGATTTCCACTGTTAATTTGCTTGTGGTTCATGCTTTTTTTCATTTATAGGTATTTTTCATTTGTAGAAACAGTCAACATTATAACTGGTGTTTCTTTTTTTAAATACCCCTTAGCTGCAAATAATAGAAATACACCATTCACTCCTCTGCCCAATCAGAGTCAATGCACCTGCATGGAGAATGTGAGAAGGCAAATGTCCTGACATTAAACAGATTTTACCCAATTTATCCCATGTGTGAACAGATGGGGTCACTGCCTGGTGTCCACTCAGTGAGTGGGCGTGTTGATGATTCTATCATGCCTCATCAGCCATCTTTGATGTGGTGGAAACAAAAAACTGTGATTTCCGCAGCATACATTTTCTGTCCTGCCTCCTGAACGCTCTAAACCAAAGAGTATTTCCAGCAGGTGAGAAGGTGTTTCAAACAGATCTGGTGTTGTGTACTACATGTCTGAAAGGGGGACTCCAGAGAATCATCAGGTCCTGACATTGTGCAGAGTTTGTATGAGAAAAGGGCTCATGAGTAGTTTAAATGTGACTCACATCTTCATGTCTTTGTTCATCATCTGTGATTTCCACACAGTCAGAGGAATAAAAAGTTTGCAACCTGCTCACAGATCATCTCTGTCTGGCTGCTCCATGTTGAGGTTCTCTGTTACCATATGTTTCCATTAGCCCAATCTGTTTCTATCACAGTTACTTTCATGGTGAAGTCCTTTCAAGACGAGACTGAGTTCGTAAAGTTTACAGCCTGCTGTGCTGTTGCTCTGTGTACAATGACACAGATAAAAAGAAGGTGTAATGATTCAACTGACAACATGCAAGTCTGGGTCTTCTGGCCTGATGACTCGAGTCATCGACTTTTGGGTAGTGGTTATTATCTGATCAGCTATTGATAATTCTTATGCACAAGTGGACATTTTGGCTTAATGGTGTTGCTAGAGGAGAGGACACTGAAACAACAATCCATCCTCTGGGAACCATGAATATTCACAGTCAGTTAGTTAGGTAGTGCACAACAGTTGGTGTTGATACAGGAGAGGTCATGGATATGGTCATGGAGGAGTTATCATGGACCAAAGTCTTTGTTCTGGTGAAATTTGGGCCTTATGATGGAACTAGACAAAAGGTTTGAGAGTTTGGAATCATTGATGGTGATGTTTTTTCATTTCATTTGAACCTTGCTACCTTTGGTTGTTACCAGCTCTTCCCACTCATAAAATGCTGCAGATGCATGATGTGAATGAGGACAGACAAGTATCAGAGTTCATGCATTCATCTCAGCCACTTTTCATCTACTTGTCACTTTCTTGCTCTTACCTGCAGTGAGAAGATGCAATGCAGGCAGAGAGCAACCATCACCACGGCCAGCAGCACAGTGGCCACATTCCGCACGTCGCCCGGCGACTCCACCAGGGGAATGCTGCCCACCTGCCAGTCATAGCACAGCACAATGGGGGCCAGCAGCAGCCAGGCATTGAAGGACAGCAGGTAAGAATAGGTCAGAATCCTGGGGGGGCAGAGAGAGGAGGATGTGGAGAAAGAAAAAAGGTGGATGGAAGGCGGGTAAAGATGGAACAGAGGAGGAGAGAAAGAAGAGAAAGAAAAATGTGAACCACATGGTGACATCATCAATTGTCAAACCAAATCAAAATTTCAATCTTTAGAATCACCCTGTTTCTCTAAACACTAAAGTGTTTGTCAGTTTACTGGAGGATAAATGAACAAGGTTTAATATTGATTGGGAGTAATTTCCTAACCTGACATTTAGAGCCCAATCAAATAAGTCTATGCCAAGTCCCAGAGTGTGCTAAGCGCTAAACGCCTGAGTCGTGCTCAGGCTTTTGCACTGCTTTTGCTTTTGCTTTGTTTCCTTGTCTTTCCTCCCCCCTTCTATACGTTTCTCTCAGTGGATTCGAGACCTGCGTGGCTGTCTAGAGTATTGATCTGTCCACAGCATGGCAGCTCTCTGCTTCAGTTCAAAGAGCAAGGGCAGGGTCAGACAGAGAGGCACTTGGTCTGGTCCAGCAAACAGGACAAGAGAAGCCAAAGAAGAACGAATGAATACAGAGCAGAAAGAGATAGAACATGGCCAATGTGCGGTTTTTCAGCATGCCCAACACAAAAACACACTCAAAAAATGTGATCTTCCACTGATCACATTAATGCTAGCCCCTAAGAGACATGACAGTAACGCCTTGAGGAAGCACAGACTACTAAAAACTAAGCCTCATCCTAACTGAACCAAAAAGAAAGTTAACTGAGGGGTTGACTGAACCTATAGTTCATTTCAGACTCCATTTAGTTCTCCAACATCTGTGATTTTAATTGCATCAAATTTTTCACCCCCACCGTCGTCATAATTACAGTCACCATGGCATACTGTCATACTGTCACACTCTTGTATTTTAAAGTGGATCAGTTCCTGGTCCCACTTTTGTTTGTCAGCTCAGTGTGAAATTTGACTTTTGTGTGAAAATGGAGGAAGTCAAAATTGTTTTGCTAATCTGAAAGACAGAAACATTTTAACACCAATTTACAGACCTATTTTCAAACCGAATGAAGAAATTACAGCCACCAAGAGAGCAAGACTCCTTAAAAGCTCATGAAATGTCCCAGAAAGGACATATATATACATATTATATACAATTAATTACCAACAGCAAATACTTTTAGAAGAGAACATAATACAGATTAAATGCTAAAGGAAAGGACTTTAGCATAGTTTTTTGCCCATATAGCCTACAATACAATATCCACTAATAGTGACTACAGCATTATTAAACTTTTTTATGGTTATATTTGGCGCGCACAGATCTCGGTTAAGGTCAAGGAAAGATCATGACCTGGTTTAATTCAGGAAAAGTCCACAGTGAACAGAGACACAGCAAGTTTAGTCAAATCGAACTAAAACCACGATCCTTCCCTAACCTTAACCACAGGCCTGGGTCAGGATATGAACCCTGGACATCAGTGTTGAAGTGCTCCTGTCCATCCCATTCACCCCAGTGCAGTTCATAAATGTAGCAATTCATTGAATGTAAAAACATAATCAGTGTCTAGATAATGTTCAACATACTTCCTCTTGCCACAAAGAATATGGTGGTAATACACCAATTACGGTGGTAATGCACCATTCAGTTGTTTGCTGACCTCTGGAGGAAGCAAGAGATTTACATTGTTTTCGCAGTTGTGGGCGGAAAAAAATTTTGACACATAAACAGCGTTTTCAAATTCACCCACAGTAATGTGGACACGTCCTGTACCTATAATTGGTTTTCGCAAGAACTGCAGTACAAGAATAAACACACTCATTAAGATCGAGTCAGACAGCTCAGTGGCTGAGGGACGTGTCATTACAGCCCAGACTGGTGAAGAGGAATGGATTGTGGATTGAAGGCAATGTACTGCAGGAGAAATGTCTTTTACTGTACACTAGAGCCTTCTGCTGTTAAGTTATGCCTCTCTTACCACACGAACACAAGGCTGTGACCGCCTCTAAAACCAGGGGAACATTGCTAGGGTCTCTGTAAATTAAGTACTTAGTCCATCCTGCATTGTACACTGTCCTCTGTCCATTTGTCTGAGATTTCATCTTTTGACTCATTTTATCCTTGAGAAATGTTTAAGTGCAACACACATTAGTGGTGTCATGATGCTCGTCTCATCTTACTTGCATCAGTTGACATCAATGGCACACAGTGAAAGCACCACACACAAAAAAGAAGTATTCCAGGTAAAGTAGCCTGAATGTCCCTATACAGCCAGCAGGTCTTACAAAATGTATGCTTTTCTGAAGATAGATGACAGCTTGTCTGGGTTTAAAGATGGTTTTTGGTGTCCGAAGTGAATGACACCTTAATCTTTGTTCTGGCCAGCCATTGACTCCTGGTCAATGAGGCTGACCTCAAAGTCTGTGAATACCAGAAAAACAAAGACCATATGAAAACCACATGCTATAACAGCCTCCACTCCTCTGGTTTTGGGTTTTCTGCCAGATGACTGGAGGCATTTGCTGCCTTTCAGCCACAAGACCATCATGAGGTCCAACTCTGATGGTGGTGATAAGGCCTGGCTCACAGTTGGCATCACCATCCCAAAGGGGGATGGGGTTGAAGGCAGGGCTCTGTCCAGACCAGCCAATTTCTTCAACATTAAATGGGGAAAAGCATTTCCTTATGGACTTGACTTCGTGCAAAGGGGTATTGTCATACTTTACATCAGGAAAGAGACATCCACAAACTGGTCCTACAAAGTTTAAAGTGCATTATTTTATTAAATAGCATCATATGCTGTAGCGTTAAGACATCCCTTCAATGAAGTAACCATGATTTCCATACCAAAAGTATAGAAACTATCCAGCTAGGGTTGTCACTGTTGTTCATGTACCTTTGGCCATATAGAATGTGTTCTGATATCAGACAGACATGGCCATCTTGTTTTAATAAGCCAGAGTCATCCTTTCCCACAACTGATTCATTCAAATCTGAATTCCACTCTAAGTTAATTCTTGCCTGTGACTCTGGCAAAACGAGGTTACAACACAAAAGACACCGAGCTAAAGTCCTCATCGATTCTCACGGAGGCTGTGCTGGTCTGAATTCTGAATAGTCAGGCTGTGAAGACCAGCCACAGGTTAGGTATTGATTTCCACCAGAATGATCTAACTGAAGAGTCACAAGCTCAACGTGGCTGTGAAGCCATCTGCTGACAGGCCGGGAGGAGGGGACACCGGCTGAATCCCCTCTGAACATGACAATGAAAACATGTCAGGAAAATGAAAAGGAGCTAGCAGTGCTCCTTCCTCTTCCCGATCCCTCTGCTGTCTCCCTTTGTTCCCCTGACTTGTGCTCAGATTGGCTATTAAAGAGATTGACGGCTAGAGAGAGGCACAGGAGACAAAGTCTGAAATAAACACAGGCCCAGGTCAATAGGCATACAAAGACTTGCAGAGGACTTGCAGAGGTTGTCTTAAGCTCACACACATACACACACAAACACAGATAAGGCAGTCCTCCAAGGTGGTGCTGACAGGCCGTTTAGCATGCAGCAAAATGTTCTCCACCTGCCGTCATCTGATGGGTCTGGGCCATAAATTCAATTCCCTTTTCCACACTTTGCAAAGCCCTCTAACCACAAATTATCACATACACACAAGCACACCCACATACACACACTCACATATCGGCAGAGGCTCACAGACAGAAAAAGAAACAGAAGGCAGAAGGAAAGAGCAGTGAGAGATCGGGGAGCAGAAATAGAAAATGAGTCATTTGTCAGGTGGCACATGGGCGTTTTTGCCTTCCTGAGTCTGATGGAAAGAGAATCTGGGCTTCAGGTGTGAAGCAACGCATTCAGCTGTTCTACACCCCCTCACACGTAGAGAACACAGAGTGCCCATCCAGAAAACTTCTACAGGTGCAGAATCAAAAGACGAAAGATGAAAAAAACTGCACACTGATAGCTCTCAGGCAGTACCAGTAATATACAGTAACTGTATGAAGACACACACACACACATTAATCACTTTGTGATCTGATCCACTCTCCTACTCGATGAGCAGATAACACTGTTCGACACTCCAGTACAGTGATCAAAAAGTGCTTCTATGGAATAGGGAAAGATAGAAAGAAGAACAAGAACATATTAAATCTAATACAACTACATCAAAGATTCAGTAAAATGCAATACAAACACATAAATTATGCAAAATGGAAACAATGATCAAAGACTACTATATAGAAAAATAGTGCACAGAAAAAGAACCCTGATCTTTATCTTGAATCTGTCTTTATAAACTGATATTTCGATAGTATTTATCAGAATTACAGACTGGACATTAGACCTCTAATACTTGTTATTTGTTTGATATGATAAACACAAGCCTTGGTGTGGCTGGTGCAGCAGAATCTAATAAAACACCACGATTTTCTAACTTGGGCTTTCGTCTTTATATCTCTGGAATCAAATTAAACTATGACTTTCAATCTTTTGTCCTTGTTGACAAACACAGTTATTTCTGTCTTGTCATTATTTAATGGAACGAAAAAAATTGGAATCCATTTGTTGACTTCTTTGAAGTACTGGCACAGTCGGGATCACAGTAAGCTAAGTAAATTAGAGTGTCATCGGCATAGCGATGGTAAGCAATCAAATTGTCTTGCATGATTTATCCTCAATGAAGGCTATACAGGTTGAACAATAGAGGCCCTGGAACAAACCCTCGGGAAAGCTGAGACCGTTAAGTCAGGATTAGCTTTGAAAAGCTATTCCATATTTCTACCTGCACAGTCAGTGTTGAATGGCCAAGACAAGAGCAGGATGGATGGAGCGAGGACACACTGACAGACAGAGCAGTGATAAGGGAATACTGGAGGCTCAGACAGACATCAGGGAGCAGAAATAATGAGAGGAGAAAATGAAGGCGAGCAGGACGGACAAAGTGAGGGATATGAGAATCCGCAATAAATTTCCCTGGTGGCCAAAGGAGAGGAGAGCTATTTTTCACTACTGCTGTGCTAATGATAGATTATGTGCCGTTTCACCGGTGAGAGCACCATGAGACCTCGGTACTGTCTGCAAGCACCCACAGTTCTTAAACTAACTTGATATCATATCGTTACTAACTCTTACTGACATTGTCCTATTCTGGTACAACTTTGATTTGTGACAAAAGTCATGTCAGTGGCTATGTGAGACAGTATGTAAGCACAGTGGTGCCTTGAGCAAAATGGTAATGTTAGCAATCTAACATTTTAGTTTAGCATGTTAGCATGCCAAGATATCAGCAATAAACACAAAGTCCAGCTGAGGCTGATGGCAACCACAAATGTCAAACTGATGGTGGCGCCATAGAAAAAGTCACGGGATCACCAAAGTCATTCTGATACATCCTCCGGGAACCATGAACGTCTGTAAAAAATGCTGAGTCAATCCATCAAGTTAAAGAATAATTGAGCTGCTGGTGTCACTTTTGGAAACGTGAGGGGATCACCAAAGTCACTACGATTCATAATCTTGTGGGTTATTTCCATCTTCTGACTAACCTCCTGAAAGCCTTTGGCACATCTAGGCATGCCTTGATATAAAAATGGCATTACATATTTATTGTATACTCTACTGTCCATGTTATCTCAGAAATTATATCTGTATTGAAAAAACATTCCATTTGTTGTACTTTAAAATACATTTTTAACCAAACATTAACTTGCTTTCTTTTTCATCATTTGCTTTGTGTGTGTGTGTGTGTGTGTGTGTGTGTGTGTGTGTGTGTGTGTGTGTCTGACCTGGTAAGCAGGTGAGGTGAGAAGGAGGCGGGATTGTCCTGCTCAGAGAAGAGAGGCATGGATCCTCCCATTAGCCACAGCCTGACCGACATGATGATCACCACCTGGAGGAAGGTGGGGGAAACGCCTGTCAGTACGATTAACAGCTTCCTGTTTAGGACAGCTAAATCCAGTACATTGAAGGAAGTCTTCAACTTGTACACGCTGAATTTCATAGCATACTGAAATGAAATGAAATAAAACCATGGCCTCCCTGGAATAAAAACATATATTTACCAATATAAATGTCATTTAGAAAAAGACCAACAGTAATGATAAGTATTTGAAATTGTTTGGCAGTTAAAGCATGCACAAGCAGCTGTATGATATTTTCAATGTTAAGACAAAGAAAAAACCCTTACATAACCAGAGATGAGGCAGGCTCGCTTGATGAAGGGGCTGCAGATGTGGAGGAGGTCCCCAGGTCTGGAGTCGGAGAGGTGACTGAGGGGCACACAGACACGCAGAAGGTCAGCAAGATTTTAACTGTGGGCTTTCTATTCTCACAGGCAATATGACACATTTGAGACCAAAGAGAAAAACTGTGACAGGGTGCACAGGCCTCCAGTCACAGCTTTCCTTTGGTTTTTCTGTTGCTGTTGAAATGGCTTCTTCACTGTGACTGTGAGCACACAATATTCTATTCAAACAGAGCACACCAGAGCCCCTGAAGCATGTTCCACGGAGCCTGGCTCATATTAAGGGGCTAGTTCAGAAGGAATTTTACTTTTTCCATCTTCAGCAGACTGAGATAAACTGTGGTTAGCATTAAGAGTGTTTCTCAACAGAAAGTACATTGTAACTAATCACTGAGGCCAGCCTTCCATCCCTGCACACGCTGCATTTAATACTCTTCAGATTAGCTGCTACTTGAGCCCACAAATGTCAAGTAATTGAGCTAAACTTCTTGTTCAATGGCTGCCTTTACATAGCATTCAAACACTTAAAAAGGTACCAATGAGTTTGACCGTGAAAGCTGAAAAAAAGTACTATTTCTGCTGAAACTAAACAATTCCTTTGAAAAGAACCATGGCAGCTGCCAGGCAGAGCACGATCAGACGAGAAGCAGGGAGAGCGCTGATCTTTTGTCATCATACCGACCAGAAAGAGGACAACTCAGGATTATGCTGCACATTGGTAAATAACAGCATATTGCAACAGAGAGCTGAATGTAGATGGGTCAGTGGCAACAAGCAAGCTGTCAGTAGCTGTAATCCTGACCGCTGTGCAGCAGAGTTTCTGCTCATATGCACATCAGTTCTCTTCTTACCTAAAAACAGTGGCTGGCTGTTAAGGAACCGTTCAACAACCTGCAAATTACCAGCATGAAGTGCAGTCAAGGCAGAGCTTCTTTTCCAGAAAAGCAGAGTAATAAGAGAAAGCTGCTGTGCTAATGGACATCAATGCTACAAAAAGGTAGCACTGAAGTCCAATTAGCACTGCTGTCCGGCTAAAAGATCTGGCTTCCTCTACTTTGATATGTGAATTTTCAAAGCTACCTGAGCACCAAAGAGGCCAAACCATCCGAGCACCAACTGCAGGAGCATCAGTCAAAGAAAAAAAGCTAAAGTATGAAACATCCCAAGGGGAAGAGTGGGGAGAAAGCAAAGAGAACCACAAGACAGAGAGAAAATGTCTTTTTCTTTAAAGGTTATGCTGCTGACCTCACGTTTGTGGAGCAGTGTTGCAGTAGGCGCAGCCACATCTTTAGACGTTTTGACTGGAATGGAGGGTTCATTGACTGAGTGAGCGTTTAAAGCTGTCGATCAACGTGCCAGTAGTGATTGAAGAGGGCAACACGAGCACAAACGTTCTGATTCAGTTCAACATTTTCTGTTTCCTGGTGTGCCCCGGAGGCCTAGATGTTAATTGACCGTGAACCGGCCGGGGACGTTTGTTGCTGCCATTCCTCATTTCTCTCGCTCACTCTCTCTCTCTGTTTCCTGTCGTCTCTATACAGTCAATAAAGGTATTAAATGCACAAAATAAATCTGTTTCCTCCAGCTGTTTTAGATGTCTGTATATAGATTTTTTTTAATTTTTTTTTTTGACCGTAGTGTCTGCAGAATAATATTCAGTCTGATGAAGCACATTGAATAGACTTCACTGGGGGCTTTAGTGAACCATTATATCCACTATCAGTTCATCTGAAGATTATTTTCTCAATTAATCACGTAATCTAAAAAATAGACCATTTCCATGTTAATTACCTTTTGCATTTGTTTTGTGACCTCTCAGTATCTTTGTCATTAACAAACCGTCTGCTTTCCTGAAATTCTAACTAACAAAGTCTACTAGGCCACCATCCACTCGCTCATGTTTATATCGATCCAACCATCAAGGTCATTTAAGAACTCTCCCTCCAGACCACGCGGTCCCGTCCATTAGCCCGAGGTGGAGAGCTCTGACTGCAGAAAAAAGGCAGCAAGAGAATAAGATGAGAGGGAGGAGATGAGACAGATAGGTAGTGAAAGGAAAGCATGGAGAATCCATTCAACACCCCATCACTTTGAGATGTTCCCCCTGTGCAGAGCTTTCAAAGCACGGTGGAGACGGTGAGAGAGGAGATCTCACAGGAATTCTACACACTCTCTGTCTGTCTCACACTCGTCTCGTCCGTTTCATCTCTGCCTCTCTCTCTCTCTCTCCCTCGTGCTCCCTACTCCCTTTTTTCCCCTTTTCTATATTTGTCTTTGACAAAGTCTTTGTCTGTTCTGCTGAGGTCTGCAGCACCGGGAGAGAATGACAAAGAAAAGTCAGACTCTGCAGACGCTGCATTCGCCTGAGTTACCGTCACAGAGTTTGGTCCTAAAAAAGGAAGGCTGTGTCCCCGCTGATTGCTATCCAACGTGTTTCTACTGAAGCACGGTGCACTTGATATTATCAATGGGTTTAAAAACCACACAGACATGCAACACGTACCTAAAAAGAGAATCCAGGTAAAAGCAATGATCCCTGAATGCTTTGGATTTGTCAACCTATACACGAATCATAAGGACGGATTTGTAAATGTAGTGACATTAATGAGCAAAAGAAGGATTTATGTGTTTTGAGAGAACATGGATTTACAACTCAGTATCAGTAAAAAGTTCAGACTATTTTGCATTATCATTGTCATTTTTCATGACGACTCTAAATTTGATCAAAGCCGCATTTGAAAATGCAACTACTTTGTAGTGGCAACAACAAACGCGGGGAGCCAGACCCCGAAAGCTGGACGACTCAGGTAGACTAACATCAGCTGACTCATGATCAAAGCGTAGCACGGCACAGAAGCATCAAACTGCGCTCGCTGTTTGAGCTGAGAAATGTTCGACATCAAATGCCTGAGGGGCTAAATAATCCTCCCTTCAAGCAAACATGCATCACTCTGCACTTTCATCCTCTCACAAAGTCAAAAAGACGTATGTCACACTGTGTCATTCACTTTTCCTCATTGCTTGGAATATACTGTTCCTCCAGAAGGGAAAAAAAATCACTTGTAAGTTTCTGTTTGAATAGATTGTGAGCATGTTGGTCCTCCTCATAAAACAAATAAAATGCTAAAATGCAATCACAAAGTGATCGTTAGCAGTAAATGTTGCTTTCCACACTGTAGCACATCGCCGCTCCAGGTTCAGACAGGTGGTTCACAGAGAAAACGATGGAGTTAAAGCACTTTGTTGAGGTCAAGTGGTCAACAGTGTAAACTCTCTGGTCAAAGTGGGCGCTAATTAACCTCGCCCCTGCCAGCAAATCCACTTATCACACTTTCCAGCGGAATTCGCTGTGAAATGTCATCATTTTAAGTGGTGTGTGAGCAGGCCTTAATGCAGGGCTACGAGTCTGATATCGCTTCATCAAATCCAGGTAACACTTCACTTATTCGGCGTGATTATATCATCTGTTTGGATTCAGCTTTCAACATCTGTCAGTTACTTAAGTTCAAAATCACTAAAAGTCAAAAATTCAGTCTGGAGCTATGCTGACCTTCTGCTGGCTGAGGCAGAAAGCCTCAGCCTCATTACTGTTCGCAACCTTGAGCTGCAACCTGACAATGAGCTGAGCACAGTGTTAAATGCATCTGACACACTGAAACAACTGATGCAGCTCACTACGGCGGCTTTTTCTTCATGAGCAAACGGCTGCAAATACTAGATTCAAACCTATACACTTCACCAGAGAGGGCTTGGTCTTGTTGAACTGATATAAAGCGGATATAATGATCTGCTATAATGTCAACGAGAGCAACATCGGCTAAAGGTTTAATGCGACTGTTGCCTGCTTTTATACGCAGAAACATAATTAAAAATGTACCATAATAAAGTAGAAATGAACATATCTTGTAACACCATGTCTCCTCCGCAAGGCACCCCAGAGAATCACTGCCCTGAAGAGTACATGGATCATTCAAACTCTTGCTTCTGCAGCTGTAATCATACATTTAGAGCGTTTTACATAGAAAAACTGTAGTAAATTACAGTTACAAGGCCTCTTTAACTGCTGTATTGCTTTAATAACGTGTTGCTGAGCTGAAACTGATGAAAAGCCGTGTACTGCCTGACAGTGGGTGTAATATGAACGCATCTTTTCTGGGTTGGATGATTAAAAATCCACCTCCGTGAGGCTGACAGGCGCTGTAGTAAAGACACCGCTCTCCAAGCCTGGAACATTCTACGTCCTTGGGAAAAAGCACTCCAATGGAGCAACACTGAGGAGACTGGTTTCACGCTGGAAGGTGAAAGAATGAAACTCCCCCGCACCCAACACACACACACACACACACACACACACACACACACACACACACACACTCAGAGGGGTGAGAGAGAGAGGAATAAACAGATGTTGCTGGTGTCTTCAGACCCAGGTCTCAAGTTTCCCATAGGATCATGGGAAAGACGATTCTGTGCATCAACATAACAGGATGCTAATTTACTGTGACAACTGTGACCACGGCAACAACGGAGGATGAATGGAGGGGAGGAGGTGTGTGTTTGGGCGGGGGAGGAGAAAATTGAGTTTGGTTGATTGTTTTGAGGGAAAGGTCATGAAATGAAAAGTAGGGAGTAAGGGAAAAAACGCGCACACATACAGGCACACACACAGTGTGATAGCATCTTATTGGTGGATTATGTCGAGTAATTCTGGCTGCTCAGCTTCTCTCTTCCCTCATCTGAAGCCCTCCATGCTCCACTCACGGCTGA
Source organism: Chaetodon auriga (assembly GCF_051107435.1). Lineage (NCBI taxonomy): Eukaryota > Metazoa > Chordata > Actinopteri > Chaetodontiformes > Chaetodontidae > Chaetodon > Chaetodon auriga. The sequence goes on along the minus strand of NC_135095.1, from coordinate 3,302,107 downwards.
AATTTTTTACATTCCTCCCTCTGAGTGGCATTTCCTCTCTTCCTCCTCCTCCTCCTCCTCCTCCTCTCTTCCTAACTGTGTGCCACAGTTATTTACACTCACCCAGCCACGGTGGCTGAAACACGACAGGGCTGCTACACAACACTCCAGGCCAAAGCGGAGTCACTGAATCAGTGGAGTGGACACTGCAGTGGCCTCTCTACACACGCGCACACACACACACACACACACACACACACACACACACACACACACACACACACACACAGCAGAGCTGCTCAGAATCAGCACTTTTACATTGTGATAATGGAGAGATGAAAGTCAAATGGCTATATAATGTGAATGAATAAACATTTGATTAAACCATGGCAGTCCTGGCTGTTCCTTAACATTCAGTAACCTATGCACATAATGTTCTTTAATTACTGAAATTCTCAGAGCTTCATCTAAACCTATATGTACTCCTTTTCAATTTGCCTCACACCTTTGTTGAACCAACCGCATTCAGAGGCTTAAGAAAGGGGAAACTGAAAATGCAATAAAAATACAGCCTGACATGGAGCATAAAGGAATGAAAATGTGGCAGCTTGGCTATATTTTGTGTTCAAAATGAAAAGGGTTAAGCGATGTATGGGATGGAGCCTGAGGCAAAGACTAAAAGGTGACATTTTCAGCTAAAAAGTCTTCCCTTTTGCCATGTCCCAATTTAATCATACCCACCCACACTGGAGAAGTGAATTTTTCAGCCTGTCCTGTCTCAGTAGATACATTACCATCCAACCAAACAGTTTCCCTTCAAGTTGTGAAGACAGCTTAAAGGTATGTGGGAGTGGAAGACTAATGGCCGACTGCTTTGTTGGGTTGTAAGCTGTTCAAACAGCAGCATCATGCCACTAGTTAATCAAAGTGGCACACCACTGGTGCAAGCGGTGTCATATTTGTGTGGATTCACATTGTGTGTGGACATGATTTCAGAAATTTGCTTCAACATTCTGCAACACTAATGGAAATACACATAACTACAGACACACACACATTTGCATATGCTAGAGACCCACGCACCATCAGCCAAAAGCTCAAGATACACGGGTATACATACAAATATTCATATACTGTACACACTGATGCTCAAAGTCCCACCCACAGCACCATCTGATTGGTTACACATCATGAGTACTGGCCTATCAACGCTTAAGGCTACTCTGCCACAGGAGGGCAAAGAGGAATGTGTGCAAATACTGGAACTTCTAGGGGAGCTGTGTTTCCAGCAGATATCACTGAAATGACAATAAACTCCAAAATCTTATGGTCGATTTCTGTGATGACAGTAACTGACAGTTTCCCAGTTACACCACTGAAAAGTCGCAGCCTACAGGATTTCATTCAATGGAGGCGAAAGCAATGGTTTAAATCACATCCACCAGAGTCCCCAAATAATGCACTAATTCAGTTGGTTTATGTGGCCGTCCACTCCAGACAGAACGGAGGGCGCTTCAGGCTACTCGCCACACAGGCGAAAGTTTCTTTGCTCGCCACCCTCGTCTGTTCCGGCTGAGCGCGTCCTCAGAACAGAAGTCGTCTCACTGGAGACCTGCTGAGCAGCTCTGCTTTCTGCACCACAGTCTGCTGCTGAACTGGGACCGCTAATTGACGGGGGCTCTGAGAGAAGGTCTCAAATTTGAACTTTTACTACTTTTAGCACTTTTTTATATAATAGAAGATTGGGGAGCCATTTTGTTAATTAAAGTTTTCGGTTAACTCCCTGCTGGGGGTTCTTTGCTCTTTTTTAAGTTTGAAAAGATCTTTTGCAGCTTTTAATCAAACATATACTTAAAGGCATACAAAAACAAAGTCTTTCAGTCCAGATGTCAGGTACTGATCTCCTTGATTACTAACAATCAGCACTGAAAAAAAGCATATTGGTTGACCCATGCCTGTCTCCGAATGAGTGATGAAGTGACACCATGGGTTAGTTGATTGGTTGGTTTCCCCTCTTTCTCTTTCAAAATGAGAAGGTATTTGAGTACCATGAGAACCAGCTAGTTTGGAATTTGCCCATAATCACATTAAATCCATTGAAAAAGTAAACAACATGTTACAGTCAAACATCAAAATTCTCACCAAAAAGGTTGAAACTCGCAGCATGAGAGATAATCTCATTGTGTCCTGCAGTCCTAAAACTGCACCTGAGAACTCAACCAAAGGTCCCAGACCAGTCATCACAATGCTCCAACATTTACTACAGAAACAACTAATGAAAAATAAAGGAAAGAATTATAAGGATCTACAGTAAATTCCACACAGAATGAGTGATTCCCATAAAGAACTGGACTCTGTTATGAAGAAGAGGAGAGAAAACAACAAGAGCGAGAGAGCCGAGTGGTGCAGAGATGGTCAACTCTTCACTCTTCATGAGCGATTTGTGAACCCCTCACTGCTTCTCTGCTTTCATTTCTTTTCTTTTTTTCCCTCCTCCCTCAAAACAAGCAGACCTCTGTACACACTGATGTCTGAAAACATGCATGCACACACTCAGACTGCTGTACATAGTTCGGCCATACACCACGTTTTGACCAAGTCTTATTTTTTCCATTTGCCTCAGACAGGATTCAGACTGCTGTGTGTGTGTGTGTGTGTGTGTGTGTGTGTGTATGTGTGTGTGTGTGTGTGCGCACGCGTGTGTTGTTTTCTCTCGAACAATTCTTCTTTCTCTCTCTCATCTTTCTCTGTGTCTCTGTCTCTCTCAGAGTTGATGTCAGACCATGCAATGTCTTATGATGTGTGATGTAGTGTGAAGGGCTGCTCCAGGGCAGTCACAGAGCTGAAACGCTTCGCAGTTCAGACGCTGACAAAACCGACACACTGGCTGCATACTATCTGTGTGTGTGTGTGTGTGTCGGGCTCAAGGTGCCCTTTCATGTCATTTATCTCAGTGTGAAAAGCCTCAGCTCATCTCATGTCTGTGCACCTTACTGAGCGCCTGCCACATTATCCTCCATCTGAACCTGCACACCTCAGTCTGTGGTCACTCCGCTAACAAAACCTTCACCAAGGATTCAGTCTAAGCACTTTATGAGACGTGAGAAATATTCACAAGTTAATGAGTATAGTTAGATCAAAGCAAGCAAACTCTTGTGGCATTTGCGGACATCGACTACTTTCTCTCAAAGTCAGGAAGAGCTGTAATGATGTTGTGCTGCTGCTCATAGGGAGGAGGTCTGGATGGAGAGCTGAGCAGACAAAGCATCTAGAGACTGTGGTTTGCATCACGTCTCCTTCCAACAGTCAATGTTGGTTTTTACTTCCCTAACCTTCACCAGGTAGTTTTACTTGGCTAATCTTAACAAACGTTGTGGGTAATTCTGAAGAAACTACAGAAAATGAAAGGTGTCGTGTGTAGTTTTTTTTAATGCCTTCCTTGCCATTATTTCCTCATTGTCACAGTCAGACTAGACTGTTGCTGGAAACCTTCAATGAACCAGCAGCAGATGATCACAGTGTTCTTGAAGACAAATAATAAATGAGGAAGTTAGCAATGTAGCTTGGTCCGAGTCCGTGAAGGGCTTTGTATATGAGGAGGAGGACCTTAAAGTCAATTCTGAATGTTACAGGAAGCCAGTGCAGAGCGGCTAAAACTGGACTGATGTGCTCTCTCCTCTCGGGAGCAGCTGACCTGCAGAGTTTTGAATGAGCTGAAGTCTCTCAGTGTTTTTTTTTTCTGGAGGCCAGTAAATAGGGTGCTACAGTAATCGAGTCACCTTGAAATAAAGCCATGAATCACTTTTTCCAGCATCTTTTTGATTTAGAAATGGACAATCTTAGATCTGGGTCTAGGATGAAACCAAGACTTGGAACCTCAGATTTAATCCAGGAAGTAAATTTCTTCAGATTATTAAACAGAATTTCTTTTTTGTTTAAGAGCAAAAAAGTAGGATTTCAGTTTGTCCTAATTTAACTTCAAGAAATTATTGCTCATACATTTATTTATTGCCAAAAGACAGTTAGTGATAGAGTCTATAGCTGCAGCATCATTTGGTTCAGCACAGATGTACAGTTATGTGTCATCTGCATAACTATGGAAACATATATTGTGCTCTCTGATGATATTACCAAGTGGCAGCATGTATAGTGAGAACAGTAATGGACCGAGGCAGCTGCCTTGTGGAACCCCAAAACAGATGTCATGTTGCTCAGACACATGATCTCCAAGACTAAAGACATCTTCAAGACATAAAACTTCCCTTTGATGTTAGTTTGAAACCAGTTTTGTCAGAAAAACCAACCAACTGTTGACGATTGATTAAGAAATCACGGTCAAAAGCTGCACTTAGGCCTAAGAGGACATGAATTCAGACCTTATTTTCATCAGAATTTAGTCTGAGGTCAGAGATTATTTCAGTCAGAGCAGTTTCAGTGCTGTGGTTTGTTCTAGAGCCTGACTGAAATTAGACTCAGGGCCAGTCTTGCTGTTTCCACCATTGCACCGACCCATTCCTTCAGTTCTGGAGCCTTTGTTGTCTCCCAGTATGTTAAAATAACTTGACAGATTCTTATTATACCCACCATAATAACACATAATGCACACTTGGATATGCTTGGCATTTGGGACCCGCCCCCCAGGAAACATATCTTTGGACCCAAAGGGATTTCTGTACCAAACCAACTACTTAACATTTCGGGCAGCTGGATCCAAAGTGGTCTGATCAAACTACATTCTTGTATGTACAAAAGTTCCCATTTCAGTTTAACCTTTTGAAACACACATCTTCATTCTGTGGAGTCTCAAAGGTGTGTGTTAGTGTCTCTGCAGTATCTTGTATTGTGTACTGTCCTAAATTTTAGACCTTTTATCGCATTGAGTTTCTTGTCCATGATCCCTGTTCCACATCCTTTTCACATTAAGAGACTCATTACTCAAGAAAGAGTGACTTCTTTTCCAAAATTATGAGGCTTTGCCGTCTTCCCATGTCAATTCCAGATTGTTTATAAAGGTGTTATCGGTCCCATTTTATGACTTGGACATAAAACAACTTCTTATCTGTAAGTACCTCCAGAAATTTCTTTTTCCTACCAGGTTAAATCAATCTGCTTATGACAAGAATGCACTGTCCTGCTTCCAATACACAGTGCTTTTTCCTTTACAGACTGCATGGTTGTGCCATAGTGAAAGAACTGGGTGTGTAATATTAGGAGCAGTTTGAGATAGAACTTTGACAGGATTGAATGGTGAACACAGCTATCGTTTAATATCCATCCAGGCTGCTTTATCCTCTGCCACATCCCACTACTTTGCCATTTCAAAAAAGAAATGGTACAATGTACCATCAGGAAGACCCAACCCTCCTTTCTCCTAATGGGCATACACCTTACTAAATTTAGTCCTCGACCTTTTCAGACTCCATAGAAAATGTTTGATGATACCATCAAAGTGTTTAAAAATAGTAGATGGTATTTTGAATGGGAGCAGCATAGTGATGTAGTTCAGTTAGGGAGCCAGTATCATTTTTATAAAGCTAACTTTATGCCCTAATTTGTAAGTTTGAGCTTCTCCCACTTTTCAAGGTTCATTTTAATCTTTCGTTGTAGTCAGTTAAAATGTAACATTGCCATTTCGCCTGGATCGTGACAAAGTTTGATGCCGAGGTACTTCATCCCTTGCAGACTCATTTAAAGTGGAACTTTTCTACCATAAATGAGAGACAGATTTTGGAAAGGCGCATTGCTTTCAATTTATTCCCATTAATAGTATAATGTGCTGGTTTGAAAATGACTGGATGGTGTCTGTCAGATGTGGTCGGGACATCAAGGGTCCACATATCAATGCTGGGACATTGTCTGCAGAAAGTCAGAGCTTATACTCTTTATCCAGTCCCTCAGCTCCTCTCATAGCAACTGCCTGTATCTCTAAGAAAATTATGAACAGAAACAGACTTAATGAACACCCCTGGCATTTCCCTCTACAGGGGTGAAAAAGTGTGACACGACTCCATTTGTCATCATTGCAGGCTCGGTTCTTCTTATAACACTTTAATGTCATCAAATTAAAGCTAGAGCCAAACTGAGATAAGGTGAGGTTAAGGTTGTACCTTATCAAAGGCTTCCTCAGCATCAAGGGAGATGTGCCAAGTGCCAATCTAACATTGTTAGTTGAGGATCAATTTTTTCATACTTTGGTAGAACACATTTCTCTCGCAATTGTCTAGCTGATTATTTACCTCCTTTCACACGAACACATTTTAGTCTATACACTGCATACCCTGCCTTTTTATCTTAGATCTCAACTGAAATTTCAGTTTGCAGAGCTTTTGGAATTGCCCATCAAAAACATGTTTGGACAGTTTTAGTTCCTTAGCCTTAATTTCCTTTTCTAGCTCTTTAATCTTAGATTCTCTTTTGTTTTTTAGCAGCCTGTGCTATAAATGTCCCACTTATATATGCTTTTGAAGCTTCCCAAACTGTTGTAATTTCCTCACTGCTGCCAGTTTGTATTTCAAAAAATGTTTTCCAATCCTCTTCCAATATTTTTGTAGAGGAGAAACCGACTATTAGTGTGGTATTCGTTCTCCTCTCCATATATTAATAAGTAGTTCTACTGGCACATGGTTCTGATAGATACTGCTTTTATAATACAACCTGCTACACCTCTTTCAGGGAAGTAGCTATTAAAAAGAAATCTATCCAAGAATATGTTAGTTAGTTATGTTAGCTCCATATGTCTACTTAACATGTGTAGTGCCTCTCTCCTCTGAGTCAGTGAAGGAGCTCTATATGGACTCTTACTTAGTGTATGATCGCTTACTCGGATGAAGTCACCTCCTCATATAATTTGACCTTCTTTGTCTCTTTGAATCTCATTCACCTCCTGAAAGAAAATGTGGGTCCCCATTACTGGGTGCATAAATACTACATAACACTACAGGCAATGCCTCTATTGTGGCTTCAGTGTAGCCCCTCTGTAGCATTGGCTTGTTTTAAGGGAACAAATCTTGTGTTCTTATTCATTAAATACAAGTACACCATTATGTTTACTTGACAAGGAGCTATGACAGATGTAGCCCACCCTGCTTCAGCACCCTGATGAAGGTTTCCTGTATGAAGACAATATCCGCCTGATTTTTCAGATTATTCTTCTTTTAGCTGATCTTCCATATCCATTCATGTTCCATGAAATAAATGTAACTAGCCTTCCGGACATGTGTGAACTCTAAGTGAAACAGCCTGGACGTGTTTAAGTGCCCTTGAGTAATCACTTGCCTTTACCAAATCCACTCTCTTTTTTTGAACACGTATAATAGAACAATAATGAAAAACAAACTGAACAACATACCAACAAGAAGAAAACCAAGCGTGCCTGGCTGGTCTAATCCAGCTGCTCCCTGAGGGTGAACACAACTCGCAAAAAGGAAGGAAAGAAAAAAAACATGTCATTTGACTGTAGGATTAGCACAGCTACAGTTCCTCCTGGTTTCTCTATAGGCTGCACAAGTGTCTTATATCAGTTCAGTTCAATTCACAATAAGCATGTGATCGTCTAGCATGAGTGTATACAGTGCTTTTGCAGTTTTCCCTTCACAGATGTAGAGGCGTTCCCTTTCTGCACCACCTCTTTCAACAGATCCGGAAAGAGTCGGCATCCTTCTCAAACAATCCCACATGTCTATGGCTGCCTTCATCACCTTGTCCTTCACGGCCTGCCTTGGAAAACCTGTAACCAAGCTCACCTGAGGCAGGTACGGTCTGCCTCTTTTTCTTGAGTGGAAACTGAGGCATCCAGACATGTTGTGGTGTGTCAGTAGCTGGTACAGCCATAAAGCTCTTTGCTGATTAAATCCCCAGGGGCATAAAATACTGTGCCAGAGCTACTGGTGCCATGGTATTGTTTACATCCGTCTTTGCCAACTTGCAGTCTTTTCAGTTCCTTTGTAGGCACACTGGTGCTTTTCTTTGTGCATTACTCCATTACTATTAATCAATGGAAGAGTGTAAAACGCTCTGTAGAGCTAATAGTAGACAAAAATTCCAAAAGATATCCTTCATATACATACAATAAGTAAAATTGTTTGATATACACATATATATGCAAACGCACACGCACGCACACACACACACGCACACACACACACACACATATATATATATATAAAACCCATAACCACCTCTCTTGTACAATCAGAAATAGAAAGGTTAAGTGAAAAGGATCAGTCCAAACCAAAGGTTTTAAAAATTCATGATTCACTTTAAATGCACTGCAGTCTCTCCTGATTAAAAATGTTCTGCTGTTGCTAAGGCTTGAAATGCACTTTTTAATCTTTTTATAATCAACTGCCTATCCCAATCCCCCATATTTTGCGTCACGATCATGGCTGTGTGCACTGAAGCGTACACGCACCCCTCCAAAATCGCACTCATCCGCCTGCCAGCTTAGGTCAAATGTGCATTGCATAAAACCCAGGAAAGGATTACTATCGGGCATCGTTATGGGCTCACAACCTCAGAGCGTTCCCTGCGAAAAGGCCCCAACACTGCTCAATATTATACCAGGGAGAGCTTTACTCTGTGTGTGCATGTGTGTGCGTGGGTGTGTGTGTGTGTTCCTCCCTGGAAGATACAGCCTGAAGTGTCCAAAGAACCTGCTCATTAATCACAAAGACACAGAGATATTCTCTCACATACACACACTCCCCCCATCTCACCCGTGAGAGCTCAGGAGGTGTTCCTCAGAGTTAGGAAGAGCACTGTCTTCATATTAAAGCCATCCATCTTCACTAACCTCTGATTGGATTCAGGATCTTTATGGAGAAACATGTTGCTTTGCCGTTTGTAATCTCCTGCATCCATAACAAGCTGCAGACTGTTTGGCACGGACAGTGAGAGTGCTGAATGTCATGCATGTGCTCACACACACACACACACACACACACACACACACACACACACACACACACACACACAGAAAATGTGTGCAAACATTTATTTGAGGACAACATGGCAACTCTTTGACACTGTATTAACACAATGCGGCAAGAGCATTCCATGAATCTCTAAAACGAGCATCATCCTCGCATGACATAAATACAAATCAACACATGTTCATTAAGAATTATGCCCTCAAATCTTAAATCAGAAGTCTGAACAACATCCTCAAAGCAAGCACACAATAGTCACATAAAGGCTGACAAAGAATACAATGCGAGACAGACAGAGAGGAACAGTGTACATTGTCTTTCTGGCTGTGATAACCACACTAAAAAGGAAGCAGAGGCTCAATCTAAGGAGTAGAGTAACCTCAATATACTCCTTTGTCACCCAGGGCGAAAAAAACAGACTCCTTAAAATGAGAAATTTAAAATGAATTCTCCTCATTGGCATCATTGACTGCTTCCCAAATGTAATATGCTAAGCTCCCGATACTGATATTATCATATTATTAGAGAAAGTGACAGAACGTGAGGATTTACAGATATGGATCATTTGGATGTTAAACTGATGCAGCCCGGGAAGCATGTAATCCCAAATGAACACAGAATACGCACGACTTGCTATCGCATGCTCTCTGACAGCTCCAGCTAATCTAGCTAGCTATTTGCCAACGAACACAGCGCGTTGGGGGTGGCCATTTTCACCTTCTCCACCAAGTCATCATAGAGAACCAGTGTAGTGCGCTAGCTCGATAAGCCGCTCACTAGGTTATAAGCTGTGTAGTTGACCAACAAAAACTACTTTCTGTCATCATGTTATGAAGTAAACATCGTTAATCATAACCGCCCACTAACAATTCCTACACTTCATATGAACCAATGCCGCATTGACCTATTTAAAACTCAAAACAGCAAATTTTGCTGAAAGGTGAGGAGTTTGCATCTCAGGGAAAAAAAAACTCAAGTCATCTCTCCTTCCTCCTCCTCTGCATCCAACTAACTAGTTAGGTTGTGTTACACTGCATTTCGTCATCAGACCTGCAATTCTGCCCCTGACCCGGTCACCTGTCTGTGGCACTGCCTCCCATCACTCCATCAGTCACAGTGTGTAGCCAGTTAGCGCTCGCTCTCTGCCAGATCGTCTACATTTACGCTGTTCTGCTGATACGACCGATTCTATGACTGCTGTCTGCGTGAGTTAGGCTCGTCGATCTTTTAGGGTTAGGTCTATTTTTGGATTCCACATTTGTTAGCAGCTGTTACAGGTGGTGTCAAAAAATGCCACAATGCAAAGGGCCGGCATTGTCCACCACCCTGACTTATAGGAAAACAAATAAAGGAATCCAATATATCTAAATTTGTAACATCTCTGGCTCAAAACTACAGGGATTTTTCCAGCGTCTGTCCACATCACTTAGTGAGTAATGAGAGTAATTTGCCAAAAACCTTGTGTGTTCCTTTAAGATGAATAGCTTCTTTGATAGAGTGGGAGCGCAGACTGTGGACCGAGTGTGAGTGGGTGAGAGCAGAAGTACTAGAACTTCAGTGGAGCTTCCAAACCACACATTAGGTTTTCAGTGAGTGGGCGGCTTTGAGATCATCAGCCAAACGTGGTTTGAGGTGTGTCTGCACCTCTGTGTTTCTGTACTTAGGAGGACCCCGTGTCTTCATTAGAAACTAAACTCAGAACAGCTCTCTGAAGAGTGGACAGTTTGGCCAGTCCACCATCATTTACAGCCTAGGAACTGCTTTACTGCCGAACAGTTTCCAACACATCCCGTATGTCTTTCGATTGAGTTTCAGCTTTCCAGACATCCAGTTGGTTTCAGGTTATTCCAGCACTACAAAAATCAACTAGCAAAGACTGAAACTTGCTTGAGAAAGCTCATCTAAAGGTCAATAATAAGGTACATAGATATATTTTAATGGTAAGCTTGTATTGGCTTAAATAAAGACAATCAAATGCTGATCTTTGTTTCACTATAGTTTGCTGTGTTTTGTCCAGATCAGCCTGTTAGCACTGTAGCGCTGTTCTCCTAGACAACAGCCAACACGACAAACACAATTAAAGTGTCTGACGTCCATGTTGGCAAAACACACGGATTCACTCCAACTCTCTCTCTTTCACTGGCAAAGAGCAGCAGTGCAAGAAACATTCAGCTAGCAGCTTCTCATATTTCGCTGGTTTCATCAGTTAAAATGACAAACATCACAGGCAGAAGGTCATATCATCTGGGATGAATTGACATTAATTGCATGAATAACTTAATGACAGGCCCAAATGAACCTCGTCTGTCACCCGGTTGAAGCGCTCTCTGCAGCTGGTGTCTACAATCAGCCAAAGATCATTTGCGAGGGAGTGAGCTCCATTCTGTAACAGCACTGTACAAACACAAGTGGATTGTTTATGTAGTACTAACGACTCCAGTACGCTGATTCGTCCTCTCTCTGGATGATCACTTGCAGATAAATCCTCACAGCTTTTCATATTGGTTGTGATCTCATTAAAAGAGCAGACCCACAAACAGCAGATTCCTTGACGTGTCTCTGTCTGAGTATGTATGTTAGACCGAAGTGTGACTGTAAACTGCAGTTTGGGGACTCATTTCACTGACTGCCTGCATTTCTAAGTTTGCCCGAACCTCTGACTGCAATGTTTATTGTACCCTAAACTTGTTTTTAGCAAAGTTGTGATCTCAGAAAATACCTTGGTGCTCATATGTTAATGGGAATGAAAGGAATTTTCAAAAGTGCAAAAATTGAGCTGAAAAATCAGCTTCTTTCAGCTTAATACCTAACTCTGGTACTTTGCTCAACAAAGCTTTCTTAAGTATGTGTGTGTGAGAGTGTGTGTGTGTGTGAGAGAGAGAGAGAGAGAGAGAGAGAGAGAGAGAGTCACATTAAATGAGAGACAAAAAGAGGAGTACACTTGGTAGCATTATGTTGAGTAATGCAAGGCCATTAGAGTACAGAAAATGTACAAAAGAGAATAAAGACATCAGTTAGGGAATGCTGGGAAAAGATCAAGAGATGGAGGCACAAAGTCTGAGAGGCATTCTAATGAGTAATGAGTGAGCGTCAAGGCAGAGACAGAGGGAGGAGGAGCTCAGAGACACGGTCTCTGTTCCTCCTCACCTCGTTTCCCTCACAGCTTTAAAAACAAAACACCTCTCACATCTCCCTGATGTCCTCATTATTGCCCGTCTGCTCCTGAGCCAGCAGGAAATCGCCTCACATTTCAGGGAAATGTAGAGTTGGGTGTCAAGGAAAGCAGGGTAGAGTTATGCAGCGTGTGAGTGAGGTGAAGAGGGAAAGAGTGGAATGAGGCAAATAAAGGTGGAAGGAATGCAAGACTACTGCATAATGCATGATGGAGGGAGAGGACGGCGAGGAGCCAAGGCAGAGGGACAGAAAGGAAGATGCAAAGTTGATTTTTTTTTTTTTAGGTCCAAAAGGCCTTTGTTCAGAATCACCTTTCATTATTTTCACCAATTCTTCTTGTCTTCAAGTTGGGAAAATCCCTCCTGTCAACTTAAATGCTGTTCAACAGGTCTGAAAACTCCAGTTCACTCAAAAGATCAGGTGAACTTTCAGAGATCCACCCTTTAAGAGGACAAGTCCACAACAACACAGGCGTGAGGCATGCAGCGTTCCTACGATGCATTGTTGTTGCTCCTCATTCATTGATTGCACCATGAGACTCAGGCCCTCTAGACATGATCAGCACAGTCCAGAGAAAGGGCATGGTGCAGTTAATGTCACCAAACATGTAGCAGAAGACTGCTTGTTTACCATCTGCCCAACCATAAACTAGCCAGCTCAGGCTGACTGCTTGCATTCAGCCATGACAGCTTTCCTGCCAACAATCCTGGTATGATTTATAAGGTGCTGCTGGGACCAGTGTTTCTTCTGCTAAATAAACAGGGACCACCAGTAAAATAAAGAAACAGTACCAGCGGGACCCCCATCGATCTCTCGTGACCAAAGGATGGGTATCAGGGCCAATCAGGCATATTTTCATGGACTGGCATCGTCTAAACCAGGGGTGGGGGACGTCTGGGCGTCCAGGAGAAATAAACTTGCTTATAGCCTGGTACAAAAAACAGTTTTGGTCTCATCACTAACTTCTCCATTCATGACTGTTAGGGTGTGAATTTGTATATAACTCACTCCTTTAAATTATATTAAAGGCTCAAAGTTGTGCATAATTAAGGACGCAGCCACTTTGAGAGGCATCCAGCCAGCTAGGTTTGATCAACCAGGCTTCATTCAGCACACCTCAGCTCCAACCGTGCTCCACCTCACTGGCAATGTTTGTACCAAATCTGATCTCAGTTTAGGTGGGAAAAACCCAAACTTTTAAAGCACCATTAAAATTAATATTTTGACAAGAAAATTTTAACTCAATATTCACTTACTAGCCCTTTCCAGGCTTTTACATCAGTGGGTAGTTTGTTTCTATAAACTGTTCTCCATTTACTGATGAAGACCATGCAATGCAGTTGAAAGCTATGGGAAAGAGCTAGCAATCGGACACCTAGTTAATATTTATATTTGCATTTTTTTCATCAAACTACTATTCAAAAGGTCAAGAATGAACTTTATGCTGAATACCATCACTGTCTTTGAGCTTGCGTGAATGCAGTGTGTTCTGGAATATCTCTGGGTGGTGTACTCCAAAGGAATTCTAGAAATGTGAAACATAACAGAACTGACTGCACATCAGGTTGGTTCAGACAAAATCGAAATAACATAACTAAATTAGGACATCTCATTACAAAGTAGAGAACCTCTTCTGATTTCACCAATTCATTACTTGATGAGAAACTGTGCTGGCAGTTACTTTGATCATGGGTGTCACTGTTTCCTGTCTAAATAAATCTTCTTAAGTGGAGCGCCGCTGGATAAAATCCTATCCTCTGGGGTTGCACAGTCTAATGAGGATCTATCTGAGAGTTCCTCACATCAAGGACCTTGGGACTCCTATGGCTGCTAATTAGGATCCAATCCAAATAGCCTCATTATGAGCACTCACCGTCATTTCACATTAAACACGTTTACAAGAGATGCCTTACACAATTATATGTTGTAGGTGAAGGTGTGGGCAAAACCTCCTGCTGACTATATTAGCATACTAATGGTACGCAGGCTATATCTGGCTCTGGTTATCACTGCTGTGATCCAGCCATTATCTCCTCTGGAAGCCTCAGCATGTTGTGACCGCAGACGCATAAACACACATACAGTGCTCCTCTACCAAAGCAGGTATTATTACCAAGCACTGCCCTCCACAGATTCATCTGGACAGAAAACAGAGAAACCCTGAACATGTGGCATTCTGCACTGCAAGAGAGACAAAGAAGGAGGACAAACTTTTGCCTGATTTACTCTTGTACTTTTCAGTGTGTTAAATGATGCAAATTCCAAAAAATTTTGCAGAAAACTGTTTTTGTATTTTTGTGATATCAAGTCTACAGATTTTCAAGTTTTCCACAAGTCAATGAAGTATAAAATTTGTGTGTGGTCAAATTTTGGCATACCACTGCAATTGCTTCTGTGTTTTTAATCTTGTAAAAATCAGCCCCTGTCATACATTATGGACTGTGTAATTCCCTTCAGTCCAGTGGGAACTGCCATATTTACACATTTACTAATTATTACACTATTTCCTATGGGCCACCATCTCATGGCTTTTCGTATAGAGGCATTATTTCAAGTCAAGCCAAGTCAATTCTATTTGGATCCTGTTAAATCATAACAAAAGTTACCTTAGGGCACTCTTCATATACAGAAGGTCTACACCGTGTTCTTTATAACATAAGCAGACACCCAAAAATTTCCCACAATGAACAAACCCGTGGCAACAGTGGCAAGGAAAAAGTCCCCTTTAACAGGCTGAACCCTCAAGCAGGCTCTGGGACCAGGGATAAGATAGACAGACAGACAGAGAGCAGGAGGACAGACTTGCAGGTAGCACGACACAAGTTACACATAGAGACATACAGTAATAGAAACGGTAATGATGTTGGTAATTATTATTATTGTTATTAACATTATAATTACATCCAGACTCTAAAGCTCCTGAGGAAGAAATACCTGCAGAAAGTGACAGGAGGAGAGAGGAGAGAGACAAGAAAGCAGAAAACTATGGGAGAGAGAAGATGTGGGGTTAGTAAAATTAAAGGAATAAGAATGTGTACAGCTGGAGAGGAAGTGCATCATGGGAAATCTCCCAGCAGCCTCGGCCTGCAGCATAACTAAGGAACGGTTCAGGGCTCATCTGAGGCAGCTCTAACAAAAAGCTTTATCAAAGAGGAAAGTCTGAAGCCTACTTTTTAACGTGGGGAGGTGTCTGCCTCCTGAACCTTAACTGGGAGCTGGTTCCACAGGAGAGGAGCTTGAAGGCTCCCATTCTAATTTTGAAGACTCTAAGAACTAGAACTAATGCTTCACTGTGGGAGCACACTGATCCAGTGGGATAATAAGCTCTTTAAGATACGATGATCCAGTGTGTAGGATTTAGGGGCATCTATTGGCAGAAATGTAATATAATATTCATAGTTAGCATACAATCACCTGAAAATAAGAATCATTGTGTTTTCCTTACCTTAAAATGAGCTCCTCGTATCTAAAGAGGAAACGCCAATGTTTTTACAGTAGCCCAAAATGGACGGACCAAACATTGGCTCAGAGAGTGGCTTTTGTTTTTTCCACCATAGGTGAGGGTAAGGTTCAGTTGTTTGCAATCTGCAACCCCACTGCTTGACGCCACTAAATCCTCCACACTGGACCTTTAAGGGCTTTGTAGCTGAGGAGAAGGATTTGAAATTCAATTCTGAATTTTACAGGGAGCCAGTGCAGAACTTTTCCTTGTTTTTGTCAGTACACATGCCACAGCATTCTGAATTAGCTGATTTAAATGAGTTAAATCCTCATTTCATGCAGCCTTTCCACTTTAAATCTGAAGGACGCTGCTATTTCTGTGACGTTAGAGACTTATTACAAAGATCTTTTATTTGGCGTGAGTAGAATTTGGCAGAGGTTTTATTATTATTATTCATTTTTTTCAAGATTAAGATATTTAAATTTTCCACATTTCTGCTTTATTTAGACAGCTGGAGACAGATGGGGGGGCTGGGGAGAGAGACAGAGGGGATGACATGAAGCAAGGCACCCAACTAGAATCAAAACCAGGCCGCTGCAGTAAGAACTTAGGGCCTTAATACACTGCATGCCCTCCACCAGGTGAGTAACAGGGGGACCCTTTGGCAGAGGTTTTGACTTGTCATAACAGGAAAGGTGAAACTCATAATGACTCAGTAATCATGCCTTCCAGTGGGTTTGGGCTTGCTTCTTCTGGTTTTGACTAAATTACTGACAATGAAGGTAAACCAGGAAGCTGCCAGCAATTTGAAATACCACAGAACCTCGTAAAAGTTTTTAAGGTCCAATTGTTTGTCCCAAGTAGAGAACATCGATCTCAATCTCATTCTGGCCCCGACACCCACCCACTCAGTCCTCCAATTGCGGAGTGTGAGTGAACGGTTCACCACCACCATTAACGGCTGTTCAAAATGAAATGTTAAAAATGGTATTTTAAGGATCACAGCTAGAGAAGGATTAGGTCATGGCAGCAGGGCAGACACTTATTGGGTATGTACAGTAAGTGCACCCAGAGTAAGACAGTGAGAGTAAAGAGTATATTTGAAAGGCTGAAGGAGAAAACTCCTTGAGAGTAGCAGTATGTATACGCTGCCTCCCCCGTCGCTAATTAGCTTCGTCTGGGAGGAACATGGAACAGATGCTCCACTGAACTGAGACAACAAATATGGTCCCTCTAACACCCCCCTCTACCACTCTTTCATCTCCATTTCCATCGCACTGCGTTTCTCAGAGCGTGCGATCAAACACTCAGCACATGGCAAAAAAATACAGAGGAAAAACACACGCGAAAACCAAACATCTACACACACAGTAGATGATTAAGATTTAATGAAGCTGGAGCTTCTGCCTGACCAGGTGTTTGGATGCAGAGTCACAGCAGAGCCATCTAATATTAATAGAGGTAACTGCACACAGCACTGGCACATAACCATTCTGTCATCTGCTGGGTTGACAAAAGAACACTGCACACATTACACGACATTAATTACAGCCAATTCTAGTTTCATGGCATTTTCAGTTAGTGTTTTAAAGGCAGAAATAGAAGACAGGAAGAGAAGACAGAGAATGTTCAGCAATAAAGGCCCAGGTGGGTTCCGAAACCTGGATGTCTAGATTCTATGGTGTGCACTGTATATGTTCCGTGAATGATCGTTCATTCAGGTCAGGTGAGGGGGTTTGGATTATTGAGTTGAGATTAACTATTTACTTTAAGGTTGGGTTAATTTAGCCCATGTGAAACGAGTGTTCTTGCAGTTGCTGCAATGTTCAGGGAAGACAGATTCGAAAAGCATGATCGGATCAAAAGCAGCAAAGGCTGAAATATCTGACTTTCAACCTCTACTATGGGTCACACTCAGAAAGGGCTCAAGTTTACCATGATTACAATCTGTGTTAGCATGCTAACGTTAGCTCATTAGTGCTAAACATAAAATACAACTGCAGGGAAGTGGTCATAAACGAAAGTACTGGAGAAACTGAACGAAAGGTTAAGGCATCGCCGAAGTTATCACAAATCATCCTCCAGGTACCATGAATGGTTGTACCAAATTTGATCGTAATCTATTGAAAGGCTATTGTAACACTTGGCCCTGGACAAAAAAAAAAAACTCTCAACCTGCTAGTGGTGCTAGCAAAGGTCAAGTCTAAAGGATACAACCTCTGGGAAACATGAATGTCTGTATCATATTTGTGCCAATCCATTTTGTGGATGTTGAGTCATTTCACTAGATAATAAATATCTTTTTTCTGCTAGGGGGTGCTCGATGTTAAGAGATGATTCATCCTCTGGGGACTTTGACGATCAGTATGTAATGTCGACCTGTCACATCATCAAATCATGGGGAATTGTCTGTGAACCACAAATGTTGGCAATCATTCAAATCCAACACAATTTCAGGGCAGTCCATCAAATAGTTGCCTGGATTTTCAATCGACATTCCCATCCACATATCCACACTAATAATATAGCTAAATATCATCTCTGTTGTTCATTTGTTGTATGAGATATGGCAATACTAATTTAACTGTGATGATATATGGGTCATGGCAGTTTTCTATCCTTTAGAATGACATTGGATGGGTTAGCTATGCATGTTTTGGTCTGACTATGCATCACATAAGACTCAAAACATTTAACCACTGTGTTCTTTTCTGGTTCAAAACAAGGTCATAGTAGCTTGATGACCCCCAAAGGACCCCACCACTCACAGGGGGATGTTGTGTTTACTGGCATCTTGTTTTAACATGGCTACACTGTGGTCTGTTTAAGACATGCTGTGGACCGTTTTGGGAAGCTTGTGGGTAAAATTGCTCCTTTGCCTTCAAGCATGACTGCAGGGCATTCACTGCTAACAGCGTTCACATTACTGATGGACAAGGGACGCCGCAACATGCATAGCACTATGGTGTCTGAGCAACCAATCCAGGGTAATTGGATTTGGATTTAACCATGCAAGCATTTTAATCCAACAGGGGGAAAGTGATTTTGTGTGTTTGCCACTGGAAGAGATCTTTGAAGTTTGTTCTTTGTTTCACACAGCAGTGGTTTTAGTTTATCTTTTTTCTGCTCGCACAATATAGGCTAAGGTTTATAGCACTGCACTGCTATTTTTTTTTTGTCCTCAGAGCACTTCATTCTTAATCTGCTTGTGAATGAGTCAAATATTTGCCTGTGCCCAGTGTCATGTCTATATTTGCAGCAGCTGACCTCTATTTTAGTGGAAATCTCAGAGGCTCCATGCACACAAGCAGCATATGAATTCACTTTCATTTTCCACGATAAAAATATGCAAATGGAGCCAAGTCTGCATGGACTTAATTTAACATCACATTTCCTTTCAGTGGGACATAATCACCATAAGTGTTGGGCAGGAAACGATTTATTAACCCATCAGACAACAGAGATCTGTCAACTCGGATTCTACTGAGACGTCGATCTCTTTAATATATCAGGCTGTGTTAGAAAATTGTTGGGTCTGGGTATGATACTGCATGTGTGCTTCTACGTTAACTATGTCTCTAGAGTGCCTGAGACTAATTTCTCTTCAGGGACAATCTGTGACCACGAAACTGTGAGGTAATACTGCATTTAAATGCTTTCTGCATCAGTGGGATGAAACACCTTGAGTTGTCGAGTATTACATTCACTGGATTAGCCAAAGACACACAATGAGTTGAGTTGGAATAAAATCACTTTGATATTGATTTTAACATCTGAGTCTAAAAAAATCTGATCAGATGATGTGTATACTACAACCGCTCTCTAACACAATAAACAAATGAAACATGCTAATGGTCTCCTACAGAGTGATCAGACAAGACGAAACAGACGTGACTTTAACTCGCACATAAATCCCTCTTAACGTTGTTGCAGAACCGCTGTGAAGGAGTGGAGATGAATTGATGAGATTACCCTTTCATTAGAGGAGAGATCACATGACAACGGCCACATTAACCGTCAACTCGTAACTTAACTGTTCACAAGACAAAAAGCATCAGCACTCAACCGATTCATCTCAGCAGGTGACAGTACCTGATCAATCCACCACATTGCACATGTGACTTTTGGGCTTTTTCCCTGATGATTTCTGATTCCACTGTATTAGAGTTCTTGAATGCACGACCAAGATAACAACTGCACTTCCACACGATGACAAAGAGGAAGGTGAATGTGATGTGATCTATCTCAAAACTGTTCGCTCTCCAAGTTAAGATTTAAAGTGATGAAACCATTTCATTTAATTCACTGTGAAGCAACGAATGCCTTGCAGAAAAGTAGTAAATGTCTGAAAACTTCCAAAACCACTGATTATTGTCAACACAAATGAATCAAAAACACATGGCACTGATTCTGACACACACATTCACACGCACGCACGCACGCACACTTTTTACACTGGATTTCATTGGGACTCTTCACGGACTTCACACAGTTGGATTTTCAAAGGCTTCTATTTGAACAAACAGGACTCTTCAAAGTATTTTGATCTCAGAGAACTCACAGCCCTCCAAAGACATTTCTGCAACACTCACACTGATACACACACTTCAGAGGCTGACTTTGATGCGTTTTGCCTTGTTGTCACCATCTTGTCATCTTCATCGTCTATCACTATTATAACAGGTACGCATATAACTCATGCAAAAATCAGAAATGTGTGAAGGCCAGTTGTTTCAAAACGCGCCTTTGGTAACCAGGCAGCAGCTGAACGGGGTCTTGGTTACAGAATGGATAATACTATGAATGGGATCACTTTGCGTGGACAATGCAGCGGATGGCAGTAATGCACCTTATGGATGCCAAACACCATAAGGCTCAGCAGAGGAGGGGGACAGCAGCAACATTGGTCGTCAATACGCATTTCTTGTCTACATACCTTTCTCGTCTACACGTCTGAGCCACAGAAGTAACCTACTGTGAGAGATGAGAAAACAACAGACATTAAGCAGCTCACTCCAAGATGTGCCGTGACTTGAAGCTAACGAAGAGCGAACTGAAATATGCTGCAGGGTTTCTTATTTGCAACCACATCTAGCAGACAAAACAGGTGTGTTCTATACAGGCTCAAAGAGTTTCAATCATCGATCATTTGATAAACACAAAAGCACAAGCTATTGCTAACAAATAAGCTGGTGAAGCTGAAAAGTCCAGTCGTACATTTGCTAAATGGCAAAACAAGTTGAATGGACAACAGTCAGCTCTGCGTAATGTTTTTCTCCAAGCATTTCATAAGGCTAAACACACACATCCTGTGCCTTCCTATCTTGAGGATTTTGCTTTACTGAAGTCGTTAGGAGTGAATGTTGGAGGTGTATACTGATGTGACGGGGGAACGCGGATAGTGCAGAGCATTATCTGGGGAGTGCAGAGCAAAGCTGCAGTCAGCTGAGTTTTGCAAGCTTCTCCTGAAGCTCGACGAAGACAAAGACAGAGACTCCACAGTGAGAATGGATGCACTTAAAACAAAGCAGGAAAACTCTTGGCAGTGTCCTCTGTGGATGACTTGATCCAAATAGTAAATACAAGCAATCCAGACTGCTACTCCAACGACAAGGTGGTTAAATAGTCTCTTAGCTGCCTTTGAGCAGTGCAGCATATCAGAGGAGATTCTCACATCTTAACATTATAAAGCCCTGATGCACATTTACCCGTCAAAGATGACCACAGAGACATGTGACCCCAGGCCAGCTGTCGACCTGTGGATCTGCTCTCTCCTGGTACTCACCTGACTATAATCACTGATTACAGTCACAAGTTTACTCAGCATCCACAGAAAACATAAACACTGGATCCCACCAGTCCTTCCAGGCTTTCCCACAGATAACAACCTTCGACAATATGAGGTGCGTGCGTGTTTCTCTGCCAATTAGGATTTTTTTTTTGGTGGAGTAAGCCAGGCGGGGCTGACAGCACAGCTTGTTGCAACAACTACGGAGAGCCAGGCAGGTCAAGCTCAAATCCCCAAGGCATTTTCGGTCCCACATCAAACAACTGAAGGCCTGGCGACGTGAATATAAACCAGCAGTCTGTCTACAGTTTACACTCGATTGTGTGTGATACTTGAAACCTAATCCACTGATTCTGTCTCTGTCTCTGCAGTCTCTTTAAACAAACACAGCAAGGTTCAAAAACAAAGTTACTGACAACTTTCCAAAGAACTGCCTCCATTTTTAGACTTCCTTCTTATTTTCCAAGCAGCTCGGATCACATTTGCATTACTTGTTCTGTCATGCTTTTCTTTGCATATTTCATTCCTTTCTCATTTGATATTTTTCAGCCATCCATCTGTTTATCAACATAGCTTCCTGCACCAGATACATAAGGGCTCACATTTCACTCGTGAATAACTGCAACCCAACTGCTGTCACGCTCTCAAGCTCTTTTTAAATTACAACAAATAAGAGTTACATATGTAACCGTGGTTCTACAACGCTGGATGACCACCAGCGAAGGTATGGAGTGCCTGGATTTCCACGTTCTCTGGTAATCAGGGCGAATGAGACTCTCCACCCCACCGTGAGTTGACTTGAATTTCTGTTTGTTTGCACAGGGGTGGGGTGGTTAAAACCAACTGGCACAGCACGGCTCAGCTTCATGGGGTGGCAATTGATTTTTGGATTAACATACAATGAGATGGAAAGGACTTCACACTTATTTTAATTCTTAACACAATCACTTATAATAATAATAATAATGAACTTTATTTGCATAGCACCTTTTATACAGGAACTGCAGCTCAAAGTGCTTTACAAGAAAGAAATCACATGCACCAAGTGAGTGCTTTAAATAGAAAAAACAGAATGGACATGGATGGATGTAATCTCACTGTGGTCCGATCTGCCTTTACGGCACAACCCAGTACTGCCCCAGAGACCACCTCATTCACAAATCATTATTCACTTTGAGTACAATACGGGTGAAAATATAGATAAAGATAAAGCATCAATTTGCAGCGTGAAATAAGAAAATATAGGTGAAATAGATACAATACATACAGGTGATTTTCAAGCTTTACACTCAGTGTGTGTTATGATTTTCCTGCTCAAATCTAGCTTGTATGTGTGTGTGTCTGCATGGATTTAAAAGTTCAGTTAAGTCTAATTCTGCAGCCCCTGCTTAACCGTGATGTAACGGGCTCTGAGGTGTACTTTGCATATTGACCCCCCTGAATGTGATAGAAGCTTCTACAACACGTACAGCTAGCAGAGAACTGTCTGAGCATGGTTTGAGTTCATGCATGTCAGACATAGCTGCTGGTATTGTTAGATTTGTTCTTCTCCACAGAGAGCAGGAATATTGTAATAGAGCTGCAAGCTAAGCTACAATGCAGGTAACCACACAGTATGGCTGACTGAAATGCAAAACATAAACAAACAAATAAATAACGGCGCAAATCCATCAAGTAGATGTTGAGATACTTCACTGAATAAGTGAAAACTGACAAGCTGGAGGCATTGGAGGAAAAGTTAGAGGATCATCAAAGTGATTTATCATGCAGGGAACGAGAAGATCTGTAGCAAATGTCATGGCAATCCATCCAATGGTTGTCAAGATAATTCATTCTGAACAACTGCTTTCTCATGGGGGCACAAGTGGAAAGGTAAGTAAGCAGGAATCATCTCCTGGGGACCATGAAAGTCTACAAAACATCTTGACAAATCCATAAACAAACGGCTGCATGCTGCTAGCATGGCTAAAATACTACATGATGAGGCAGTTTACGGCCAAAGTCTTTCTCTACTGCTATATTAATAAATGCTATTACACATTTCCAATTGATCTCTCCATATTGAACCTCACTGAGATTCTCAGCTGGGTGTTTGATTGATAGGAGAGCTTGCAGGTCAACCTACAGCCAATTGAGTCAGGGTCAAAAGCATGAGAAACGTTTATTTTCCATACACAGGATATGCAGTATTCATTATAAAAAAAGATCTTTTAGCTGTCAAACACTTTGAAGTGACGGCCTGGCCCACCAGTCTGCGAGCTGACAGTTTGCACATTTCTACTTTAGCAACAGTGTCGAAAGACTTTGTTCCATCAGGCAGTGGGTGGCCTCAGTCAGCTTCAAACAGCTGCTGAACAAAGAGCTCGGCTGAGGGAAAATAAAGGCAGCTTTTCATTTCTTTGTTTCCATGTTTTATAGGAGCCGTTTCCCAAACAAACTCCCAATTAGCAGCGGGTCAGTGTTTCATGTGCTGCGCTGAGGCTCTGAGCCCTGCCGGCCCCCAACACTGGGAGGCGGATGATGATGAGGGGGTGATGACGGGCTGATCCGTTCACTCTTTCTCTGCCACTCAGTGCACCCAAAGTCTGCCACCCTCTGAGCTGCTAAATTCCCCTCATTTTTGCCTGATTCTGGTTTATTCTCTATTCCTTTTGTTCCATAAACTCACTGTTCATGCATTATGCACAACTGTCTTCCTCTCCCTCCATATCTCTGTAAATCTTTCACTCTTTCTCTGCTGCTCTCTCAGGAATGCATCCCTAATGTCTTGACAGCAAAAATGCAGCATTCTGTCACCACGCTGGAGGGAATGCTGAGCGATATGAAACGAACGATTTACCCAGACATGATTTCATGCAGTAATCATTTTTTGTATCAGCACTGTCTTTATTGAAAGTGTTGTTAATGAATGTAGTTTGGATAACTCACAAAATAATCGTCGATACAGCTGATAGAATAAACCCAGACTAACCCTCGGGCTGCACTGAAGGCATAACGTATGTGGACAGTTGGCGGAGTGGACGAGCTGTGGAGCATCTTTTTGCGGGCTACACCTGCAGCGCACATACGGCGGAGGGTTTTGTGAGTCATAGGCAAAGCAAGACAGTGAGCTTTTGTTTGTTGGATTATCTTTTCAGTTTTTCCACACAGCAGAAGGCTGTTTGTGTAATATGGGTAAGTTAATATCAACAGACTACAGTAGGTTATGTAAGGGATAAAGTTAGCAAGCAATTGCCAGCTGGTACTGGCAAAATAAATGCCAACAGGGTGGTCAAGGTCCCAAAGTGGAAGCCCTGTTTTAAACTCCTTGCACTGCAAAAACTACAAATTACTACATATAACTTAAATAAGAAAAATGATCTGCCAACAGAACGGGAAACTTTAGTGAAAATACCAAGTCTCAAAGGATCCACATTCATCTGAAAAGTACTGCAGCCAAACTAAAAACAAGTGCACTAGTCTGGACACAAAGAAATTCTGACTTCTGCAGAGCAGCTTTTGTACTTGTCAGTGTCGATCCAAGAGCTGGATAATTATGGAGGTTGTGAGGCTGCAGAAGTTATAATGGCTTGTTAAGAAAATTAAGGACAAAAAAAACTTGAAACAAATGAAATGATATGACATAAAAACTTCCTGGTAAGAAGTTACATCTCATCAGACAAAAAGCATATTGTCTTGATTCCTTTCCATGGATCTACACCCTGCATGTCCGTCCTCTGTACGGCTGCTCACCAACACCCCATCAAAGAAGGCCGGTTGACATCCTGTATATGATTTAGATAGTGATATTAAAGATAATAACGTTAAACTAAACATGATGCTGTGAAATTGTCGCTCCAAGCAGAGACACACGGACATAAAACGTATTGGACATATCGCAATTTATCAGGAGGGGGACATGAATGAATCAAATATGGTGGTGATATGGTGAATGAGACTGTCAAGTGGGCACCATGAATGTCTGCCCAAAATTTCTGGCAAAACATCCCAAAAAAAGCTGCTCTCACTTCTGGCAGTTTGTATTCCTCGCACGCAAACAGGGCCAGTAAGTCTGCTAACTCATCTCAATTTCACATTTAACATCACAGTATTTCCACCACAAGTGTTCCACCGGTTTTCAAATGTGGATACATCCTGTTTGATCCTGTTAACCAACAGTTGGCATGCAGCCTGCCACCTCCTCGAGTGCTCAGAATCCGACAAATTGCGGAACACAGTGAAAAGCAAATTTCAAACAGAGCGTGCACAAAATCAGGATTTTTTAACTCCAAATGTTCCCGTGGGCCCTCGGATCTTGATTTGACGGATAAATCACTCCTCCAGAGTTAGTTTTCACTCAATAGCTTTGCTGTTAATGAACTTCCAGTCTTTTTATCTCCTCCATCAGTTTTCCTCCCTCTCATTCTTCCTGACACTTTCTCCATTTTCCAGACCTCTTTATCTCTGACAGATATCCAAACTCTCTGCCTGTCAACCACTTAGCCTTTTCAGAGGATCCACTGGCAGCTATTGAGGTTTAATTAAGGCTTAAATTAAATCAGCAGCAGTTTAATCTTCTCTGGATAGCAGACAGGGAGATGGACTGGCAAGACTGTCTGCGATGCTGGCAACATCCCATAATGCTTCCTTGTAGCAAATCCCATAACACAACGAAGACTTACAGTATTACTAACCTGCCTTCCACTAACAAATTCAACTTGACTCTCATTTTTAAACCCAGGTGAATGATTTTGTTCTGGCAGGCTGCTGATTATTGTTTGTTTGTCTTGAGGCTTGAGGAAGAAGGAATGCCTTCATATCCGACAACAACCACAAGCATTCACACTGAGTCCTGACAGCTCGTCCTGGGCCTCAAGGGGAACAAGGCTGTCTCTCAGAGGAATAGTGGACATTGCAATGAGGAAAAGAGGAAATGCGGCCTTGGAATAATTCGATTAAGGCCAGACTTCGACAAAAGACTGACCTCAAACCTGCAGTGATATCTGGAAGGATATTGTGGTGGAAATTCTTGTGAGCTGAAGGAAGGAGCTCACCAGGAGACTTCAGATGTCTTATGCAGAAGTATTTATCGCAGGCTTGATGCATCAAGGAGAAGCTGATGAGCAGCATAATGTCCACAAGTGAACCACGGTAGTGCCACACCAAATCCCTTTCTCATGGGGTGTATTAATACCCTCAATGTCACATGTTTTCCTTTCTACTCCTTGAACTGTTCCCTATTACAGATATTCTATACCTACCTTCTACATTGGTGGTACTCTATTGGATAGTCAAAACCAAACAAAAGCTCTGACCATACTTACGTATGCCCTGACCTCAAACCCTCTAACTGAGGACACTTTCACCTAATTTCTTATTAAAAAGTGAACTCCACCAGTCCTCCGAGGATCGGTCTGGTCTATGTCTGTACAGTTTATCTATAGGACCTTGGCTACCTCTGTAGTAAGAACAGGGGGAGAGGTTACCTATCTGCTGTCTGCTAGAATGGTCTCTAAATATTATGTTGATGTGTCTCTGTCTGAGGTCTCTGTGTTGTCCAACCTTGAGACCTTTGGGCTCCTAACTGTACAGAAGGCCTGTGATAGAAAATTCCCTCACAGATATATTATCCTATTGGCACTGCCTTTAATTTTCATTTTTACATACCTACATCTGGAATAATTAACTAATCCATTGGTTGATATCTTGATGTAGTTTCAGCTCGTCAACTGTGAGCACTTTCTGCTTTTTTTGCTATATGTTGTATTTGCCATTTTCAAATGAAGATCTTTAGGTTTTAGACTTTTGTCTGGACAAAACAAGCATTTTTAAGATGTCACCTAGGGCCCTGAGATGATGAATAATTGTTAGTTGTAGCCCAAAAACATATCCTCAGAAAATCTTATCAAAAAACAAACAAATTTCTAGAGTCACTCTTCATAACTACACACTGTGTCAGTGCAACCGCATGTTTCCCATGACAGCTGTGAGTCCTTTTGGTGTCCATCAAAGTTACATGTCAATAAATCTTTCAATCATGTAAATCAGTCACTCTTTTTATTTTAGATCTTGCAAAAATGATGCTACATTCATCCCAATGAAAGGTGCACAACTGGCACGGATACAAAAAAGGTTTCAGGCTTCAATGTTTCTGAACATGTGGTTGGAAATGTTTACCTCTTCGGTGTCTTTTGGGAACCGTTCAGCATGAGTTTTAGAGTCTGGCTGAGCCACTGACTTCCTGTTGGCTCCCAACACATTAATGGCACAAACATAATTTGCTGAAATGGCTCTTGATACTTTTTGACATTTAAAAAGTCACACTGTGATGATTAAGAGTTGAATCAATGCATTCATTGTTTTCCAGGTGCTTCCTTTGTGACAACAGTGGGTGAGAAAACGTCTTTTTGGGTCAGTGTGCACTGCATGACCTGCAAAACCATCAACACCAGGAGCCCACAGATGACTGACTGACTCCATGGCAACACTACATTTACTGTTTACATCACCCAAAGCATGTTGGCTTTACAAAACTCTAAAATGACTGAAAATGTGTAGTTTTCATTTCACCACCTACACATACAGTATTCTGACAATACTTAAGCATAGACTGTCAGCTTGGTTCTTCTCTTCCTGGAACCCTGTTATTCTCCTCTGTTCATTCAAAGACTGATACT
This sequence comes from Chaetodon auriga, assembly GCF_051107435.1. Taxonomy (NCBI): domain Eukaryota; kingdom Metazoa; phylum Chordata; class Actinopteri; order Chaetodontiformes; family Chaetodontidae; genus Chaetodon; species Chaetodon auriga. Next base: position 3,274,141 of record NC_135095.1, on the reverse strand, counting down.
TTCTGTGTTTTACAGTCTTTGTACATCCTGTTACATCCTGCTCGTAACATGCACCGTTCTAAACACGCGTCTCTGTAATTCATCCTGGCATACGTGGCACAATTCTTATATTTTGGACCTGCATTAAAACGTATTTTGTCCTCAGTTGTGTGGCTCTGAGCAGAGTTTGGCTGCACTACAACAGTGTGTAATTAGGAACCTGCCAAAGAGTGAGTGTGTGGGGTACGAGAGGTTAATCTGGCTGTAATCAAATGATTAGCTTGCATGTACGCTAACAGATACAAAGAGACAGAGAATTGCCTTTGGCTGCCTGCAGGGCAGACACACACACACACACACCCACACACACACTTTAACATGGGTATGCGTAGAAATGAATGAATGAATGAATAATTTTATTTCCATGCCTGGTCAGTTACATAATTCATCGCTCATAGGATTATTAAGATATGTTAATCAACAAAACAAATATTCCGATGAGTGTGCCCACCAGCATCTAACGGCACAATATACTGACCCCATGCAAAACTGAACAGCCAACATGTCGTGTCCCAGGACAGCAATGTCTCCATCTTCACAATGAAAGCGACTAAAGCTCATCCTCAGTTCCCTTCTTCATCCCTATATGCTGTGTTTTCATGTGTAGTGACAGTATATGAACTCATCTCTGTAGATTGACCTTTTAGTTTTAGACAAATGATACTGAATGTATGTAATACTTGTTATGTCTGTCTGTATGTGTGAGTGTGAGTGTGTGTGTGTGTGTGTGTGTGTGTGTGTGTGTGTGTGCGCAGAGGAATGTATGAACTGCTTCATTCTTCTTGGACACTACAAGTGATTTATGGTATTTAAAAGATGAAATGGTTGGTGTCCTTTTTTAAATGCCTGTCCTCTACAAGACATCTAACGCTTTGAACTGTGTGTGTGCGTGTGTTGTCTCTCAGTAGGCAGACCACCTTGCACCTGACTGAAACCAGGATCCAAAGACAATCCAAACGATAAAAGGTCGCAACAGTGAAGCCACTCCCCACCTGGCTGCACTTGTAATTTTGGCTGAGCCAGGAACAAAGTCAACACAGTTTGTTTACCAGGGCTTTAGCTCAGAGTCAGAGAGACAGAGACACCAAAAGATCTAAATCCTGCAGAGAGACATCTGTATCCCTCCACACATGCTGGCTGCCTGCTGCACACTGACATTATCGCAGTGCTGCAGCCCTCTGCAAGCTTTACACCACTACCACTGCTATTACACAGGCTTAGTGCTGTGTGTGTGTGTGTGTGTGTGTGTGTGTGTGTGTGTGTGTGTGTGTGTATGCATGAGTTTTAGAGTATTAAGTGTTATCATGGCGGCTGGCGCTAATCTAGAGGAGGACATAAACAAGACGGAGAGTGGAGACAAGTTGGCCGCTACACAACGAAAACACATGCTGGTCACAGATCAGCATGACACTGCACACACACACACACACGCAAACACACACACACACATGCATGCATGTACACAAAGCTGAATGATATGTCTCAAAAAAATCTACTTTTCCAAAACTTAGAAACAAAGTCTAAAAAAGGCTTTTCTGGTCATTTATTTCGGCTTTAGTACGTAACCTGACTGGATCAAATATCAAATTCAGTTCTGTGTCGTTCTCTCTCTGGCTTCTTCTCTTGATCACCGTTTTCTCTTGCTCGTTCCCTCACGTTCACTCTCAATTGCGCACCTTTCACTTTTTATCTCGCTCTTTCTACACTTGTTGAAAAACCAGCCACACTACTTCAGAGTCCAGTGCTTGTGTAATATGCGAATCAAACTATACACACAGTGGAGAAGCGATGAGCAACATTCAACCCAGCAAGCTCTACCTCAAAAGTTCAGGGACCATGAAGTTTGGCAAAGGAACTAAAATTTGACTAAAAAATGGCGTACCTCAAAAGGTTGCTGAGTTCCTAGAAAAGCTATGGTGAAAGCAGACCATACCTCCTTTCACGCCCCCTAATAATGAATTAATGTGACAATCCTGGAAATTCATTTTTACGTCCTTTTGACATTGTAAAGTCAGCAAATTGTGGACAGTGTCACATGATGTCTCTCATGGAAGAACAAATTCAAAAATGCTAATGAAACAAACATGCATGGGAGATTCATACTCAAACACAAGCCCCGCAGCTTCTGGACGTCTGCCACATTTCTAAGTGACAGGCGCTCCAGGGTAGTTTGCCTAAAATAACCTCTAATACAGATTAAACTCAATACACACACAAACACAAACACACACGCTCATACATACACATACACCTCCCGAATGAGTGTTTAAGTGTGTTATCAGCTCAGCCAGTGCAGTGGCAGCAGGCTAATTCCAGTACATTCTAGGCCGGCTTACACAGCAGGGACCCTCCCAAAACATCTGGACCTGGCTTTGGCAGGGACAGACTCACACATAAAAGCATGCACAAACTTATGCAAATGCAGAGAACCACACTCACACACACACACACACACACACACACACACACACACACACACACACACACACACACACACACACTCGTGCATGCACACAGTCTTAGAAAGCCAGGGCACAGCTTTTAGTATTGACTGAAAATGTAGTTCTTGTACTGGCTTGAAGCCACATACACATGCATGCACATGTGCACACACACACACACACACACACACACACACACACACACACCTCACACCCTCTTGGAACTCTGCAGACAGGAGCACCATCTTTATGAGGCGTACAGCAACATGTGGACACAATGATACGGCTCGCACTGAAACATCCGGGATGAACATGAGGAATTCCTCGTGTTTGGACTGTGACCAGTGCAGCATTAATGACCCACACTGCAGAGTTCTCTGAATGTTTTTCTCAGTTGTCTATACATCAGTGCTGACCATTTTCCAAATCTCCTTTTTGATTGATGCATGTATCTTCCCTTCCTTGCAGGCAGCCACTGGATTGCAGAATGTCAAGGACTTAATGAAAATCAACTTGCAGAGACTTGAAACTTGCTGCAGATGGATAATGCATCACATGTACTTGCCTTTAGGTTTCTCGATGAACTATCTGAGCATTTTAAAATGCACAAAGGTCTGAGGGAGAGAGTTAGGTCAGAGAGGAATGTTTTCCATCAGTGGTCTTGAGACATTTTGACCTCATGACTTAAATGATGGGCTTGATTTGAATGTGCTCTGATGTGATATTTTTCGGTTTAAATTCTTTGGAAACAGCTATGACACTTGACTGGTGTTTCAGAATCATAGTTTATGGTGTTTTTTGGTGTAATTATCTGTTTCCTGTTGCTGTGTCTCATACATTGTATCCAGTAGCCTTTGAATGTGAAAGTAGAAACACACAGAATGGGAACTGCGAACGTCTCCCTGACTTGGTCGCCTGTGGACTGCTCCGTCACTTCAAATGCAGACTGACTGATGTGTAGTAAACACTGGACAACTAGCCAAGGTAGTCGTCAGGCTGTGACGAGAAATGAATGTGACCAAATGTGTGCTTTTCTGTGGACTTGATGAGCATCACTGTCTTGATGCTGCTGAGTTAACACTACCTGTGAGAGGGCTTCCGTTAAAAAAACAATGGGTGCAGGTGTTTCAGTGAATTTAATATGCTGCTTGTGTGTGCCGCCATTAGGTCTCGTGTCAAGGATACAACAATGTTTTGCTTGAGGTTAATTACTGCAGTATGTTCTTTGATTCTGTGTTTCGCCTGAGGAAGGTCTACGACTGTAAGCTCGACGTGACTGAATAGAACGCAGAAGCTGTAACTTTGACAAAAAAATAGAAGAAGCTGAATAGATATTTTCTGTGATGGATTATCTATTTCAAGTCTCTGCAAGTTGATTTTCCTGGTGTATCTAAATAACGGAGGCTGCCTAGAAGGTAAGAAATCAATCTTAAAACTAATGGTGTACTTTGGAAAATAGCTGGCAGTCATGTAAAATATATGTGATTTGTAGTTAATGGGCTAAAACACACAAAACACTGGTATGGTCCATTAATGCGAGGAAGACGCACAGTCGGAATGATGAAGAGACAGGAGAGAGTTGGCCTTGGCTGAAATGGAGTGTGATTTATCTGAAGCTTACTGCTCTTCAGACAGCTGGAGATGGAGAAACACAGCAGCAGCAGCAGCAGCACAGCATGCTAGTAAAAAGTGGGACATGGATAATGGCATCTGTTTAAAGCCACACAGGCACGCACAGGAACGACTTTGGATTGAGTGCATTCAGTATCTATCCACGAAGGAAACATCCCTTCTGATGTGGTGGCATTGTCACATCTCTGCCATCTGTGGAGCTCAGTGTTTGAGGAAGAGCTATCCATTGTCCCGCCTCAACCTGTCTCAGCAAAACATTTCCATATTTTGTTTTCTCTTTGCAAAAGAAGCATCTAAAGGAGTTATTACAGTTATTCTAACACACTGTAAATACCAGCAAGCAACTGAGCAAATATTGAGTTGCTAGCTCTCCAACAGTGTCACTGATAACGTTATTAGCAATCAAACAGGAGTGATGAATACAAATGCGAAGACAAGCTGAAGAAAGGCCCAAAAGTTCCTTTCCACTGTCCATCCTTTGCCAAAAGCACTGAACTGTCCTATCCCGACCTTCCTCAAACAATCACAAAGCCCCCTCTAGACGCTTTAAAGTCCAGCGACAGAGTCTACCACATAACTTCAGCACCTGAATACACCCAGCACCTATGTCAGGTATCTGTTCGTGGACTTCAGTTCAGCCTTTAATACTCCCTAACTGTTTGCACAACAACCTGACACAGTTGCAGGTACCTCACCCCACTCTGCAAGTGGATTAATGCCTAACCTGTCTGCACCCAGAGCTCCACAGGTGTCCTCTCCCCGTATCTGCTCTCCCTGACAACACCTCCAGCCACCCTCCCATCCAGCTGGGCAACTTTGCTGACGACACTATGGTCCTCGGCCCCATCAAGGACAATGATGAGTTGGCCTACAGGAACACTGTGTCACAGTTTGAGTACAGATAATAATCTGGAGCTCAGCATCAACATGGCAGTGGACACGGTCATGGACATAGTTACTTATATAGTTTCAGTAAAGCTTAGTATAACTAATGCTTGTCACCTCCTTCGATGTATTGTATGTGTTTTTTTTTTTGTGACAGAATTGCTGATTTGTCTGAACATGGCCTGAGCAGAACTGAGGATCAAAGCCTGTGAGTTGGCACAGGGCCCAAACATCACACTCTTTTATGTTCACCCTCAAGCTCGTTTACTCCCTGTGTATTAACATCAGACTCACAGCAGATCTGCAGAGATTCGAGCTGCATTGCACTCCAGTGTGGCTGTAGAAATTAGACTTTGTTTCTCACAATGAATTACTTCCCATAAAACATTGATGGAACCTTGGTGCACAGTTGCAGTTCTAGAGAGAAGCCATTGCTCTTTGCTTCTCAAGGACTGACACCCAAATCCAGTGTTTACTGCTGGAGCCCTTTTTGAGTCTTTTGGGGTCTCAGTTGAGTCTTAAGGAAATCAAGACAAGTCCAATTCAAGTCTTGGGTGAGCGCAAATCCAAGTTAAGTCTCACAGCAAGTGACGCTAGTCAAACTCAAGTCCTAAGTCTTGTGAGTCTCAGGTCATTTAGGGCAAATCCAAGTTAAGTCTACAGTCTTCACAGAGCCACAGTCACAGTCACTCAAGTCTTGTCTTTCAGATCTCTGAATACTGACCACTAAAATGACATCACGTGTGTTAACAAAGCTGTGGCTAAGTCCTTCTAATGCATAGGCCTATACTCAAACTTTCATCGAATGTTGTCTTTTTGTTTTTTTAAGACTTGGAATGTATTTGCATTTGAATCTTAAGTCAAGTCCAAGTCGAGTCTACAGCTCTGTGGACTGCTTATGTTTTAGATTGCCCAAATATTTGCAGGACCTCATAGGACAAGTCTAAGTGAATTCACAAGTTTTAACAAGCAGTCTTTCAGATATAAGAGCAAAGAAAGAAGAAAGACACACCACCAGCTATAAAAAAAAAAAACACAGTCCAATTAATGCGTGTACAGATCTTTTTGGCTAAACTCTTACTTTTACCTACATCATCTCAATATGTCTGAATTCAGCTTTGTTCTAAAACCTCAACCCAAAACTTCAATTAGTCCAATTAGTCCTCAGACTGAAAATTATGACGTTTAGCATAAATGTATGCTAATGTATAAAAGTAAACAAACACCCACACTGACATTAAAAATTAAAAAATGCAGTCCTCTTTTCCCTTGCTATTTGTGCACACAGTTTCCAAAAAGCACACTCTCTAGCTCTAAAACAATTTGTTCATGGTAGTGCAGTGGGCAGCTCCCAGGTGTAAACGAGTTTAGCTGTGTAAATATAAAGCCAAGCACAGCTGAAAAACTGTGTGCACACTGAGCAAGACCATTGCCACATAAATCAAGAGACGAAAAACACAAACAAAACATAAACAAAGCAAAAATCCTGTGGGCTTACCAGATGAGAGGCTTGCGGCAGAGCACGAGGGCGTCGTAGAGCATGCACACTCCGAACACGGTGATGCCCGTCTCCTTGACCAGCATGGCGCAGGTGCCCAGCAACAAACTGACAAGCAGACATGACGTTGACGCCGTGGAGGGCAGGGAGTCCTCGGAGACACACGCACCCACACTCCTGAGAGGAAAAGAGAGGGTTGAGAGCAAAGATGATTTAGCCTGAGCCCAGTCACACAGAGAGGATGGCAGAGACATTTAGCATTCATTTAATGGAACAGTCGTTGTAGAATGAATACAATTAATACAATGAATTGCTTAATTAAGATCTGTGTGTAGGCTACAAATAAGAAGTAGCATATTTAAATGTTCATATTTAGGAGTCAAACAAAGTAACATAAGCATTCGTGCAATATCAGTAGCCTGATCACCGATACAAGCACTGTGACAAAGGTAGTAATATTAGGCTGAACGCCAATTAGCAGCATTGTCGGACATAATGATTTGGACTGTAACTTATTATTTAAACTCTTAACCTGATCAGCGTTCCACCCAGGTGAACAGATAGGTGAGCCTCAGCTCCAGGACTGTCAATCAATTAGTCTTTCTCCTTGCAAGCAACATGAGCCATGAGTGCTGACCCTCGATCCCTATGAATCAGTACCTTCCATATTGGACACCATCACAATTCAAATAAAAGCATTTTGTAACGGCAATTTTCTACGACATTAATTGTACATTTGTAGAAAAAATAAAATATCTCAACTGCAACTATTCATATCAAATGATAGTCGTTTTCAAATAGTCATGCTTATAATAAGAATGATGATGATGATCATAGTAACATCTGTAGATGAAGCTAACGATTAAGATAAATGGCAGATAAATGTCGCGGTCCACCACCTCTCAATTACTCTTGAACATCTTCAAATCTCTTGTTTTGTCCGACAATCAATCTAAGAGCAAAAGCACGTCTGCACGTTGGAGAAGCTAAAACCAGAGAGTGTTTAGTATTTTTGCTTTAAAAAGTAATTCAGTGATGAATCAATAATAAAAATTGCTGAAGGTCAACACATCAATTAAAGGAGCACTAAATGATTTGCTCATATCCTGTCTACAATACTACGTTATTAAATAATAAATCATTATTTTGTTGTTTTTCCAACTTCACATTTATTTTCAGATTATTTGGCAATAATGTCTTTATGATAACATTGTGGGAGGGCACACTGTAACTTAAACAAACTAAACCACTTTATGTGAAGGTCTAACTGAAAGTGATCGCACCTGAAATGTCGCTAATGCTTCTTCATTCCACAGGAAAACTGTGTGTTAACAACTATGAAAGTTGGAGCAGGAAGTTTATCAAGTAAGCTTGGCTATCCTGTTGGTTTGTTTCAAATGTGGATTATCATATGACTAATCATGTTTCTTATTTTTGTGTATTTGTATTTTTGTCATCATGAACCCACATCTCAGTAATTACCTTGTTGAATACAATGTTAATTATCAGAGATACCACAGGATGGCCCAAACAATGAAAATTATACCAAAGTACTAATAAACCATAATTATCCCTTAACACAGAGCGGAAAGGACACTGTCAGATTAGAAAGATATTAGCCAATGAGTGCAAAGCTCCTCCTCTGATCACATGGTCTTAACATGGAAGCCTTTGTGTTGGGGACACCATACTGAGTAGTTACTAAACAGACTCATTCAGTACGAATCACTTAATGATGAGTCACTTTTTTGTGCCCCCTCAAGTAAAGTGACTCATATTGAGTAGTTACTAAGTAGTCCCTCAATACTTTATGATTATGACAAGAGGCTACTGACTTTTTACTGAGAATTCACAATTAGTTATGTAAAAACAAACGAGACAGAGTTCTCAAAAAATACATTAATCATACTAACACCACATATTCATAGTCACATTCAAGTCATATTCTGGAGCATTAGTGATGCTGATGCCTTAAAAATCAATGTCCAGTCCCATAGACCTTGCTTAAAACCTGCCATCTTCTGTTCGGCTCCCACAGCTGGACCGCTGTCCATAGGGAGCATCCTGCAGCCACTGATTCAGACCGTGTGCTTGCTCCTCCTCAGCGAGGGGTCTGTGCTCTCCTGGCTCTGCTGATGTTGCTGTCTCTCGGGACTCCTCTGCCACTCCTCTGCCGCTCCTCTCCCTTGGTTTGTTGTCAGCACATCTATGGTCCAGCAGGCACCGGTACACAGGAACCGAATTTTCAACTGTCTAGGTGCCTGTGTAAAGGGCATCACACCCACCACTCTGCTGCTGGTTCAAACTCACACCTCTGCCTCTGTAGAAGTCGTCCACGTCAGTACCAGCGGCTTAAAAAGCCAACAGCTGGAGATTCTCAGAGAAGAGTCTGTGCACCCCATGGACACCAGAAAGCAGCGTGTGAAAGAGAAAGTGTAGAAATCTATATGTGTGGCAGCAATCACTTCAGGGTGTCAGATCAGGACACTCTTGGTGTTCAGGTGTGGTAAAAAGATGCAGAGTCCAGGTCTGGGGTTTAGACTGTTTATTTCAAACAGAGGTACACAGAAAGGTGTGTGTGAAGTGAGTCTGCTGAAAAATAAAGGTGTAAAAATGCAGAAGTCCATCAAAGATGAGCTGTTTGTGTGTGGTTCTGTAGAAGAGTACAGGCTAATGAGAAATGCAGAATACAGCACAGACAGCAATGCAAACCGAAGCTGGACATCAGCATCTATCAGAGTTAAAGGCTAGGAATGACTGTGTAACAGGCTAGCCATTAGCAAACACACAATAAGCATTCAAACTGTGCAATATGTGAATGACAACCACTGTAACAGTCGCTAATTAAAGTCTGTGAGGTCCAATGAGCTCCTGTCGTCTTCCACACGTCTCACTCACTGCTGCAGTGTGGGCATGAGCTCACATGCACAGAGCCTCATCAGGCACAGTGTGTCATCTCTATGTGTGTGATATGTGTGTGTGCTGGTGTGATGGAAATGTCACTGCTAATGTTTTCCTGATTTTTGTTCCTCAGCTTGGTCAGTAAAAATGGAGATTACCCTCAGTAGCATATTTCCTGCCTCCCTGCAGGGGGCCGTGAGAGAGCCTGCCTGTGTGTATACTGACTATGCCCCATGCTTCCCTCAGAGCGTTATGTTGTTATATTGTTATTTGTGCACTTATGGTGGGACTGTGCTGAATGAACCTAACAACATCAAAATAAGCTCCTTATTCAACATGCACTTTTATTTTCTTCTGAGCAGATGCTTATATCTACATGTTAACCAGAGGGCGAGACATCCGGTGAAAACATTTTTAAAACCCTGTGCATATATGTATATGCATATGTGTATATTTTGATACAAAAAGAAAAGGTGGACAGCTTGAGGACTGAGAGAGAGCCTGCTTCCATGTGTGTCATGACTGTCTCTGAGTTACACTTGTAGAGAATAAAGGCACAGATCCTGTTTCCTGGTGTGTATGGCGTTCTTCAGCCTATGAGCAACCATCCTGCAGCTGCTGCATTCATTTAATAATCAATCAAAATTGTCGTTCGAGTGAGCAAGGCGCCTCTTCGAGAATCTCCGACTGTTGATTCATGGCAGTGGCTTTTTAAGGCATCAGCACCACTAATGCGACAGAATATGACTTGGATGTGAATATTAATGTACACGTGGTGTGAATACAAATATTTTTGAAGAACTCTGAACTCCCAGTAAAATCTCTGCAGCTACTTGTCATGCATGTAATTGTGAAGTAATAAGGGACTACTTAGTGACTATTCAGCATGATGTATCACTTTACTTAAGGGGGACACAGAAAGAGCAACTAATGATTAAGTGATTAGTAATTACTGAGTCATCACTAGTTTGTGCAACTCAGTGGCTGCTTCAGAAGTAATTGGGAATGACTAGACAACAGACTCCCAGTGTAACATCTGTGTATTTTTATATGTGTTTGTGTTCAAGGTGTGGGGACGGGACAGAGTCGCCTTACCTGATATATGAGAGGAAGGTCAGTAAGAACAGCAGACAGGCCAAGACATCAGCCCTGCCCACGATACCAGAGACCTGCAACACACACGTACACACAGATCTTAGTGATTACTCATGTGCCGGACAGCTACGTTCATGTAGGTCCCATTGTGTTTCTACGCTGCAGTGAAATGCACAACTTGACCCGCTGCAGAATTACAGTGATTATGGCTCGGGCAGGTGCCCATTATTCACAGCCAAGACTGAGTATCAGAGCTGCTCTATAACAGCTGCCCACATGTAGGCAGCTTGAGAAGATTTCTTTGAAGTTGAGCCTGCATCACAATGCTAACTGGGAAAAAAACATAAATGATCATACTGAAGCTTGTTTCCCCAACAGGTCCAATGGCAAAAGAGAGAAGCTCACAAACATTCTCCAAGTGTTTTAAGAACAGCATTCCAGGAGTCACATTTCCCACAATGCCTTTTAACAGATCCTAGAAAAAGCCCTCACACTTACTTGCAAAGTTCTTCTGTCTGAATGATACGTTCTGCAAGATGTGTTCAACATTTTGCAACAGCCTTTGAAATATGCATGGTAGGTGTGTCGAGGCTACAACACAAATAGCCATTAACATACCAAAGACGACGCGACACCAGCAGACACAGATTAAAACCCGAGGGACCCCCCATCCACCAGAGGTTTTCATATCTGTGCTGTTAGTGGTTTTGAAAAGGTGTAGAAATGAGTGAGTGGTTAAAATGTGGTGGGGGCGCCGCAGAGCATAATCTTGCCTTGGTCCCCACAAGGGCTAAAACCAGTCCTGGAGTCATGTTACATATACAGTAATACCACTCATGGATTTAATCTAGTATAGATGAAGGCCAAAAAGTTTAGTAATCTCCAGGCGTGCTATGGGACTCCTCAGGCTGTACTGTTAGCTTCCTGCCTGGGAAGGAACAGACAGTATGTGTTGCCTATCTTCTTAAATTCTGCTGTGTTTATCCATAAAATTGATCGACAGAGTCAGCCACAGTTCCAGATAGTGATTTTTGTGTGTGGTGAAGCAGCAGTCAACTACAGCCTGGCAGAAGAACAGTAAACATGTCCAGCAGACACTGATAAAGAGCAGGCCGGGAGGGGAATGACGATGGAGGGCAGTGAAGGGAGGAGGAACAGGAGAAGAGCAGGGAGAGGGGGGAGGAGGATGGACAGGAGCAGCTCCCACACACACACACATGCAGCTGGCAAGAAGATGGTGGGGGAGTGAATGGGAAACAAAAGAACAGGAGAGACATATTAAATTACAACAAGATAAAATTAGTCCTGGCTACAATGCTCAAAAGCTTTCATTGCCAAGGTATTCAATGCCAGAGTCTGTAATCGAATGCCTTGTTTTTGATGTTTTATTCAAGGTTGTCTCACACCACAAGAGAGATCATGACGGCACACTGTGTATCCAAGACAGAACTGTGGAAACACTACAGATTGTGAGGCGTACTTAAGTTGGTCAAAATGACCCAAACCAAAAAGAAACCAATGTATGTTTCTGCAGTGACAGGTCACACTAATCTAGTGTTTTCCAGGTATGAATTTGGTACCAACAGACAATTTCAACACTGTAATTTGATTGGTGTAAGAGCTGTTATGACAGTTAACCCACTTGGTGCCAGCGTTAGCCATGCTGAGCCTCATCTGTGATTTCAGCACCTCCTACAATATTCCGTGACTCCACATGTTACTCCGTCATGACAGAGTAACACATATATGCTGTGGTTACAGGACAACTTGTTGCTGTGAGGTTTGACAGTGCGGTAATTTGTCATCATTACAACTGGAACAATGACAGAGAGTTAACTGATGCATGCTAGCCGACTCTATTCCATATGTGCCTACAGGAGCTGCTGATGACTCGGCAGAATCTGAAATGAAATGAACAGTATCATCTAGTGGAAAAACATGTACGTTTGCACTATCCATGTGAAGGCTTAGTGTCCAAACTTGCTAGCATCCACGTTCCAAGTGGAATACAAATTTAACAGCACAATGGGTCCCCCCAAATATTGACTGTTATAAAGGTACAGACAGCTGAAATTGATTTTTTTTTTTTTAATGGAAAAATAAATATGATAATCAACACTGTGTGGGCTTTTGAAAAAGGGGAAAAAACTGGATCCAGTACATACATGTCATCACAGCCTTCCAACAGCAGCCAGTTCATAACCAATGTCACTGAGAAATATAAAACACACCCCAATGAGTGATGTCACTGCAGGTATTCCACCTTTGACTGTGATGGAGAACACTATGGTGTTTACTGCCGAGGTCCATTAATAATAAATGGGTTTCTAAGGGCAACCAACTGGTGTGATTAGATTTTCTTTATAGAAATGAAATAATAGAACAGAATGCATAGAACAGCCATCTCACTGCACCCCAGCTGCGTGTACACAGCCGCTGCTTGCTGCTTTGTTTGAACGTAAGGCTGGGTAACGGAATCAGCTCTCCTGTAATCACACTGCTCAATTCTGATATATCACGCTTCTGTCACACACTGTAAAGGTAGACAACAAGTCAGCAAGCCAGCATGAGAACAGAATGCTACAAACTGTTGGCAGACTGGGGAAAAAAACTACTACTATTCCCACTTGTCAGAGTCAGATATTAACAGATACAGCGCCATATTAAAACTCTGGACCTCAATCATGTCTAAACCCTGGCTTCAGCCCTGTCCCTAAAGCTCACTAATTAACACGGATCACAGTCATCTGATCCGTTGTTTTAGAGGGAGTAACAAGTGGAACTATTGCTTGGCGTACAGCAGCAGTGAGGAGAGTCTCTGCCGGCTGCCTGGCGTTCTCACAGTGACGACAAGTCTCCAGGAAATCACTGCTTCTCGGCTACATTTCACACGCTCAGCCATCACAGCACGTGGTGTTTGTATAGTGCTGCTCTGCTAATTTTCCCCCTACACACATAAGATTACCATAGGAATGATGAAAACTATGGAAATAAGAGCAAAGTTATAAGAAACTGGAATCATCGGAATATTCTTCAAACTTCACAGTGCCTGCAGGAAACACACACATACACACACACACACACACACACACACACACACACACACACACACACAATCATATCCCATCTTGCATGTATGCATGCATGTAATATTAAAATGTTATATTATGTAAAATAAAAATGATTCGTTGTAGTCTCTAGATTATGTACAACTGCAGTGTCCTTGGTGGACATAATTGAATGGGTGGGCCTGCATGCGAGAGGAAGAAGAAGAACATGCAAACTTCACACAGAAAGGGGGATCGAACCAGAGACATCCTTGCTGTGAGGAACGTGCACTACCTGCTGCGCCACCATGCCGCCCCGTGTTGTATGTAATTATCTATTCTAGTTCGTTTTACATTCTTACTTAAATGGATGTATGTGTGTTTTTTTTGTTATTAAGCAATAAAATATCTTTGACAAATCCAAAAATGTCCCATCACCTACATCTGTCTAGCAAAGCAACCACGAACAACAAAATGCAAACGTTACAAAGCACACTGCAGATGGACAATCTTCAAACTGTGTTCAAGTAGGGTGGATTATTCCTGCAAAGCTACAATCAAAGCCAAATGTCCCCTAGTCTCTTACAGAGGAAGGGTGTGTCTCCAGGAGACGTCTAGCGGAAGCAGCTGCAGCCTTCTGAAAACGAGGAGACACAGGTTTCACACTCACACTGACCGAGTTTCAGCTTTCACTTTGCTGTTTGCTGCTTTGTATGTGGAATTCTCCAAAACATACGGAGTGTCTGTCCATCAGGCAAAGTGCCTCTCCAACACACACACACACACACACACACACACACACACACACACACACACACACACACAACACAGAGTCAAAAACCATCCACTTATGGGTGTAAATAATCTTCTTTCATCTCCCTGATTCCCAGCGGTTTAAAGCACTGTACTAAAAGACGTTGCTTAGTCACCCACAAACACTTGGCTGGCCGGGATGGACGGAGATGAAAGGGAAGAGAACAGAGGAGGAAGCGAGGGATGAAGAGTGATTGAAGAAGAGGTACTAGAGAAGTGCAAGATGAAAGAAGAGTCGGGGGGAGGGGGAGAGAGGAAAGGGTAGAGTTGTCTCCCTGTATGTATAAAATATCTGTGAGTGAAGCCTCTATCTCCCTTGATACATACACACCCGTGCACACACACACACACACACATAATGAATAATAAGGTGTTTGGAAAGAGCAGTAAACAGATTCCTCTCTTTAAAGCTGCCGTCAGTCACTCTGTCCATTTAGATATCACACACAGACACACACACGCACGCACGCATGCACGCACACACAGCTGCTAAAGACTTCTGATGCCAGGTTTGATGGTTTGGAACAGTGCTGTTGTAATGACAGGCTGACTCTCTGCCACTACACCTCTTTTCTTCACCTTCACTCCATCACTCCTCTGTGTGACCCTTCCCTCTCTTCTCTTTGCTCTCCTCCTCCACTGTCAACCTTCTGATCCCATCACTCCATCATGTCTTTACTCAGTGTCCTTCACTTCTTCCTTAGTGGCCTGATGTTCAGAGTGTGTTGCTGAAGGATGGTGGATCTGGACTAAGACATCACGTCTTTGCATCCACAGCTGGTGTCAATGAGCCCAATGTGCTAATTAGCTAGGCAATAACACCCTCACACACATACATACATATATGTGTATATACACACACACACACACACACACACACACACACACACACACATATACATATACATGTTTTAATTATGTAATATTACACATATGTGCAGCATATGTCATATACACACACTAACAGATATAGCATGTAGTACAACCATGTAAAACCACAATAACAATATAGTGGTAAAATGATATTATGATATATTGATATAGCGAATACAATACAATGTAAAAGTAAATGATAAAAGTAAAACTGGAGTATTTGCATGACACATTTTCATCTGGGGATTTGACTTGAAAGGTTTGGAAAGGGCCTGGAATGAAACACCACCAGGGCCAGCTTAAAGGGGCATTCCACTCATTTTACACACGGAGATCAGTGTCGCACACACTTTGAGAAAGCAGCTGTATCATGTCTTCTGCAGCTCTGGAGGAGCTCTGTAAAGTCTGAGAAGATAACCCTAATGTCATCAGGGTTATCTAAGACTGGGCTTAAGCTTCATCTTTTTAACAAAAAGCCTGCGTGATTACAAAGCTCCGTGGGGGCTTGGAGACAGAGGAGACACGAGCATTTACAGGCAGGAAGGAAAATCTGCATTTGGCTGCATTATTGGACAAGTGTTTTTGGTACTTGACTCATAGAAGGGACTAAAAGTCAGAGCACGACTGCCTTTGCAGACTTTAATCTGTCTCTCACATGTTCCAAACTTTATAGAAGCACAATAAAATGCTCACTGGAATGCCCCTTTAATCTGATCAAGGTGTTTACAGGAGGCATTTTAATTGTAATTCAGCTGTTAGTGTGATTATTAGTGGAATAAAAGGCTCCGTATGGATACAGCCAGCATGACAAAGAGAGGAGGAGGAGGAAAGAAACATACCTATTTGTCTCTCTCCCCATGTCTCTGTCTCTAATTCAGGCCTATTACATAATTCTGTAGGAATCTGAGCTCAGCTGCAGCTGCCTCCCTGCATCCAAACCCCAGCACAGGGGGAGAGGAAGTGTAAAAGTGCAGCTCGGTTAAACACACCCAAACACACACATACTGAGAGTGTGTGACTTTTTCCAGGCAGACTTTCACCCTGGGCACATTCTAAGTACAGTTTTGTATCTGCAGTCGTCTGTCCCTCGGCTCTGTCTGTCCTAGACTTCACCAACAGCCCAAAACAGCTTTATTTAGTTTATGTGTGTGTGTGTGTGTGTGTGTGTGTGTGTGTGTGCGTGTGTGTGTGCGTGTGTGTGAGGGCCCACAGCGACACAGCACACATATGGTTGATGGTATCCACACATGGCCAGCATGCTATCAGCAGAGAGAGGAGGAGAGGAGGTGTGGATGAACAGAGCCTTTCAGCTCTGAAACAGGAGCCCCATTCACAGCCCCACTGACTGACTGCCAGAGCGGCCATATTGGACACAGAGAACAGGAGACAGTCTGAACCCGGAGACACACTGATACTGGCTCTGTTGAGGTTCAGGCTGAGTTTATTTAGAATGTCAGATTAATGATGAACAACTGCAGGGAAAAGGAGACGTTCAGCCTGTGATAGAAACAGCCCAGAGGGTCTTATTAAACGTCCCGCTATTCCAAATGACTACAAAGAGGGAAAAAAAACACAGAGAGATGCGGATGTCTGATTGCAGATCGGGGTATTGCGTAATATCAGAACTCAGGAAATTGAATAATGGTACAAAAACAGAACACTTCCACATAAATGACTAAAGAAACTCATTCAGCCCAGAAAGCAGCCTGACTGTTAACATGCAATGAAACATTTTACAGCTTTCTTTCTAAACTCTGTCAGCATGTAATAAGATTCACTGAACACACACAGCTGTCCACCGCTTCAGTCTTAGTTGATGCTGGCTCCGCTTTTTTCGACTTGCTCCCACATCTTGCTGTGAGACCATGGCAACCGCAGGAAGCACGACATAAAGGAGCTGACTTTACCGCTCTGAGTTATACACCTCGTCACCAGCAGCGAATTAATGAAGAGGCACAATGTTGGAGCAACATCAGCTTCAAAGTTTCCAGTCTGTGCAAACCTAAGACTCGGGGGGATCCAAATAAGCATCGTGAAGTTAGTTATCGTGTGAATGCAGATTTGGCCCGCTCGCTAACAGTCAGCACTGGCAGCGGCAGCAGTGACACACAGCTCATGGAGGCAATTAAGGCACTTTACAAGCCTTAGAGCTCAGTCCCCACAATTAACATCGAAAGTCATACTCTTCAAATTTCTAGATTCAGTGCAACTTACGCTTTGCAAGTATCTCATTATCTCGGATTTTAGTCGAAAAATAAACGTCCGTAAATCCAAAAAGAGACACTCCTTGTAAGCACTTGCCTTAGATTCATCATGTTTTCTTCAGTATCAAACTAATCCAGTGACAGCACGCTAACTCAGGCGTACTTTGAATCATGCCAATTGATTCAACACATATAGGCTGCATGTGTAAGTGCAGTGCTTGCAGAAAAATGTTACTCTTAAAGTCTATTTTCACTGGAGTGTCTGTGTGTTGGGCTCTGAGCAAAACGGGAGTGACCGACACTCAATCCTGCTAACATTGTTAATGTGCTGTTTTCATTATCCGGCCTGTGTCAACATTATGTTATGGTCACCACCTTAATTAACCATGTTGGCAATACTAACTTCTGCTAATTAGCTGATGAAGAATACAATTAGTTTTTGCAGGTACCTGATGTTGGCAGGAGATGGGAAGCACAAAGCTATTGTTTCTGTACAATTCACTGGCAAATCATTCTTCAGTCTGGACTAAGGTGATGCACCAAACAGTACAGCACTACTACACCTACAAAAAAAACCAAGAAACACCTTCAAAGGCTGAGAGCGGCAGCTGTGTGTGAGCTGTGTGTGAGCTGTGTGCTGCGTCTTTCCTTTTGTTTACAGATGTGCTTTATTCCTGCTCCTACGGAAGGGTGTTCACACAGCACTACAAACGTATTGAAAATAACAATGTTGATCCCATGGTGCTTTTATCTTGAAAAGCCTGCCGGCACCATCTAGGCTAGGCTAGGCCGAGATCCGTCATTTAGCTTTTGTAGCTGATGATATCAGCTAATGTTGTAGGCTATCTAAAGAGGAAAGCAAACTGCCATCCATGTCAAACACACCGTGTCTGATGCTGCTCGCTGTTACACTCTGACAGTGAAACAGCTTGGGCAGAAACTAACAAACTTTTATTAAGACGTCTTGTTTACAACAGACCTAATGGAAGAACTCTGACTAGAGAAAGGAGCCAAACAGCGAGCTGTGCTGCAGAACGCTTCAACCTCAGTGAAAACAGTTATGTGTGTGAATGGCCGCTAAGTGTTTCAGTTCAGATAAAGTTTAGTCGTGCAGAGGACTGGAGGCTGCTTCTGGTTTCTGATCCTTTCTAGCATGTGACCGGGTGAGTGAGGAAGAAGGTCAGTGGAGAACATCATCATGAGAGCGACTGGCTCTGTGAAAATCCCCCCCCCCCCCATGTGTCTGTGCCTCTCTGTGTGAGTCTATCTCTACCAATCTCATTCCTTATCACGGTGAGAAAAATGAACTCCATCTGCTCTTAATGATGGAGCCTGTTTATACTGAGGTGCAGTCTGGGGTATATCATGCTCCCTGTGCTGGTGTGTGTGTGTGTTTGTGTGTGTGTATAGGAGACTTTCCATCCACTTTTAATATATTTGCATAACACTAGCTGATGGAAACTGAACATTCGGATTACAACACTAGGACTGAGCTTGGATAGCAAGCTTTGAGTCTTGTTCCAAAGATGGTAGAATATCTAAATTCTCTGAGATCTGGAAGCTGGTGAATCTACTAACAAGGAGTTTTTGGGAGGTCTGCAGGTCAGCGCCTCCGTGAGCCTCTGAGGTCTACATTCCATGTCTTTGTCGATCTGTAGAGACATTTCTGCGGAGCTTCACAAAAGCTGATTACAGATCTCAGCTGAATCTCATTTAGATGAGATATTTCAAACGTATGCAAAAACACTGAAAGCTATTCCAAAGCTGAAAAAAAAGATTCCGAATTTGATTCAGATTCCATGAAATGCTTTCGAATGGAGAGCAAACGTGACTTGTTGGAGGGGTGGTGCACAGGGGCCGGCAGCCAGCTCTCCCCCCTCTCTCCCAGTCCGAGTGTTTCTGCCTGTTCTGGCAGTTTGACTGGCATGCTGGGAGACGAGCAGGGAAATCAAACTCTCGCCTACGCCGGCCCGGAGACTCTGAGACCTTATTTCTGACTCCTTCACGCTTCCTGCTCTCACTTTCTTTTCTGTCTTGTCGTCTTGCTTCCCTCGCTCCCAGCTCGCTTTCTCTTCCTCTTCTCTGAACCTTCCCTTTGCTCTCTCCTGTCTCCGTCTCCGTGTCTCTGCCTCTCTCTGTGCAGGGAGTCATGGGAGCGCCCTGGCAGGAGGCCTGTCCTGTTACAACCCCTGCTGCTCTCCATTCATCTCCCCGTCGCTCGCTGCCTTCCTCCCTCTCTGCCTGCATGGCGTTCCTTTCATCGCCCCCCTCAGCCATATCTCATGCATTTCTCTTTCTTCATTCAGCTCTTTCTCCATGCTGCACATATTCTTCGCCTCCATTCATCTCCCAGCCCCCCCCACCCCCACCCCCACCCCTTGCACTCATCCCCATTCCAATATCTCTGCAGTACTTGTGTAGTGAACTTCTGAGCACTGACTGTCACCTCACCTGTTGAAGTGAGGGGGAGAAATAATAATCTGCTCTGCTCTGCTCTGCTTTTTTTGCATAGATTCCACTACTTGACTCACCGTCTCTGGGAGTCAGACGAGGGAAACGTTTCCCTCTGGGAATCTCATGCAAAGTAGAGCAGAGGTTGTGGGTGTGAGAGCTGAATTCAGCTGACGTACAGGGACACAAAAGACTCACTGAAAGCAGGAGTGAATGAAATAATAATGTGATACTGTACTGATCCCAAAGGACCTGCTCTCCTCCTCAAAGATACTGTTACAGGGTGGACACCGGCACCATGAAGGGCAGACCACAGACGGAAACCAGGCCTCATTTCTCAAAGGTAGAAAGGTAGGTTCTTACAAGTACAACAGAACTGTAATGTAAAGGGGTCACTGCTTCTAGAGAGCATGCATGCTTCCCCTTCTCTTTCAATGAAATCCTCAATGTTACTTAACCTAGAAAGACAAGAGTCTCCTGGATAATCTGACAATCCTACGAGGATTTTTTTTCATTTTTTTCCCCTAAGTTTGGCCTGGTATATACTACAAAACCCATGAGCCTCAGCTGCTGCTGCTGCTGTGTACTGTGCATTGAATTCAAAACACTTTGTTTGACTCAGGGACAAAACACAGCACCATCACTGCTGTATTCAACTGAAGCAAAAACACCGAAGTTGACAACTGTCACTCATTAGCAGCACACATAAGAGAACGTCAGCATCTTCCATTTTGTATGTCCACATGCTTGCACCTTGGAGATTTTGCTTAAAAAAACAGATATTTTCGAACAAGGCTGTTCATCTTTTGTACTGATGATTCAACACGGAGCTTCGCGTCGATCCGAGCCGTAGAGGAGCCTCGACTGTCAGTCACATAACAATGTCAGTGGGAAAAAAGAATGCCACTATTCCCTCCATAACCAAGGGCGCGCAAAATAGTCCCTTACACTCTATTGTTCCATCTGACTTCAGTGGAGGCACTTTATCTAACACAAGGCAGGCCGCCTCCACTAGAATGCTGCAGGAAACCTCGACCATTTATGAATTTATTATTGACCGGCCTGCAGTATAACAGCTGCTACGATGCCCATCATCTACTGCACTTCATGTGCATGCAGCTGCTCCACAGTTCACAGCATATCAAGAATCAGATTCTCAGGAGTGTGACAATAGCAGCAGACCACAATGATGCACTGACAGAGGGCTTTTATTGTGAAGTAGCTGCACCACAGAGGTTTAAGTTAACCTGGAATGCTAACCCACTGCTTGGATCTGCAGCTTTTGTGAGATCAGAACAGAATATTCATACAGATATGGAGTTACTAGGGAGAATATTCTAATTGTTGTCTGGTGTTAAATGCCAGTTTGACCACAGTTTAATCATCAATGGATGAATGAAACACACCTTTGGAAACAAGCAGCTGTGTCTTGTTCACATATTGTTCGTATGACACCCTGATTTGTGTGTGTGTTGAAGAACATTTGGCCTGTTTAAAGACTGCATCATCATACTGTAATGTAACAGGCCTTTTTCGTTTTTTCAGACATTCTAAACGATGATTACTTCTCATGTTCACAGTGAAACAAGCATTGAACAGGTGTGATTTGGTCCTCTTTTGGCCATAAGAAGCATCAGCACAAGACAAAACCAGCAGAGCGTGTTAACTTTGTCGTCTGAATCTGCTTCCACGTTTGTCTGTCTTGCACTAGGCTGCATTTTAAATAGAAAAAAAATAATAATGCCAATTTAATTCAGAAAAGAATTGACCAGGGAATATCCACAGGCAATCCATTTTCTTCATTGTCAGAGCACAATGCTCAGCCAACCAGTCAGCCAACCAGTTCCAGCTGAACTGAACTGATGAGGACTAAGAGACACGTTCCACTTCACCACACTTCACGGCTTTCCAGGGAAGGTGAGGTGCAACATGGTGTGATTTTCCTCCCACTGTTTCTACAGAGCTGTACTGGTCTAGCTCAGAACACCACGGGCACATGTAATCCCTTACAAAAAAGAAGTTTATTTAAGTATACTATTAGTATACTTCTTTTAAACTAAAAAAATAAGAGAGTATACTTTCAGTTTACTTTTGATGTACTTATCAGAGATATACTTGACAAAGTTATACTTAAGTGTACTTGGCTTATACTGAAAAGTATACAGAAAAGTCTAAGTATATTTGGCTTATACTTGTATTTGAACTTTTGATCGAGATATACTTAGGAAAAGTAAAATAATGTTCAAGTATATTTGGATTGCAGTTGTGCTTATTCTTTTGATAGCAGCCTATTAAAACATTTTTCCCATACATATTAGCTTCTTTGAAGTACACTGAAGTATGTTTTACATTCTATCTCATGAACTTACATATTCAACAAGTAAATTTGCAGTAACAAGTCAGCTTTGGGGTGCAATGGTACATGGGTGGAAGTGAACTTCATCTTTTATGTAGTGTTATTAACCCGCACAGAAACAGATAAACATTTGTCTTATTTTATTTGAGAAAAAAATTGACATTTCTTCCAAGGTCTCAGTATCGTGACAGACTTGATGCATACTGGCTGCTATTATGAGCCATTACATATTAAGTATACCTAAATAGTAATCTAGTAGTATATTTTAAAGTGTGAAAATAATATAGAAGCATCATAGCTCAGGTGGTAAGATGTGTGCCACATGTACTGAGGCTGTAAGTCAAGCCCCCCCCCCTTTACTTAAGTATACTTAATAAAATGAACTTGAAGCATACTTCTTTTTCGTAAGGGATGGTACGTGTGCTTGTCCTGATTGGTTTTGGTGGAACATTTGCACATGGGTAGGCGAGCCCTGGCCGTAAAATGGCTAAATACTTTTTATGGTGCCAACTTGACAAATGTAAACCGGCTGAACAATATTGACGATGCAGGCCACAATGTATCTCACTAAATCCATGAGAACACTACACTCCCTGTTCACAACCCCCTGAGCATTATGGGAGCTTTAGCTCCACAACACAAAATTATCCCCCAAAATTAAAGTAAGACAATAATTATACACTGACATAAAAATAAACACAACACTTTTGTCATCTCTCTCATTTTTCACCAAGTAAAAGAGCGAAGACTTCTCTCAAATTCTGAGCACATTTGTTGAAATCGGTGTGAGAGAGCACTTCTTTGCCAAGGTAATTCATCTGCCCGAGGGGTGTGGCACATTAGCATACTGATTAAACACCGTGATATTGAGCATGTTATGTGCCTCAGGCTTTTCACAATAAAAGGCCACTCTAAAACGTGCAGTTTTACCTTGAAAAAAAAGACATTTATTAGGTAGTGAACCATAGATTTCTCACTGGGAATTACGAAAATGAGCACTGAAAATGTTGAAAATGCTTGAGTATTCTTTTAAGGGGCCCCTCAGGAGCCGCGGTTGCAGGATTAGAGCTGGTGAAATGGGTGGCAGTGTTAGGGAGGGAAAGGTCAATGCTCTGACGGCAGCTACTTCAGTCACAGAACATTTAAAGAAAGGTAAATGTTTCAGACTAGACTGAGAAAATGTAAACCACATCTCATTTTCTTTACTTGTTTTTGGTTGTAACTCTTGCACGAACTCCCTCCTTGTCTCAGTTAGCGACAGTCTGTGTGTCATGTACTCACGGCTTCGGTGTGGACGGGGTGCACGGCGAAGAGCAGCGCCGTGACGAAGGCCAGACGCGAGTCTTCGAACGCACAGCGCTCGCACGTGTGCATGAGCAGGCAGGTTACGGCGCAGTGCAAACACACGTTGACGATGTGGAAATAGAAAGGCGTCATGCCGTGCAGCAGGATGTTCAACCTGTCAGACGGGCAGAGAGAGAAATATTCAGCGCTGTGGGATGAGACAGGAGCTGCATTTGTAATGTCTGATGTGTGAAAGTGATCCATGCATGTGTGAAAGATATTAGAAAGGATTAAAACTCGTACAAAGAAAGGCTGATAGATGCTTAAATATGAATGGATACATTCATTTTCCCATGAAGTCAAACCATATGAAGTCAAAAAGGGTCAATCTTATCAGTACAAACCCCTGTGGATTCACTGTGGGAATCTCTAAAGTCAATTACCTTTAACATTTCCTGGATTAACTGTTTGTTTTGTTATCCTGAACAGAATCTCAATCCATTTTCTGCAGTGCCACGAATTTCAAATGCAATTAGTATTATTGCTTTGAGAGAGAACGTCGGATTCTCGACACCAAATCACACCCTGCTTAAGATCTTCCAGCAGCTAATCCCTCAGTGAGGCATAACAGTGAGATATCCAATTTTCACCCAGTTTATCGTAACTGGTATTGTGCTGTGACAGTTCCCGCTCCACCCAACAGAACATCAACAGCGAAACCGGAGAGTGAAGCAGCACGGTGCTTCATGTTCCAGCTGTGACTCCGTGATAATTGATTTTACATTTTACAACCTCTACCTGGAGCTAAATGATTCCAGGAAATGACTGAATTGTGATTTTGATGACTCTGATAACTGCGACTGCAATTTAAATTGTGGATTTTTCCTATGAATTTAAGTCCACTCAAAAAAGGGTTTTCTTCGTTATTTTGTTTGGATGTTCAATCTTCACTGTGCAATGCTTGTATTCACATTCAAAGAGGAAAGTTCCGGCAGGATTTATGACATCACAACGAGTTTGAAAGCCAGTCATGGTCCAGTACGTAACAAGTGTGATGTGGAAACCTGAAGCCTCCAGGTCACACACACACTGTGAATGGATTTTCACGAGTCCATTTTCATGTGGGACAAGGAGTGGATGTAATTTTAAGAACGCTAACAGAGGTTAGGGAACATCTGTGGACAAACCACGTCAGACACAAATTGTTATTACAAGCATACAGTTACATCTGCAACTGGGGCTTCATTTTCACTGCCACATTAACCAGATGTCACCCTCAGAGGAGCCCTTTTTCTGTGTGTGTGTGTGTGTGTGTGTGTGTGTGTGTGTGTGTGTGTGTGTGTGTGTCTGCAGGCGCACTGGAGCCAGGGCAGAGCCACCAGCTGCTTCTCATCACTGCAATCAAGACCTCTAGTAATACTCAGCCATGCCACTTCCACCCAGTCAGATCTTTGATTTCACTTCCAGCGAGTGTGTGCTGCCCTTCCAGTCATTGTTCACCAGTTCTTGCATCGTCTGTCCTGACTCTGGTCCGTCTTCACCACCTGGTCAAGTGTGCTGTTCTGCATTCAGCCTGTTGCTCCACTGCAGAACCCCGCTCAGCTCATTGCCTTGTGTGTAGACACATGCGGACTGCACTATGCTGTGTGACTTCTGCCAACACATCCACCTGAAGTACCCCGCTAAACTAGGTTGAATCTGCCCACAACACCGTCATCATCGCTTTTTCGGATATGTCATCTTTTGAATGTGCTCTTGTTTTCCAGCCCCCCTTCTTTCCATCTCAGGAAGTTTAGGTCGCAGTATATTCTGTCCAGGACCATCTGCACCGCTGCTGTTGGACCTGGAAGAAGGCCCAAGCTGCCTTTCTCCACGCCTCCACCAAGGCCCAGTCCCGAGCTGACCGTCGCTGTACCCCAGCACTGGTCTACACTCTGACCGAAAGGTACGGCTCTCCTGTAAGAACATCTAAAAAATGTTTCCCCTCGGTTCATTGGTCCTTTTTGAAGTTGAATGTGTCATCAATCTCTGTGCTATACGCTTAAAACTTCCAGCTCATCAGGATCAACTACTGAACACGTAAAGAACACTTTCTGCGACTGCTTTCTGAGGAATACGCACAATGGATTCCTTTGAATTCGACGTGAGAAACTATACAGGTGCAACCTAAGTCTCTAAAATTGCATCCACGTTTCCCTCACTTGCATCTTTTCCTTGTGTCTTTTTGCCCCCCATCGAGGAAACAATGTGAGGAGAGAAGAAACGAGGAGTGGCACATCCTTTCTTCTGAGGCGTCACATGAAATGAAGTCCGCTGATCACAGCTGGATACACAGCTGTCAGTCGGCTTTAACAGCTGTGATGATGAATTTGGCTGCACGTGCACACTGTGCTAATACCAATAAAGGCACACCGTGTTCATTGCCAGAGCAGCAGTTTTCTCTCTGCACCCTGTTACCTGTTTAACAAACACCTGCACATGACTAACAACCTGCATTCTGTATTTGATTCGTACTGTGTCCTGCCCAGAAGCACAGGAAGCATCTCTAATGGCAGAATGCATTTATGTCTATTCATTATGTGCAACTGTATTTACTGATATTCTCAATGTGAAATCATAATTTAATCACCCAGAATGTGATTATTGAGTCTTTTGAGCATTGGAAATCATTTATTAGGCTAAATGGCAGATGAATGATATAAAAAATGTTTCTTGCTGACTGACAGACTCCCTGCAAGACTCCTGAAGTTTCCCTGGCTGTAACTGAATCCATAATAAAAATGAACAGATCATGAAAAGAAAACTTTGCCATACATGAAGAAAAGTGTTTGTGGTTCTTGTGTTCAGTATTGAAAACAAAATATGAAACTTGGGAGGTGAAGCAGTCACCTGCCTTCACTCTGCTGAATCTCCAGCGATGCTCCAATCAACTGCAGCATCCAATCAATAACTGACATCCAACAGACAGACGTGCCAGCTGGTCAAAAACTTCACATGTATCCTCGCGCGCTGTTTCACCCATCCCTGCCAATCTTCCATACACCTGCATGTCAGGCATTGGTGGTTCAGTGGTAGAATTCTCGCCTGCCACGCGGGAGGCCCGGGTTCGATTCCCGGCCAATGCAATACTTACTTTAACTTTGTCTCACTTAATTTCCCCAGCGTGAGATCAATAAAGTCCTAACTCATCTTACATAACATGGGAAACATATTTCAACAGTCAACTTATTGTCTCAAACATATAAATATTTGGGGCATTGGCTTTGGCAGGACAAATGATGTTCTGTCAGGCCTTAAAGAGGTTTGGGTCTCAGTTTAAATTCTGTACTGAGCTTTATCATGTGAAGCCCGTAACTCCCACATCTCTAATAGCCTCTACTAGTGGAGATCCCAAAGGTTCCAAAAATACCAAGTGTCAGGCTGAATTTTGGGTAAATATGTAAAAAAAATTATACACAAAACAGCAAGTGCTTGCATATTAAGCAGCCATAAAAACATTCATCAAACAGTCTGGGTTTAAATATTTAACTCAGGGTAAACATCATACAGTTCAGCGAAGAGTTAGAACTATATATATATATATATTTGTGTAGCCCAGTCAAAAAATATTTCATTTTACACAAATATGTTAACAAATACAGATGAAGTATTCCATTTAAACTAGTTCATTGGAGTGGTCATAGTGAATTAAAAATGCTGCAGGTGGATGAACAAATCTTTGTCAACGTGTTAATTAAGTGAAATTCAAACAGTTCATTTACTGTACATATAAGAGCGCCGTGGTTAGCTCACCACCTCATGCGAGAGGGCGCAAGGTTGTCCATCTTGACATTTTGTCAGCTGCACCAGTTACCAACTCATCAGCCCTATCTGGCAGGCAGAGAGGCCCGAGGTGAAGCCACGGGCCACTGAGACGACAAAACAGAGTAATTAGAGCTTTGTCCATTACTTTGATTGAAGCAGAGTTTTGCCAACAGGCAATGGGCATGCTGCCACCTGCATAAGGTGAATACCTCTGTATGTGTAGTGTTTGTGCTGCTTCATCAAGATAAAGCCTGTTAAATGTCAGATGTTAATAGCGATGAGCGCAGTAGGAATATTCGCACCTATTTCAGTGTAGTAGCAGCTAATGCTACTGTGTGTCGCTGTCAGCACTGCCAGCTAGTTTAATGCTCAAACAAACTCGGCATGGGCAGTAAAGAAGGTTCGGGGTGAGAAAACTGTCATGTACACTTGTTCAACAGAGGAGCAGGAAACACTCCTCGGACTCAATGGAAGAGTAGATATCACAGCCATCACCTCATCTGCTACCGCCATCCTGCCTGTAGCCCCACTCATCATTCTCCTTGTCGTGCATCAGCCAGTTCATCATTCATCACCCACTTTTCACATGACAACTCAGGGATTTGTATTAACTAGCAGCCATTTGTTTTAGGTCTCTACTCCTAAGCAAAGAATCAGGAAGTTTTGTTTTGGTTTAAAAGTATGGAATTAAATAAGGGTCATATCACCATTTCTGTACAAAAAAAATGCAAATATGTACCTGAATGTATGAACGCCAGTTTCAAACTGGTTGTCCTGAGTTGGTGTTCTACACAAAAATATCCCAGTTTTCAAAGAAAGAGAAAGTCGGTTTTAAAGAGCTCCTGGAGGCTTACTCCTTCCTTCGTAAAGTACTTAGCAACAAAAACACGGAGTTCATGGAGTCCATGGTGTTGAAAGGTGTGTTAAGCATTGAAATAATTATCCCCCACCCAGATGACAGCGCCTGTGGTGCCTGCATACGGGCACCCTGCATGTACGTGAACACGCGGTGCACTCAGGGTCCATGGTTGGGGCTTTGAAAATATGGTTACCTCACAATAAATAATAAAACTGAACAATGTCTACTGAGCACCTAAATGTAGTTGGGTTAAAAAATAGTGAAAATGATACAAATCTAATAAAAAAAAAGTGACTAACTGTATTTAATTCCAAAAAAATGTCATTTTTGTTCTGTATCATTCCCGTCAGACATGGCGCAGCTAACTTGCATATGACTGAATGTGAAATGCCAGGTTCATTGCCTGTGATCTGCTTAGAGCAGCCTCATGGAAGTGATATCTGACAATTCTTTATTGTATAAATAAAGGAAATTTAAAAGGAAGTCATTTGGCATTTTCAGAGTCATTCTGTTGAGCTGAGATGGATTCCAATTTCTCCTAAAAAAAAAAAAAAAAAAGCTGGTCCACGTGTTCTGGAAGATTTCAGTGTGACAACCAAATTGGAGAAATTATGGCCAAACATTATCTGTGTTTATGAACCCTACTTTCCCATGTTTTAGTGTTCAAGTGGGGACAACAGTTTCTGAAACTAGTCCAGGATTGAGTGAGAGCGCTGCAGCTGGCAACCGCAAAACGGGCTGCAATGTAATCCCTCCAGGCATTTGAGCACCGTCAAATTACGTCCACTAAAAGTGTTTATTCTTGCCACTGACAGGCTCAGATTGTTGTTCTAAGCGTCTGACAACATTATGGAAGGGTTCCCTGCAGAGAGAGACCTTTCTGTTAAAAAGTGAGATCCTTTTGTTTAATTAGAAACAGCTGCTTTATCGCTCTCACCAAAGCCACCAGACTCCATTTACAGAAACAGTCATTTAAGCATTGTAAAACACACTTCATTCAAACTCGACAGAAACAAAATAAAACCCACCAAAACCTTCTTCATCTTTCACTGTTCTAACAATCACCGCCGACTTTGGTTTGGTCCAAATAAACTCTTAATTCACTGAGTTAGATGTGAAAATATCAGGAGAGGATCGAGAGGGAGGGCAGACATCAGAGAAGCAGCGGGGGGAAACAGCATGTAGAGCCAGAACACTTTGACATCTAACTTGGGAATTATTTTCACCGCACACACTGACTGGAGAGATTTAAATACGTGGGACTTCAACAGACTTTCCCAGTAAAATAACGGCAATTATCAGATTCTGTTAGCCCTCAGAGGCTGCTGGTACCAGTCGAGCAATGTTAGCTATGGTAATAAAGTCAATGATCACTCAGAGTTAAAAAGCAAAGCTCTCAAAAAGGCTCTCACTCACTTGGCGTGAGGTCGCCTGTCTTCAGTGCTCCAGATAGCTGCTTTTCATCAGACTGCTGAGTTTCTTTATCTATTACAATAGGCTTGTGTTGCACCTGCACGCACACACAGCTGTTGCATGTTTTAACCCTATTTTGTTGATTTATTTCAGTAGGTTCTAATTGTATGAATGGGTATTGCAGGGAATCCCTTTTTCCAGGATTAAACCCTAAGTAAGGATCTCAGACACAGTGAAAATCTGATTTTTATTAAATATTGTCTTTCTGTCCACCAACAGTGAGATGCATAATTTATCCATCCAGAGATGCAGAGGCGTGCAACAAGGCTGAGTGAAGTCCTTTCCTCCACCTCTCTGTGGACACACAGGCCAGCAGGCCACTTTGTGAACACATGATTGTATGTACATGGGCTCAGGAACACTTTGTAAACCATTCATTTGCAAATGATTGCACTCTGTTTCTATTTGTGCTTTACACAGCATTCAGACCTTTTTGGACTCAGGGTTGGAAATGAAACTGTTAAAACATATTCTGACAGAAACTCTGACACTTACTCCTGTCATCACTTGTGTCCCCAGGACATGAAGACATCAGGCTATCTGGTGCCAGCTCTTGTAGTCTGTCATCTCCTTGACCCTCTTTGTCAAAGACTGGAGTCACTAGACAGTAATAAACTGACTCAGAGACAGTTCTGTGTCTTTTATGATATTATGACAGGATTAGCCTCCAATACTGCTGACCACAAATGCAAGCAATGGTGACAAGTAGGCAACATTTGGTGCAGGAACACTGATAGGAAAAGAAAACATTAATCATTTGATACATCACAATCAAAGAAAGTTTCAATTGTTCATTTTTGTTTTCTTTGGGCTTTTCATACCAGCTCTAATCAACACTTTGTCTTTTATCAGATTTGGGTTTAATCCAAACTGAATGTTAATCAGATCAAAATCTTTTTAAAATCTCTTACATACACAACCAGGAAAACGGTAGCTCAGACAGGAAATGTGATCAGTACGGTCCTGTGATGCAGAGAAGACGTACTGTTGGACTGTCTGCTGGCAACGACATGCTTAATGGTTCATTTAGGCAGGATGCAGTACATAAGGATTGAGTAAGTAGTAGGCTGTATGTCAGTATGTGATTCTGAACACTGTGCCAGTCTTGCCCGGTCCAGCATGGGAGCAGCATTGACGAATATGATCGAATGGGCCCTAAAAAAACAAGATTAGCTATTTATTACATTTCTGGGTTTGTGCCAGCCACGGGTAAAAGTCCCCTGGGTCCTGCCCGTACTACTACAACCCCCTTTAGACCACTAATAACTACACAGCTACACAGATCAGGAGCTACACGTGATACAGTCAGTCCCTCAGGAATAAGTACGATTTTTCCTTCCTGATTGCGACTGAAGCAGAGACCGAGTGAAAACTGCATGTTAAGTGTTAAATGTTTCTTTCTAAGTAAAGTCGAGCTCTAAGGCAACACCAAACAGGGAGAGCTGAACAGACCATGACTTCACATCTGAACTCCTTATCTCTAATTGTAATTAGTTCTCATGGGGTCCTCTGTGAGCCTTCATCCAGTCCATTTAGCGATGAAGGAGACTCTGGCCTCCCTCTTTTATTCATAATTCAATGAGACTGATAAAACCTGCTTGAGCTTGCAGAGAGCTTTAACCCTCACCATTATCTCAGCCTGACCTTGGTTGATGCTGATCTGCCCTCACAGCTGATGCTGAGATGAGTGTGGAACAAGTGAAGGGCCGTGAGATGGATTTCCCCGAAGACCAGCCGGGGTCCTGACCCATGGGCAAAGTGAGGGCTTCAGAGGAATTTAAATTTCTCATTTGAGGAATTTAGCTGATGTGCTTACCCACAGAGACTTACAATGAGGGAGCAGGTCGGGGTTCAGTGTTCTGCCCAAGGGCATTTTGACAGGGAGCATGGCTGCTGATGGACACATACTGGCTGCTGATGGAATCTAATCTGTGACCTTTGTGTGATGGGCCGCCTCTACAACCAGTACTCTCAAGCATGAATTACAATGAGCCAGGGCCTGCCAGGATATTTAAATATATGCTATTATCATTGGTATTATTGTGGGTGATTGGTGATTTTACTTCAGACTGTGTAACTTTTGAAAGATATAATCATGCATTCTTTCTCTTACAAATGAAAATTTGTATTCCTACGCAATAAAATGCCCTCTTGCTCACAGGGCTCTACACTAACTTTTCCACTGGTAGCACTGGTGCGACCAACTTTCTCAGTTGGTCGCACCAGCACATGATTTTCCTATGAACTGGGCACATGCCTTGTCATTGGCATAGGTTGGGTTCACATTCAGCCCGTTTTTTTTTCATCAGTGCGATCTGGGATTTGAATTGTGTGAACGGGAGTTCCTCTTTCGCTATGTTATAGGCAGTGTTAAACTTAATGACCATTTCGTTCTCTTCTGTTGAGCGATTACTCTCATCCATCCGCTGAAAAAAAGTCGGGAGGGGCTCAGTGTTTCGGGTGATGCATTGGTCCCGACAGGTCGTCTGATTCGGCACCTTTTGCAGGCTCTACCTAACCACCAGTCTCCTCCTCTCTCTCCTTATTTAGTTTTTGGAAAAAAATCAGCAATAGACCGCTTCATTTTTGAGAATAGCGAAACGCTAGTCTTGGTGTCTTGAAGTTCTGTGCGCTGCACGTGTACGCGACGGCTTATGTGCACGCGACGGCACTGTCTCAACAGGAGAGAGTGCAGGTGGAGGCGGCTGACTAAGCTAGTGAAAAAAAGGACGACTTTCAACCACAATGTCTAACACGAAGCAATAAAACTGATGCGCTCGCACGAACACGACCAGATGAAATTCTTACTCGCAAACTCTGAAAAAAAGGTCGCATATGCGACCATTTTGACCTGACATGTCTTGATGACTACAGCTAAGACTGGCTGAAAGTTGTGGATAATCAGCGTCCCCAGAGGATCATTACGTATTATCTTGGAGACCCCCTGTGCTTTTCTTTAGTGCTACGATCAGGCCAAACTTTCTACACAAGATACATAAAAAAAATCTCATGTTTGGACAAAATGTGGCAGATATTCAAAAGCTTTGCATGTTTGCTGAACAAAAACACAATCTTTGGTCTGATGATGGTGCTAAGGTAAAGGTTAAATGGGTCTACAAAGGCTTGATTATTCAACAAATTTCATGAATACCTGGTTATTACAGTGCAACATGGACCAAAGTGTTGGTGAAGGGGAAGCTTTGGATTGGTCCTCAATCATTCATAGTCAGGTGCTGTTCACGTGAACATTAAAACAGGTTTTGCTTGCTTTAATTGTTCTTCCCATGTAGAAAAGGATAAATCAAAGTCAAAGATGTATTGAACCAAATGAATAAAGTAGAGCCGGTTAACCTAACCTGTATGTCATTGGACAGAGAGAGTAAGCCGACCACCAGAAACCCAAAGAGCACTGGGAGGACATTCAAACTCACATTACATTTCAGATTTCAGATCCTCAGGCTTGTTGGCTCCCACTCTGTGCATATAAACACGAAAGCAATGCTGACAATGTAAGTTGGCAGAACTGCCAACACATTTTGGGATGTCCTGCAAGCAGAGCCACGGCTGTAGCTGCGTTCAACAGTCTTGGACAAGTATGAATTACTTATTACTTCCCTTATCCTGAACAAGCAGGCACAAATTTTTCAATATGAGTCTTAAGTCGTCCATCTCATCCAAAATTGTCAAAATCTTGGCTCCATGACAGCTTGGCTGAGCCAGCGACAGCGTGAAGGAAAACATGACACAATGATGGGAAGTAAGACAAAGATGGCTTGATTGGTATTTGGGGAAACAATTCAAGCCAGTCAACGTCTCACAGCACACAACAGCAACATGTTTGAGAAGCCTCCAGTCGATGAACAAACACGTGTGACAGCTTTTGTCAAAGTATTTTCAACACTGCTGTCATGTCATATTGAGTTCTGTTGTGAGTTTTATCCTTGAGCAGAAGAAAAAAGCATAAATTGGAAGAATCACAGAATCCACAGCTTGAAAGTCAAGGAACTTAAACTTTAAAGAGACAGCCCCAAATTCCAATCTTTATTGTAACAAGTCAAGGAAACGTCTAGAATATCTAAGGCAAACACTGCACAACGTCAGACACCCACAGCTTCATGCCCACCCGAGTGATAAATCTGTATTTTGCCGACAGATTACTCAAAATCTAGAACTCAGACTTAACATATAATCACAATGGACGCAAATCTACAAATATTTGAATGAGATCAGAGTGCTGTCAGTGTCACAAGGTGTCATGCTTTAATACAGCGACTGTGCTACCACGAGCAGTTCTGCACAGAACCACCTAATAACATCCCATCT
Source organism: Chaetodon auriga (assembly GCF_051107435.1). Lineage (NCBI taxonomy): Eukaryota > Metazoa > Chordata > Actinopteri > Chaetodontiformes > Chaetodontidae > Chaetodon > Chaetodon auriga. The sequence goes on along the minus strand of NC_135095.1, from coordinate 3,240,163 downwards.
GTCTGCTGGACTGACAAAACCAAGGAATCAGCTCAAATGTACCGATTTGCAAAGAGGGATTTGTACACTAAACGACAGATGGTGAGCATTGGTGAATGAGAAGAATATCAATATGAATGTCAACTCAGTGGTGTCAAAACTACTGGCAGCTACACACAGGCCTGGTTTGGGTGTGTCGACAGTGCGAGAAGCTACTGCTACTTCCAAAACAACAATGGTGGCTCCTAAAGGGGTGAGCATGGATGCTGATAGCATCAGTTATACCAGAACTGGAGAGTATTTCCTCAATGACAGAGAAGCAAAGGACAGCACTGAAGATTTATCTGGAGGGAAAAGATATTTTCACTCCTCTCACAACTGACTGGCAAGAGTTTCACTCTCCCACAAGTCATATGGTTCTTTGATCTAATTGGCTGACATTAGGCTGTGATAGACATCCAATCAGTTCATCCGATCATCTGTCAGGGATTTCTTGAAAGTGCCTGCCCTTTTTCAAACAGTGTCCATGGACTTCCCAGATGGTTCTGTGTAGCAAATCATCTGTTACTGGTAGTTTTAACACTAAGTTTAAACTTTTTTTTTTAATCAATTGATGGTTTAAGGGGGTGCCCAAGCCCCAAATTGAAAACTCATGGAAAATGACTTTCTCTCAAAGTACTACTTCACTCGGTGCTCATAAATATGTTGTGCTGGCTTGACTGAAATTTTCAGGGAGCACCAGAGAAAATTCAAAGATTTAGTCTGGAGCCCTGTTTTAGCCTGCTGCTACCTCAACGCAGACCCCCAAAAAGTGAACAAAAATGGACAGTGGCAGTAAAGAAAAGGTCAGGCAGTTCCCAGAATTACTGGGAATCATTCTCTGAGGTCAATGAAAATTATCCACAGCAAGGTTCAAGGTAGTCTCAGCGGCAGCTGTAGAGACATGCCGTCATTCTGGTTGATGAATCAACAACGCTGCTTTTAGGCCCCTCCATTACCACAGCGAAAGCAAAACACTCTGACATGAGCAGCATTTTGAAACCAAGCGTGCACTGACAAACAGCGTCCTCTGTGACTGCCGGGCTGGAGAGGTGAGGGAGAGCTAATTGTGCTCTGTCTCTCTGCGGGTGAGTGACCACGCAGCAGCACAGAAACAGCAAAGGCCATGGAGAGGAAGCTGTCTTTCTTAATGACGCCCTGATAACAACACATGAAAAATACATATCAAACAATAAAAACTACATGACATTACATATAAAACGCAATAGAAATAATAAATAGTGACTCTGTCAGCTCATTAATATGTTTTTTTAATGCACAGCTTGTCATCCAGTCGCTAGCAATTCCTCTTTAATAGCATACTCTTTCCCAATAAGAGTAGTAATATTCATTTGAGTGGGACTGATCCTTTACTCTGATATATTCTGCTATGCTGGAGACTGGGCCATGACCCAAAGGAAGGTTGCGAGGATACTAAAAATAGGTTGTTAATTATTCTGGAGAGCATTGCATCAGTAACAGCTATGGTAATTTGCCTTACCAAATCCCTGCGCTGTAAAAAGGCTGAATAAAATACTGCAGGCGAGAGGGGCAGACAACTGAAAACAGGGTGAAAATGCTTTAGATAAGCTTTGAAAACAGGATAAAGAAAAGCCTCTTTCTGAAACAAGGATGGCAGATAATTAAATTGCTGGCAAAATGACAGCATGTCCTGAATCCTCGAACTTCAGGTAATAAAGTTTTTTTTTTCTTCTGAAATAGATAAACAGCAATTGGGAAATGAAGCTCTCACATTGCCTGAGTCAGCTTCTCTCAGACTCCAGCAGCATCATCTATCACTTTCTTCCCCTTCTCCTTTGTCATTTCTTATTTCTCACTCTTCATCTCCTGCTCTTGTCTCTTTCTATTATCTGCTATGACCATGTCCTCCTCCCTGTCCCCTCATTTACCAGAAGAGCATCCGTCACCACATCTTCCTTCCCTGTCAGTGTCATCTGTCCTCCTGTTTCTATTTTAATCGCATGGCCTCTTGCTATCTCTCTCTCTCTCTCCCTTGTTTTCTCACCATAATCATTGCTCAGTCCGTGGTGCACATAAGGCCTCAGCTATAAAAAGTGCCTTGAGGCTGCAGTTTGTGTGTATTTACTTGTTCTCTGTGTGTCCTTCACCTTGATCGAAAAAAGCCTGTAGTGTTCAACGGCACAGAAAAGACAATGCTGGACCAACTGCACATTCCCCATAGATTCACCACAGGCTTGTGGGCGTGTGTGTGTGTGTGTGTGTGCTTGTAGGTGGGAGTGTGTGTTTTTTTCCCCATGTGTAAAGCAGACAAATACACTTAGGAGTGACCCCCAGGCCAGAGGTGCTGGGGGAGTGCACCCATGTGTTCCTCTGCATGCATAAAAAGACCTTCCTCGGGTGATTCGGGTAACAGCTCATAATTCATTTCAAGCAGAGTACAAGTCAGCCAGAGCTGTCCAGGCTGAGAGAGAACAAAGTGAATCAATGCTTGAAATGTTATCAGCCTGCTAACTTGAATGAAATTCACAGCAGAAAAGTTGAAACGTCCTGACAGTCTGAATCTGGGTGCCTTTCAACGGTTCTTCCCACTTTCCTGTTTGACTGATTCTGCAGCACCAATCCATCAACCTTCCTGGTATCTTTGCATTCTACATGAATAAACACAGAGATTTTCATACTGAAAGGCACACTCCTCCCCACGGGGGATGCAGAAGAGTTGAAGAGGAGGGCACAGAGGGAGAGGCATGATGCAAAGACACTACAGTCTGCATGCAAATGTTCTGAAAACAACTGGAAATTAGGGTTAGCTCTTGTAGCCTGGTCCAAATCAGCGGGCCAGGCTACAACATGTGACACAAAACTCATGGAAGTAATTCAGACACTTGAAGTAGCAAAATCAAACAAGTTTTGAGATGTGTTTAGAAAGATGTTGTCATACTTTGAGCTCTCACAAACACATGTTTGCATCAGTTTGTGCCACCCCAGGTGAATTTGCATCTAATCGCATGCTTCTGTTGACCTTGCATGCAGTTGCACTGCCTTGAAAATTTGCTTTGCATTCTGTCTGAAAACAAGAGCACTGTAGCAGAATCTGCAGGAGCTGCCATGATTTTGTCTGAGGACAGACCCACATATGACCCTACGAATTCCACAACACGGACAGAATCTCTAAATGTGTTAGTCAGTTTAAGTAGTTAAAACCACAGTCACAAACCAGGGTTTTCTCTCCCATTACAAGCACCTATGCTGAACAGAAAAAAAAAAATCTTGCTATGTTTTGGTGTCTCACGCACGCGCACACACACACACACACACACACACACAGAGTCATGCTGAACAAAACTCTCAGAAGTGCAACAACATCAGCAGATTTAAGATGCAAGTCTGTTAGAGACGTCATGGCTGTAAGCGTGGAGTCACATATTATTATGCTGGAAAAGATGAAGAAGCTACGTCTGTTTCTGGTCAAGCATTGTAAACAAGGAGGAGTGTAGATGATGCTGTTCTGCAGAGGATTTATTCCAGTGTCAGACTTTGAAAGGCAATGCTTTAACACAATGAACCTAACCTTGTTCCCACTGTAAACTCAGTTGTATCACTGATGTGTATCTGTCACACATATTCACCATCTTCAGAAACTTGGCATCTGTTAATACCTGTAATTATACAAAGTCTTGATTGGAGTCAAGCAAATGCTGGTAAATTTCTACAGGGAGGAGCAGAGCAGAGAAAATGGGCCTGATTACCCTTCAGCTGTTATTTCTCCACAGAGCAAAGTGTGCGTGCCTTTCCTTAGCTACACCTTCCTCCACATGCAAACAGCAGCTGGGGCAGCTGAGGGTGAGGGATTGAGCTACAGGCTATTTTACAGATGAGGAAAAGTGTTGCTACATATTCACTCCATGTGAGCCAGCGTCCTTCACATGTCAGGCTAATGAAGATGGTGTGGAAAAGCTGACGGCCAAACAGCCCTGGAAGCTGCAACCCAGAGCACTGAACAACCCCCCCGCCCCACCCTCCCACCCACTGAAGTGAGCAATAAGGCAACACCTGTCTCTCCTGAAAGATCACATTCCCCATTGTCTCTGGCCATTACTGTGGCTCTGCTGTCTGCAGCACACACTCGGCATTAAGCGCTGTTTGTGTGTGTGTGTCTGAGTACATGCTCCTGCAAAGCTGTAAGCCATGCTGTCCGTTCTCGGGAGAAGCATTAAGGCGCAAATATTTTCCTCAACAACTGTAATACCAGAGGGAGGACTGGCAAGCAGCTGCTTGAGAGGTCTGTAGTGCTGTTGGGTAATTAGACTGAGCATCATCGAACAATGAAACCATCCTACTGCCTGCACACACGCATGCACACGCACGCACATGCACGCACACGCACGCACACGCGCACACACACACACACACACACACACACTCACACACACACACACACGCACACACGGGAATCCACAGCCAAGGACTCTCAGTTTTCGTTATCTTAAGTGCAGACAGTGCTGATGGAGCTCCGCATGGGGACACATTATGTCTGTCACCAGACCAGCCAATCCAGTTCCACGTGTGTGTCTGTACACACACACACACGCATACATACATACGTGCATATAAACCACCCAGTCTTGCACTACAGAGAGAACAGTTTGGAAGTCTGAGAAAGAACATCTTTCTAGGTATGAAATATAAATCGTAACAGCTGCTTTCCCTCATACTTATTCAGGAAGGTGCTATAATTTGTTTTTCAAGGGAGTCTCATTTGATCACATTCAAGCCTTACCTCTGAGTTATTTAGATGTGTGTGTTCTTGTATATGTGGCGTATTATTGCAAGTTACGCACAGCAAGTTGCATTCAAATCAAGTTTGGATTTTCAAAACAGAAAGAATGGTCTGAAAACATGGAATATGTAAATCACTGATCCAGGCAGTATTGATCCAATTGTTAAATATATACAGTTCTGCTCATTTGTGTACAGCATAGAGTGAAAGGGAAACACATCTATGGTTTATTCAGCGTGGAAAAGTAAGATGTTGACATAAACATGTCTGTACAATACAGTACAGAGACGTACTAGACTCAGCGCTCGTGCAAGGAGTTGTCTTGCCTGAGATGTGTAACAGAAGATAAGGGTCGTACTGGCATCTGCAGAAGGTATAACACATGTCGGACAATGTAACGATCATTCAGCCGTAGTTTATTTAAGTCACGGAGAGCGATGTCTCGAGGACACTGAGACAGTGAGCAAACAATCCCAGTACTACATCTTCCCAACAAATTTAGATTACATCCCAGCGACGTATTTGTGCTTACTGGGAAATGGAACCGGGCTCAGCAGCTTCCCAGTGAACACGGCCGCACCAGGGCCGACCAAAGCCCCTGAGACCAACACAGGACAGCTACAACAGGGAATACAGGGCTGAGGTGATTTATAGCAGGTCCAACCAGGACTCGGACTCTGGGCACAGTGAAGACACGACAGGCAGGGGCACTAGAAGCATGAAACGGGAAGTGAGAGGGAAGTCATCCATCAGCAGCATGGGAAAACGGCATGTAGAGACAGAATATTCTCACATCTGACTCCATGAATGAAGGGTTTATTCTGACCAGTCTGCAGCTGGTGATCGTTTGAACAGTGGAAAGGGATAATGGGGAAAATAGGTGGACACATATTTCCTTCATGCTTCCTTTTATGAGTTTATTTTAATCATTTCTTCACATTCTGTTGGTCATTTTTGTTTTAATTTATTTATTTATTTACATTTTAAACTAAAATTCTTGGATAAACATTACATATTGTACCTTTAAAATTAAGAACTAACCAAAAACAGATGACAAATCTGACCTCACATTCGTTGTCAGCTTTTGGTACTGGTACTTTTCAGTTCTCAGTGCTATGCATCATAAAGTACTTCGGTTTGATACACAGCCTTACTCATAGTTTACAGTCTTATGTAACTTTGGGCACCAAGCCCAAGTTCTCTGGAACTGTTTGTCCCCCCCCAATTTTACTTTTTTCTCCACAAACATGCAGTTAAATTTGGGGGAGAGCGGACAGCCTTTATTAAGGTCTGAAATGTAAACCAATCTCTGACCTCAGACCTGTGCGTGACACGTTAATGCTGCATCCTCAATTGAATCACATCATGAAAAGAAAAAAGAAAGCTGGCAACCTTGGCGCCACCGTTTTCTGGCTCCGTTTCAATCCACTTTTGCATCAGCGAGGCTCAGTTTGGCTCATTTCCCTCATTTAGGAACACTGTGTGGGATGTCCTCTTTTTCTCTTGCGTGGCACCTTCCTCATAACTAACTGCTAACATACCGAAATGTGGTGAAAGGTATATTATTTGCATCCACATTAGCAAACAAATCAGGTGCATGTTGTACAGGATCAAAGTCTAAAAACATGGACGTCATCTCTGTGATGTCACCCACAGGCTTCTGAAGAGCCACTGAAGTTCGGTGGCAGTGACACAAATGAAACCAGGCTGCTGAAACTCAGCAGCTACCTGTCAGTCAAAGCAGCAACGCCCTTAATTATACAGAACTTTAAGTCTTAACATAATTTAATGGGTTGAGTTGCACAAACTATCAGTGGGGACTTAAGAGCAAAGGAGCAGTCGGCTTAAATTTGGGTGCTGCTCTTCATCACGTCACATCACAAAAACCACCTTGGCCTGCCTCTGTCAAGTTGTTGACACAGGCTCAATGTGAGAGAAATTAATGTGCTCAAAACAAAGCAGGAAAACTCTTGGCAGCATCCTCTGTGTATGGCTTGGTCCAGAGAGGAAATACAAGAAATCCAGACTGTTACACCAACATCAATGTGGTTAAATAGTCTCTTAAACTGCCTTCAAGCAGTGCAGCAAAGACGCAGCTGCCAAAAAACGACCACAGGAATATATGACCCAAAGCCAGCTGATGACCTGTGGATGGAAACAGCCAATCACAGGCTCAACCAGGGACTGAGAGGTGCATCTTCATCGTGTGCCATGCAGGGACCTGAAGCAGAGGGCAGTGATGGAGACAGCGAGGAGGACAGCGAGGAGGATTGCGTTTATTAAGTCCACGGTATGTATGGGGTGAGTACCAAACACCATCTCCCGGAGCTCACCTGAGTACCCGCCTACAAAAAGTTTCGTGCACCGCTGGTTATAACACAATCCCACCCTGATCTGGACGCTGGTTCCTCGGACAGACATCCAGCGCCAAACCCAGCGCAGCAGACCCGCCCTCCTGGAGCACAGCACACTGCACAACATGCCGTGTTTTCCCATCGCTCTGACCAGAACTTTTCCATCACCTCCTCGCAGCACACCTCCAACTCCACTGCCAGGGAAGTGAGTCCTACAGAGCTGCGCAACAAGTCCCATAAACCTTTTCTCTGCGTGTATTTTTGGCTCAGCCTGATCTGAATTCCTTTAATACTTCAGTCGCATCACACCGGCGATGCGGACATGGGGACTTGATGTGCTGGGACAAGTTGGACGTGCAGCCGGCCAGCAGAGATACTCCCTCTGCTCCAGCTCATTATATTAACACTGATAACCGGAGCAGAGGCTTGATCTCTGGAGGAATCTCCATGATATTACTCTCAGACTCTGAGTGCGTCTGTAGTTAAAAGCGAGCAGGGCACACTTGGAGGTAATTTCTGTCTCATAAAAAAGCAACTATTAGACTCTTTAAGGTGGTGTTTTATGGCATAATTAGGTTGTATTGCTCTAAAGTTGAATACGAGGCTGCAACAGCTTCTTTCCATAACGGGACGGCTGTATGACGTCAGCCTGAAGTGCGCGTGCATGCTGCTTTCACGCCATAGTTAGCGACCGGACTGTCACCCCGGCTAACATCAATAACGCTGCGGTTCAACTGGCGGAAAGTGGCGTCGGAGCTCCGGGTGAGCTGAAAACAGAGGAGTTGGGAGAACAGGAAGAACTTACTTGAAGGTGAGGATGCACAGCGGTCTGTAGGACTTGTGGCTCGTATTGTCCGCCATCCTCTTGCCCCAGAAGTCGTTGCTGAAGATGTTTCTGAGGCTGGAGCCCGGTCGGACGTCCGGGTTGTTGATGATAGCCCACACATCGTCGTGCACTAACTCCCCGTGGAGAGAGTTGCTGTAGCACAGGGCGCACAGGGCGGCCAGCACGGCGTAGCGACATGCAGCCCACACCGCCTCCGGCCGGACAGTCACCCAACGCTGCTGGCGGGCTTTCTTCTCCCGTGCCGAGGCTGTCATGTCGGGCCTGGCTTTTCCCGCGGCTCCGCTGGGCTGAGGATGAAGCTGAGGGTACCGGAGGACACGTCCATTCCGCCTGCCAGGTAGCGGCTGTGTGTGCTGTGGACTGCGGGGACGGTGTGCATGGGTTGTGCTGCTTTCAGGTGCAGTCGGGAAACGGTGGAGACTTTAGTTTTCCTGTCGTTTGTTTTCCTTTCTGTGCAAGTACAACATGGGATATTCATTCGTCTTTATTGTATTGTATTTTTAGCAATATAAATATACATTTATATATAGATAATATAAAATAATATAAGTACATAACAACACTTCGTTTATTGAATGTTTGAAGGATTTGTCTTATTTGCTATTTTTTATTTAACGTAGATATTCTCTTCTTCGTCTTAAAATATAAATTTAATGTGCGTTAAAGTTCTCTCTTGACCTTGAAAACATTCGTTTGAAAAGAAATCAAATCTCAGCTCAGTTTGGTTCATCTCATGAGCTTCCTCAGCAGCTGGAACAGCCAGCAGCTTTCTTTGGGAAAGTCCAAGAAAAAGCTTTAATGATTTGCGTGTGTTTTATGATTTGTGTATGTGTGTGATAGAACGTAATGTGATGAAACGTAATGTGGCGAGGTTACAATAATCATAACACAGTGGCTACCAAAATAGATAAATGAGCGACATGGCAACTAATTTCCCGCATAAAATTGTATTTCTTTGCTTGGGTGTCAGCCAATCGGAATAGGAATTAACGTGTTTTGAAACCGTATTGGCATACATCACAATTTTATTATTAAATAACTTGATTCTCATATAATAAGAAACAGGCCAAAAAAAACAATCATCTGAAGACGAAAATTAAGCCTGGATAGCTCCAAATAGGCTGTCTGTGTTTACACAATAACAGAAAAAGGCTAATGAAACTCCTACTTAAATTTAAAGTAAAACTCTAAGGCCCTTGAACTTTACGTAGGAATAATGATAGGAAGGGAGGGACGAATGTTTGTCTCAGGCTATTATGCCAGAATTAGTCATTAAGTAAGAATATTGGACAGCAGGCATGGTTGAGCCAGAAGTTTTGGATGTACGAGCTTATGTGGAGCACCAGAATGCGGCATCAGCTCCAAGAACCCGCCTGCGGACGCATGCGCAGAGGGACGCTGCCTCTCCGGGCAGACAGAAACATCAGCTGCAGAAAATCAATGCTGCTCGGCGAAGATGCGCGAGCGCATGATCGCCTTGGCACAACCTTGACCTTTTTCTTCTCACACAGCGTCATCATTAACGAGTCCGAGAAGACTCGTGACCGCAGAGCAAGAGGATATTAGTGGATGCTCCTGCAGGAGAGTTTCAAGCAGCCTAAACCTGTGATCAGCGAGGCCATGTGTGGCTTCCACATCAGCTGTTTAAAGCTTCATGTTTCAGATCTTTGACTTTGAAGGGCCCTTCCAGACATGTTTGAGACGATAGAAATAAGAATTTGCCAGAACAGTTTTTTGATCGATCAAAAAAAAAAGTTCAGTAAACTAGGCCTTCTTACAAATCCCTAAAAGCCCATCTGTTCCTTCTCTGTGACAAATCCAGAATATATAGAGAATGTATATGAAAATTTCAAAGTTAAACTGTTGGTCGCAAAATGTTTCCCACTCCACTGAAAAGTCTATTTTCAGAGTATCCTACCAGGAGGCTGGAGGTTCCACATCACTGTGTTGTAAGTTGCATACTGGGCAATGATTGGCTCTTAACAAGTTGTGATGTCATAAAAAGCTGCCATATGTTCACATCTCAAACAGAGATGAACAGAGAGAAAGTTTCCCCTTTCAGCAGATGAAGGTAAAAACAGCCTTCTCGTGTCAAACTGAACTGAGAAAGAGAAAACAGGTGTGTGACACAATATGCGTCACGATCTTGGGGTCTTCTTGTAGTTTGTTTCCTGTTTTATTTTGAAAATTCCCTCTCCTCGTGTGTTGTTTTCTTTTACTTCCCGCCATTGCGATTGCTGATTAGTTTTTCCTGTCTCTCATTAACATCCCTCTCATGTATTTACTCTGTTTTCTCTGTTCAGTTGCTGCTCGTGTCTCTCATCAGGATTCCTGCCCGACCGGTTAACTTACTTATTTGTATTTCTGCTTTGTTCATGGATTTTGTCTCAGCCTGCATCCTCAGTTTTTGGGCTGCATTTCATTCCATTCAGTTGGTTTTCCCAATAAATTGATAAATCAGGTAATCGTACTCCCTCTAATGTGTGTTTACCTCAGTGTGGAGACAAAACTCTCTCTCTCATTGACTCCTGTTGCTTTTGTTTTCCTGGGAATTGTAGTTGTTTTAAGGTCACAAAGCAACAGAGCGGTTTTAGAGAGAGACCTAAAGAAAGAGAAGGTGTGAGAGGGAGAGCCCGAGGGCAGACAGCAGAGTCAGTCAACAACATGCTGAACATCTGGTGTGTCCCCTCGCGGCCTGACCGACTCATTGCGATTCCTGTTGCATGGTGGCCAGCTGGTCACCGAGCGCTTGGCCTCCTGCTCTGAAACGGAGCTCATTTCGGTCTGAGCCACTGCAGCGCACTGCAACAGCTGCTCACGCTGACAGCAAAGCAAGCCTCTTTCTTACAGCTGACTGAGAGATGAAGGTGAGGCCTGCGTGTTAACACAGCTCGTACCTCTGACTGCGTGCGATGTGAGAAGGTTCGATCTCACGTGGAGGAGCCCACAGCTGATTATCAGCAACCCTGCAGCCCCACAGAACGTGCTGGCCTCTCTGGCCTTTTGGTTTCACAGCACATTTAATTTAAGGATCAGTTTCAGTGCTCTCATCAACCCTTTTATTGTAGCATTAGCCTGGTTCCAGACCTCTCAACTGCTACTCTTACAGAACTGATGATGGATTGTGTTGTTGACAGAGATTCTGGGATTTTTTTGTAAAACATTGTGGGTATCACAAGGCCTCGGCTGGTACGTCTGCTCTGGATCTGGTTTCCACAGATGATGAATGTCACTTGTTTTAGAGCATTTGTTTATCCAGGAAAGACAGATGAAGCATGCAGGCATTTTTTGCTGGAAATTTTCTTCTCTGTTGGCATTTCACTTGTCATAGTAGCAGTGGTGTGTGTGCGTGTGTGTGTGTGTGTGTGTGTGCGTGTGTACACATGTGTGAAGCTGAGAGTGACGGGTCGCAGCAGCCAGGTCAGCAAGTACATGAGGGGCACTGGAGCGATATGGGCTGACAGACTGCCTGCCATCCATGACTGCTGCTGGTACAAGCCACTGCTCTGCTAAACACACACACACACACACACACACACACATACACACACACAAAATGTCAACAGAGAAGTAAATTTCCAGCAAATCTGCCTGCATGCTTCACACACAGAGTTTCCATCATTTCAGGGGACATATACTCATTTCCTGGAGACTTACCCTAACCACTGCCTAACCTTAACCTTCACCTAAACCTAACCTAAGTTAATGATTTATGTCTTAAGAAAGGCGAGCCCACATGATATGACTGTGTAGGCAGATTTATGACCCCAGAACATGAGTAATACACATCCACACACACGCATGCATGCATGCACACACAGAGATACAAATACCAAATAAAACCATACAAATAATTATTATTCAGCCCCGTATTTGGCCCTCAACTCCGTCCCCTTTTTTCAATGCAGAAACTTGATTCAAACATCAAAATATTCAGCTCAATTAGAACACTCCAGCTGTTACATTTCTCATTCACAACTTTCAGAAAATCTGAAATATTCAACATTTTCTTTCACTTTTTTCTTTCTCATTTAAAATAATGAACAGGGTGCACAGAGGATAGTGTGGGTGACATCCCACACAGAGTGGGTGAAGGTGTTTCACTGCTCTTAAAAAGGTCTTTATAACTCATCGTCAATTTTCTTTTGCCAGAATGTCGGCAATTTTGTCTTCTTTCGCACTTTAACTATCTCAGCAAACACACTCACACATTTCACTGCATGACCTTCTGACTGGCAGGTGTACCATCCAATTCCTCCACTAACTTCAATATGAGCTGAGAGGAGGATTTTCAGAGAGTAACAGAAATGACCTTTTGCCTTTAACTCGCTCTATTTTCACTCTTTGACACCACAAACATAGTATATGACAGCGCTCAGCAAAGCCTCCTGTCTCTTATTATTTAATAACTTAGGAAATAGGAGTTGAGGTCATTGACTGATGAGCTAGAGTTGCGTTTGAGAGGTGTCTCTCCACTGAAAGCTTTGTGTGGCTCAGTTCAACACAGAGCTGATTCAGGTCACTTACGTCAAACATGGCTTCCCACACATTCAACAGGTTTCACTGGCAGTGCTGGTTTAGTTTTGCAGTTTTAGTCAGAAGTCAGTTCAGTTAGTGGATTCGAGCCGACTCCACACGCAACTTCAGGTGACATTATGTTGACTTGAATCATTTGTCTGACACAAAGACACACACACGTATGAGGACATTATATTGACTTACAATCAGATCGCCAGTACCCATCACCATGCAACCTCTGATTTTATGTGTCGAAAATTTGGCAATGTAAAAGAAAACATTGAATCACTTGTATTGGCACTGAAAAATGTCCCAACAATTGTTATTTCATCTTATTTTGATATTTTTTTGTGTGTGTTTTGATTCATTTTTCAATGACAATCTTCAGTTTTTTTCTTTAAGTCTTTTTTCAATGACAGTTTCTTTTTGCTGTTTTCTTTTTTTCAGTTTTCAGTTTCAGCTTTTCTGTCACTGTATTGGCATGAAGAGGAAGGGTTTGATGAGAGGCAAAGAGAGTGGGATTTACATATCTGTGTACTAATGAGAGAACATCACTCCTCTGGACACGAGGTCCTGTCCTAAGCATCTGACATGAGCACACAGCTTGCACACGGCACTGGCTTCCATGAGTTCACCGGGAACTCCCAAATCACCGTGCGTTAAGTCGCCGTGCTGCTGTTTTTCCACACCAGGCTGGGTTAAAGCTAACTTTTAACTGGCATTATGCAGCTCTGGCAGCAGCCTGCTGGAACAAGCACTAACACCACATGACATGGAGCTGGGTCTCGTGCACATTCCACCCTCTGGCCCCACACACTGTCTCATTCACTATTACATTTTGAAGCACATCTGTAATAAAAAAAAAAAAAAGAAAAGAAAAAAAAAACGCAGTAAGAAAAATTAATGATTCTAGTGATTATGAAGCATGACTAAGTGATCATAATTTAGTGGACATAAAGTTAATATTTCCCACAGAATTCCTTTACAAGCCAAGCTCTGTGCATTGGGACTATGCTCTGATTACTTTGTTGTAACTCTGCAGCAGTCACTGCTCACTGACTTTGGGCTTTAATGAGCCAGAGGGATCATTGCACTATTAAGGAAGAACATAGATATACTTTCTGCTGAAAATATGATTAGGTACTGGCAGCCTATGCAGCCTGCAGAGAGACGAACGTATATTGTAATAAGAACTTTCTGCGCTTGTGGTGCCCCTGTATGGAGTTTCTGGAATTTTCAATGATTTGAAGCTGTATGGAAACTATGTGCTGCTGGGATTTTTTTTTCCTTTTATTTTGCTGGCACCTTTTTGTTAAAGGTTCCATATTAAAAAAGCTTTTTCAACAAGTTAACACAGGTCTAGGAAAAGATTCTCGCCTCCCTCTAGTTCCCTCTCTTTCAGTCCCTTTCAGGATGTGCTGTTTCTGGTGGCGTCAATGACGTCATTGGCCGCGCCGAATTTGACCGGCTCATCTGGAAACTGCAGGCAGGGTTCTTTCAGAAATCCATATCTCACTCAAAAAAGCATGGGCGGTCTTATTTAACAGGTTGTATGCGTGTGGCAGCACCAGAGACCCAAAATAACACCCCAAATCCCAGAAAACGTGATTTTTTCACAATATGGGACTTTTAAATTGTTAATGTTTATATTTAATGTGACAAATTCAATAAAGACAGAAAAGAAACAACATTCTGTTGTTGGTGCAGACTTGACAGGGGACGCATGCATTGCAAAGTACCTTTGCAACTGGGAGACAAATCATCGGGGTGGGCAAGAGGTCAAGAATAAAGTAAAGAACTCTCCATGTTCCAGAAGTCAGAAGCAGGGTGACACTATCAGATTTACGAGAATATTGTTACACTGATCGTTACACAGTAAATGTTGAGAAATTACACTACACAGGCTGTTTTATGTAGTGTAACCAAACATGGCATTTCAAAGACAGTTTTCAACCACGAACAGCAATCTAGAGGCAAAATCCACCTCCAAAAAGTCATTAAAATGGATGTTGAACTTGCCGTCACATGCACAGTGTGGATATCTTCAGTGAAACTGCTGCAGACGACTTAGTTTTTGTTTGCTTGTGTTGCTTGTTGCAAGGAACACATCTACGAGAAATCACACTGAGGGAATTTCGTTAATTAACTTCTGGCGAGTAGCGAAAATGTCGACAAATGTTGAAATGTTCTATCCGTTTTCCTACAATCTTCTCGCAGAGCCACTGAAGCATGAGGAAATGTTCTTCACACAACTTCTGTGCCTGTGAATTCAATGCAGAATGTAACAGTGCAGGGTTACTCATCAGGCTTCCAGGTCACTGTGATGCAGCCTGGTCTGACTCACTGTCACACAGTGTTGCTCCACATTCTGATGTCTGGACCCCAACAGTGGCTCATGCAGGGACCTGAAACAGCAAATATTTATCATTTGTAATCAGTCTGGTGAGGACAGGCCATGAGCTGCACATGTGCTTAAACTAAGTGCTGTCTTAATATGGATGTTAGAAGAAATGGAGCTATGTTGTGTAAGAAGAAGGATTAAGGGAGGCTCTCCAGGGCCAGTCAGACAGAATGCTCAGGAAACAGAGACAGGGTGGAGGCAGAGATGAAAGCGCAGACCGTCAGCCTTCAGCACTCTTCTCCCCTCCTTTCATCTCCTTACGCTTCCTCCATCTGGCTTATTGCACTTTGCCCCGGCTTTCCTCATCAGCATCATCATTAGGGTGAAACCTTCTCGGCGTCTGTTTGGCACGGTTTGATCCCAGGGTTGGTCGGCCTTGCACTTCCCTTCAGCTGGCAGAGAGACAGACCTGCAGCCAGTTAGCCCTGCGAGGCTACATGTCCTTTTCAAGCTCTCATCTGCACTCACAGCCTCTGTAATCACCACATCAGCTATTCAACGCTTCATATGAATCACCAGAGACCTGGGGAGGGAGGAAAATGTAACACCTGCTCCCTTCATCTCCATCTCTCTACTCTGGTCTCGCAGCTTCCTGCTGAGCTACAAGGGGAACTGCCAGGAGGAACTATTCACCGTCAGCTGTTTGAAATACGAGCATCGTGCCGGAGCTGATTTCTTCATTTGTTGAGTGTTTGCACGTTCAAGGTCCCATGTGCCGTTTGTTAGAGCAGCTGAACACCGGCAGCAACTGGAAGAACTCTCTCTCAGACAGCTCGCTCCCTGTAAGATAAGATAATTAAGAAATGCCTCATTATAAAATGAGATACTTAGAGTACTGAAAGAAAAAATCCATCAAATGAACAGCTTTTAGCAGTGGAGCTCCTCTCACTGGTGACTGAACGCAAGCATTATCAGCTCAGCTGTGACACCAAGTACATTACTTCCTGTTTAAAAGCTCACTGAAAGAGAGATAAAGCTACGAACACGGCCATGGTGTTATCATTAGTTAGTTATACTCTGTTGCAAAGGTGTTTGCTGAGCTGTTAACCTTATAAACAGCGCTTATGTAGGTCTAGTTTTCTATTGGACTGAAAGAAACAGCAGCAAATGAAACCACTCTGGAACATCATCATACACAGCATTCAAATACGTGTACTCATGGATGGATGGATGAGCTTCTTTCTTCTCAGTCAGAACTCGGTCAAATCTGCACATGCAGGCATGATCCACATATTCAGTGTGTACACTTTGTGAGATCAAAGTTACTACATAAATGACAGTTAACTACTATCGCTGCTCAGCTGGAAGTAAGTGAACAAGCAGGCATGCTCCACTGTGGTATTTCATTTCATTATTACAGCTGGCTGGCTGATAGCCACTAAACGGTGATGGCACTCGTTATGATTCGGCCTGCCATTCCCAAGCATAGGAGGCCTGTTAAATATTACCCATAGTGCTATAGGTTGAATAGGCCATTAGAGGAAAGGGTCATTAGAGTGGCACTCATCTGTGAAGAGCACAGGGATGCCTGCACTTGATGAGCCCCTCAGGGACGCAGCGCGGGGAACAGGCGGTCAAAGTACGGACAAGGAAGACTGACATTTAATATGCAATCACACAGAGTAATTAACAAGGCTAATGCAATTATGTGCTACATGAAGCAGGCTGCTAAGGAGATGACTGTCTTGTAAGAGAATAAATGCAGCTAAAATGAAGTGAAGAGGGTTGATAAAGTTAGGGCCAAAGAGGCACTGTTAAACAGCCTCCCGAGGCTTCAGCCCTTCAGTTAAAGGACTCAAATGCTGCAGATTTAAGTGTTGTATGAGCTTGTAAATCTGATTTATGAAACTGCCACGCAATGAGGAAACAGACTCCGCTTCGATCGCTGATTAGATTCAGCTGCAGAAGTCCCTTATTTACATTAGATACCCTATAAATGACACATGCTAATTTTTGCAAGGTAGCCTGTTGAGATGCTGCAGTATCACTGTACCTTTCATGGATTACAGACCAGCAAATGGCAAAATACTGTTTCTGGATTGGAGTCTTCATGATAAGATCTGCTCTGTATGTGAAGCTCATACGACCCAATCATCCAGTCCTCTCCAACTTTTTATTATTACCAATTTAACCTTTATTATGTAACTCTTCCAGACCCCTTCATGTATTCCACAATACTCCAGGTATTCACACTTATGTATAAACTCCAGGTTTCAGCTACGATTGGTCAAGTGTCACCCATGACCCATGACATCATCAGGTAAGCCAAACCCCAGCTCCCCTTTTTCTCTCTCTTTTTTCTCTCTTCTGCTCACATCCTCTTACCTGATGCCTCTCTAACCTGTGTGTGGTCTGTGTTTCGGTAGTGACGAAATCTTTGAATTTGGACTTCAAGACTCATTTGGTTAGGCCTAAGCCCTGAGTGCTATGGCTAATTTTGAGGGTTTTCTCTATGTTTGATAATAATAATAATAATAATAATAATAATAATAATAATAATAATAATTATAAATAAAAAAAGCGTTTGAAGCCATAACACTGTCCCCACCTCTGCTCCGTATCATCCCTACAATGCAATCGTTACTCTGCAGCTCTCTGGGCCCCTGCTGGCCACAGCTGTTACTACTTGCCCAGGTTGTTGTCTCTATTTTGATTTTATTTGACAAAATATGTTTACTTTTACATTACTTTTAAATATTGTCCATCTTTTTGTTTCTTATGTCCTCTTATTTAAAATTTAATTTGTGATCCTTTCGTCTTTATTAATGACTGAAAATGTTAGTTTTCACATTCAAACCTGATTGTCAATTCAAAGGACATGGACATACAATAGAGCTAAAACATTAAGCAGGAATGTGAAAATTCTCCTACACAACATTTCAGTCTCCTAAACCTTCTCAAGACATTGTCTCAAAATATCTAGAGAAAGGTCAGAAGACATTGACAAATAATTATGCAGAGTCGATTTCTGTGTGTACGAAAGTATTTTTCCTTTGAGGAGGTTTTGGAGAGTGCCATTTGTTTGCTGCTCTGATAAAAGTCTAGTTTAAACACAGAAGCATGTGCACACATCTAAGCAAACCAGTGGATCAGGTGCTGGATAAGAGGGCTCAAAGTAAAAAACAAAGAATAACCAGCTCAGTAAATAGTCTTGAAGCCCTCTAGTAGGTAGCATTTATTTGCTTCGTTGCAAACCTTTCTGCAAGGTCTTCTGCAGGCAAATACACAGGCGCAGGCTTATATAGTGAGAAGAAAAGAAAGAAACATAATCAACTGTTCAAATGCACTTGTGGCAAATAAGTGTATTGTGTGCAGGTGTGCTCATTATATAAGCCTCACAATACCTATGTAATACCCACAAGACCTTGTCAGAGGTCGCAGTGATAAATGGTACCTCCTGCAGGGCTTCAAAACCATTCAGCGTGCAAATAATTCTTTGCTCTTCACGAGAGCAGCAGAGATTCTCAGAGAACGTTCTGCAATTGTTTTAAAGAAATTTCCAAACAAAACATTAGCTTTTTATTTTTAGCAATGTTAAGGTTACAAATGTTCTGTCTGTGTTTCTGTGTGTCTGTCCAGGCGTGGCGTTTTGTTTTCCCACCTGCTGCCAATTAGCCTGCACTAAAACCCATCCACTCGTCAAGCTCCTGCAGCGTATACCCCCACTCTACACTCCACTCTCCACCGGAGTCTTTAATTGGCTAATGTGGCACTACGGTATGGCCAAGTTCAAGTCTTGTTAAGTACTTTCCTCATGCTTGCCTGAATCTGTTTTCCTGTGCCTCAGGCTGATCATCTCTGTGCTCTCTGTCTGCCTGCCCCCCCGAGTGTTTGCCAATCTGCCTTCCAGACAACTACTCAGCTTTCTCTGCTCGCTCCGCGCCTGTCATTCTGGCTCAGATCTCCAGACCTCGTGTCAACATTTTATCAATAAATCTGCATTTAAACAACTGCAAGTCGCACATCTGAGTTCTGCCTTTTGGTCTCAAATGAAAGATTAGAGAACAATTTGGCCAACATAGATTCAGCAGATGCAGACCCAGAAACAGGAAGCATCAAAAACGCAATCTCCAGTCAAGGAATAGCCTGAGGAACTCCAGCAATACCAGATAAATCAGATTATTCAGTTATTTAATCAAGTGTTATCACCTCAACTCTCCTCTCCGGTCTTTGCAGCACAAGCCATTCAGCATGTTCCTCTAGCTTCACCACATGTGTCTGCTCCACCCAGGGGGTCCTACATTTTTGACTCAGAAGCCTTCACTGGGTATCTGCTTCTTCAATGCTCACTGGTGTTCAATCATCAGCCACTGACTCTCCCTTTGGATTAATGTAGGGTACACTACGTTATTGGATGGTTGAAAGCTTGGGTGGGCTCCAGGGTGGACCTTCATTTTCTGACTTCACCACTGAATGTGCAGAGTTCTTTGTTGCCAAGACTAAAAGCGTTCTTCTCCTGAAGCGTGTGGAGCTCCTCCATGTACTGCCACCTTATTTTCTGGCTATGGACTTGCGACAGTATTTTGGGAGGAGCCATCACATGTCAAGGAGACAACCCTGACTCTCCTGGATGATGTTTGCTATCTCTGCTCTTGTCATGATGTTAAGAAGCAAGAATGGGGACAATGGGGATCTTCCAAGACTCACTTACTGCAAGGACCAAAGCTTGTGTTGCCACATTTTCCATCTCACCAGCACCAATGTCAACATAGCCATGGTCCCCCTCCAACTCGCTTTGCTTATGAATGTGCATTTCATCCATCATCATGATCATCATCAAGGCAGCAAACTCTGGCTTTTGCTGCCTTCTTTTTCACTCTTTTCTTTTCAAAGCTGTGAATGAAGCGACAGTAAATACAGCATCAGTAGCAGAGGCTACTGAGCCATTTTCCTGTGGTCTGAGGATGAAGCAAAGCCAAGAGAATCTTCTCTCAGACATAGGATAGAAGTGCAGTGTAGTTGTGAAATGCCTCAAGTTTTTCGGAAAACACTGACTTTTTCTTCATTTGTGTTCTCTGAAAGATCCCTCAGGGAACATCATCAAGACCAAAAAAAGATCAAAATTCAAGTAAAATTAGAAATACGTTTGAGGGGTAAAGGGGGGTCGGATGCTATTTTTATTTTACAAGTTCTTTTGACAAAGCGGATGAGCAACGCTGCAAACTGCAAACAATACGAAGCAGATGAATACAAGAACCCTTAATCACAAGGTTTTCAACTGGCCAGCACCTGGCTAAGCCCACAAAAGATTTACAGAAAACACAATAGCTATGAGGGGTCTCTAATTGCTTAAAATGTGGGCTGAAATAGACAAAAGTTCACATAAAAATGAACAAGGATGAAATCTAGAAGTCAGAAGAGGGGGAGAGTTTGAAAGTCCTAAGACTAAGTGGGGAGAGCTGAATGTCTGATGCTGGCCGCCTGTTCTGTATGCCACACTGGATGCTTCCACAGCGTGGTTGCTCCCGGCTGTCTCTTTCCCCTGACGCTGGGGGAGCCTCCACACGACTACAGCAGACATCTGAGGGCAGAGCGAACACACAGCCGGTATGGGGTACACCTCTACAGCTGCCAAACTTGCCTCTCATCTGCCAGAATGTTACTAATTCCCAACGGTGCTCATGCAGCCAGGCAGAGCTCCTCGGCCTGTCACGCTGTAACGTTTGCTCCCCTCCCTTCACTGCTCCCATCCTCTCTGTACATTGTCCAGTCCTGGTTCCCGTCCTCCATCTCTATCACCCTTGTTTCTCTCTGCCCTACTCTAGCATGTTGCTGTCATCTCCGTCGCTCTTGTTCTCTCTCGTGCTCCTGGTCTGCTGCCTCTGTGGTCTCTGAGGCGACCCCCTCTTGTCCAATCGGTCAGGGCTTTGTCTATCACAGGGATCAGAGCTCAAGCAGGAACAGGTCATTAGTGTTAAGGGAAGTAACATTAACAACACAAAACAGCAGTCTATATCAACCTGAAAGAATGCACTAAAACCACATAGGCATAATAACATCATAACAAACACAGTACCAAAGTATCAATATAAATAAAACCACCCACAGAAAATCAATGTAACATTAAAACAATATATGTAATTATGCACATAAAACAGCCACAGTAGAACTGTTGGTACTACTCCAATTGTCTGCATCTGCAGCCTCCTCACTGCTATTTACAACAGAAATCGGCCTGTCACTTTTCTCCTCATTAATACTTCGCAAGCTTTTTCCTCTGGGCTGTGTTTCTTTACCCTTGCAGAAAGAGAAAATTGTCTGCACAGCGGTGTCCTTCAGGCACGTCCTTCCCCAATAAAAATTTCAAGAAACTGCAGAGTAAGTGGCTGTTCATAGAGGAGGTTTGTGTGTTTAACTTCTGTAGATATTCAGCTCTGTATATGAAGGTGGTGTCAAGTTTAACAGTGTACTACCAAGACAACTGAAGTATGAATGTAGTGTGCACTTCATCCACATTAAAATGACTGTTGCTATTAAAAGCATATTGAACTGTTCTCAAAGCTTATTGCCTCCATAAAATGCTGCTATGTCCAGCTTACTCACTTGGAATCATTTTTCCCATAATTTTTCCCATTTTTCACAGACAGTATGTGGGGAAAACTGCAATTCTCACCCTATCACAAGGAGTCTTTGTGTTAAATGTACTGAAATCATGTTGCTTGATTGATCAAACCTTCAAATCTTCATCTGGCCTTTTGGGGGGCCCTTTCCTTTCGGGGAACACTAAACTTCAATGGTGTGTCAATAATTTCATTTTACCAGTGACAGCACGGAGCAAGTTTTTAGCAGTGTGTTATGTGATGTATTAGACGATAATTTGATGTATATGAATGTATTATGGTCAATACTTCATCAGCATAAACCAAAAAAGTTGTTGATTGTTTGTAAGGTAAGTCAGTGCTGAAGTGATGCCTCTCAATGTGTTCACTGCACAGACGGAAAGTCCTCTTAAAGAGTCCTGTTCTGTCCTCTGATGCTGAAAATCCACTGGTTGAGACAAATTACACAGACAAATACATATGTCAAGTGGTGTGCTGCATGTGTTATGTTACCTCTTTCACAAGCTTGACATAAAATTAGTAAGTATCGAGATGCGCTATTTACCACATCTTGATAGGTAGGTTAAGGTTAGGGTTAACGCGATCAGTTTGTGTGACCAGGCTATTTCTGCTGTTAAGATGGACATTTTAATCAATTTGCAACCTCCAGGGCTGAAACATAAAAGCAACACAAAAGGGCAAAAACAGTTCTTTGAATGAGAACTTGAGGCTGGCTTCGAAAGTGAGTCACTCCCCATGGACCCCCATATTCATTTTTATTGTTTACAGCCTGAAGATTTATTCTCTATAGCTAATTCATGAAATTGAATTTTACAAATTTTATATAACTGACTCATTTGAATTAAATTGAGGCTTTAAGTTATGCATAATTATGGGCACGAGTGACAGTTAGCCACTAGGTTTCAGCAACTGGGCTTCATTTGGCCGGCTTCAGCTTCAACCACGCTCCACCTCTTTGCCCAGTTTTGGATTAGGAATTTGGTGGAGTCAGACGCTGCCAAGATGGCACCAGCCGGAATCGCTGTCCCTGAGCTTCACAGTGGCTCTTCAGAAACTATGGGTGACATCATGGAGACGAAGTTCATGTTTCATACTGTCTGATTTTAATATGGGGGTCTATGGGGATTATTATGTACAATTTGGCTTGGCAAGATAAAGGAACGTCAGTTTCAAGGTTAACTATGAAAGGTACTGTCAAGTTGTGCTGTGCTGTTGAGGAGACCTCATAGTTATTAATCAGATCTGCTGCAGACTGTCACTGAGAATATAGGATTTTAGTACAATCGCTATATAAAAGTATTCCATTAGCCTCCATTAGCCTGAAGACAGTGATGATTGTTCCTCAGACCCATCTGTGTCAGCGTCAGTCCTGTGTGACCAATCCACACACACAGGGAAGGATTTTTCTGTGCCACGTTTTGAGGACTATAAATAATTCTGGAGTGCTGTCAAAACATTTCAAATTACTTATGTTAATTCTCTGGAAGAGGAAAAAAAAAACTCAAGTCTGGAAAAGTTGGCCTGCTTTTCCACCTGTGTGCTCTGAGCCATCCATCCGTGTATGTGGGTCGCTGTCTGTGACAGACACACACCTCTCAGCTGAGACCGCTCTCTGCCTCGAGGAGCCGCCACACGGCGTAAACAGCACAACACACACACACGGCTTCAGCTGTCATGAGGAAGGCATGCTTCCAACTGCGCTCTCTTTGGACTTTCACTGCTGTCTGTATCCGCCTCTCCACACAGCCTCTTGAAAATGTTTTTTCTCGTTTCAGAAAAGGGTCTGACTGTTTCCCCACTTCTGGCCTTCTCAAGAGGTTTTTGGTCTCTTGCTATCTCTTTTCCATGTATTACATCAGGCTGTGTTTTAACATGACAGCAGTCACTGACTTTGAAGCATCCACGTTCAAGACATTTTAAGCGAATTTAATGAAAAGTAGTTAAAAGTGTTAAGTTTAAAGTACAACCCTGATTCCAAAAATTTGCAACGCTGTGTGAAACAGAAAGGAAATGTGAAATTTTTCTAATCCTTTTTAACACATACTCAGTTGAAAACAGTATGAAGATATTATATTCAACGTTTGTCCTCATCAACTTCATTGATTTTTGTAAATATCTGCTTATTCTGAATCTGATACAGCAACATGTTTCAAACAAGTTGGGACAGGAGCAACTAAAGACTGGGAAAGATATGGAATGCTCCAAAAACACCTGTTTGGAACATTCCACAGGTAAACAGGTTCATTGATAACAGGTGATAGTATCATGATTGGGTATGAAAGAGGCATCCTGGAAAGACTCAGTCGTTCACAAGTGAGGATGGAGAGAGGTTCACCACTTTCTGAACACATGATTATATAAAGAATATGACTACATGGGCTCAGGAACACTTCATAAAACTATTGTCACAAACACCATTTGCAAATGATTGAATTCTGTTTGACACAGCGTCCCAACTTTTTTTGGACTCAGGCTTGTAGAAGGGAAAGGAGCTGAGAAGGATACTTTCTTCACACCCTTGTACAATAAGAATGCAGGCAAGTATGCAAAAAACGCTTATGCTTCCTCAGAGACTTAATTTGTGGATTCGGGTCTCCATAAAAAACAGTTTTATTTTTGATTTGTGCGGCATAAAGGGACTACAGCTTACATTTTGTTTTACAAGCCTGTGCTGTAAATAAATGAGCCTTAAAGTTTGAATAGGCCATGAATTCACCTCATTGTTTCAAGTCACAAGAAGAAGCCGTTCACTTTCGTTTCACTGAATTCCAATACGACACCACAGCACTGCGAAAAGGGTCTTAATAGAGTTTTAAACCTAATGCGGGAAACGTGTCACAATCAAACATGAATAGCAAGAGCATGTTAAGCTTATTGTTTTTTTTTGCAGCGTACTTATAGATTAAGAAGCATCCTGATTGGGTATAAGAGGGTATAAGAAGTGTCCCTCTTCTCTACTCATCGTCATCGCAGTATCACACTACTGTGTCGAGAAAGGCTGAAAGGGGCTGCAAATCAGCTCAACCACGTGTTTGTGGCAGATGTGGTGATTTTTCACTGGTCTCTACTTTTCCCTCTGCAACTCTCTTCTTGATAACATCCTCCAGCTCTCCTGGCGTGGGAATGCTCATTACTGCTGCGGCGGCATCCTCACTTGGCCTAGATATGTCAGCCAAAACAACATCTTCCACCAGCCGGTGTCATTCACATGCAGGACAAACGAATACAAAGCTTACAGAGAGAGAGAGAGAGAGAGTGAGAGAGAGTGAGAGAAAGATTGGGAGGCAGAGACGGATAACTAATGATGGAGGGACAGATTCCACCACTGCAGAGTGAATTTCCCGCAGTGCTTCATGATCACGGAGCCACAGAGTGAGAATGTACACAAACACAAGTGAAGAAACCCGCTGCTGACAGCCCACCACCCCTCAGCCACGGTACAGCTCCTCTCTGCCTGGCTTCCCTTTGTTGTCCTGCACATACACTCACACTGGGATGTGGGGAAACAAGCGTTACATACACAAGCTGCAGCCGAACACACAGGGAATACCAACTCAGAGGGAAGGAAGGAGGCCAGCATTGCACAAGAGGTTGTGGACACAATCTGGAGGATGAAAGAGGAACAACTGCCCCACTGGACGGCACTAAGTTTTCAGGCTTCATTCGGCACTAAAGTCCTCTACGTCTCACAGCTCTGCAGCACAGATACACGACCACAGCAACTCCACATCGTCTGTACTCTCTCCTGCCTTCAACACAGAGGTTATTTTTTGTCAAAGCTCCTGTATTGTTGCATGGTAACGCCATTCAAGGGCAGACTGATTTGAAAACTCCACACGTGCATTATCCTGTAATAGAAACAAACTAGCAATTCTATTAAACCTGAAGGCAGCTGTTGGTTTCCATTACCTCATAATAGAAATGAAGGAAGTATTATTTTTCCTACCTTCAAGGCAGCAGTTTAGCACAACACCACTGGGAGTTCCAGCAAGGCGCTTGTTTTTCCTGTTATAATGTGAATGTGAACGCATTTAGATGCCAGCAGCGAGCTGCCAGGAAAGGCGCCGTCACCCTGTCACCTGACCATTTTGGTCCAGACTGAAGAATCTCAACTATCAGACTGATTGCAATCAACCAATCAGGTTAAAATTTGAACTTGGTTTGCTTTAAGGCCAAATACCTGCAAAACTAAAGGCAATCCCATCAGCCTCAGCGGTACTGTGTCATATGTGCTAATTTAAAAAGACTCTACAGCCACAGCACAACTAAGCGCTAAGATTGCACGCTAACATGCTCACAAGTAAGAAGCTCATACACTGATGTTTGGTAGGTATATTAAGTATCATTTGCTCATAAGCAATCGCAGCCGAAATGCTAAAGATGCTTAGTAAAAGGTCGGACGGCGTAAAGAAAGAATAACAACTCGGAAAAATGTTACATGAACTTTTATGATTTTCTTAAATTAGTTCTGAAAACTGTTACAAAACAAAATCCAGAGACAAACAGAAAGAAAAAAAAAAAAACCTCCCCAGATCCCTCTGTCATGTTACATTTCATATGTGACGTCACAGCCAGAGGCCACAAGTCTTTGACCTGGACCTTCGAGTCCTCCGCGGTCTGTGTTCAAGGCACCCTGACAGGAATGGGGCTCGTCTCGCTCTTTGCAGGCCCTTTGCTTCATGAGATGATAAAAAGTGTTCAACTATAGAGAGACAAAGACAAGTGCTTACAGTACGTACAATCACACACACACACACACACACTCTGATGTGTTTTTATGTCTTACAGTTTCTCAGACACACACACACACACACACACACAAACACAGTTACTTAGTCACAGACCAAAGGACTGCACTGTACAAGAACTTAAACTAAGTTTGCTGGTCAAGGACATTTATATTTATAAAGCAGACCTTTCTCTGGAGTCCACGCACACACACACGCACGCACGCACGCACACACACACACACACACACACACAGGCCAACGGTCCTGTCCTGGTGATAGGAATATTCCAGTAGGAGCTCTTTACAGTGCACCAGGTCCCAAACTGATGTCATGCCGACCCGGCCCCTGCTGCTCCATCCACTCGTGATGGCACCCCAGGACCTGGTTTTGGTGGTATCCATCAAGTCTGATATGGTCTGATCTGGACTGAGATAATTCAGGTTAGACTGAAATCCACTTCAGGTCAGGTCAGACCAGCCCCTCTCTCCCTCGTCGCCCTCCTCTGATTCCGCATTCCACCCGTCTCCTCGGTGTTCTGA